>NC_059404.1:682920-1023130 GCF_905220565.1 Melitaea cinxia | reverse complement strand
TTATTTTATTTAATAATATAGATGAAAATATTTAACACATCAAAAATGTGCAACCCTATTTCAGCGGCCTTGTGTCTTCAATATTCCTTCTCTCTGGCCGACTGCCATGTTCGAAATTAAATCAAGAAACTTTAACTATTAATACATTACTGAGGGAATGTAGAAACGAGTGTTTCGTGTGTCAGTGTAAACGGCAATGTATGTGAAGTGATTGAATTTTTTCGTTGTTTATATTTAATGAAATTGGTGGACTTTTAGCTTTAAATACGTCAAATGTTTAAAAGAGCGACTTACACTGAATCAGTTAAACAGCTTTGAGTTTTTTTTACTGTATTAGTTTTTCTACTTACGTAGGAGATGATGTGTCAATACATATTGTAGCCAGTAAAATGAAAATAAAACTATAGATTTATTATATAAATCTTAGAATGGTTATACCATTAGCTGCCCTCAACATCGTCAACGTGATTATTTTAAATATACATATATATATATATATATATATATATATATATGTTTATTATGTATGATGCAGAAATGCTGTATTATGAAAAAAAATAACGTAGGCGTATTTTGCCACATAAAAAAAATATTTTTCGGGACAAAATATAGTCTTCATCGTTCATATATCCACATTCTTTTAGTCACTCTAGTGTAATTGAATAGCATCATCGATTTATCCAAACCATCACATTTGTAATTTAAACTACGGCAGACATCTATTGCCCACGAATAGTTTGTTATGAGCGGTAATTGAAACCATGACATGCCAGTGCAGTGACAGCAGTATCAACACCTTGTCAATTTCTAAAAATAAAAAAATAAAGTTGCAGCGATCATCAAACCGCTACATAAGTACATGAGCGTGTTTTTCGCTTCACTGCACGTTGTTCTCATCATGACTTTGAAATTGTTTCAACAGCTTTTATTCAGTCGTGTTTCAGGTTGTTTACAAACGGACGCACAATGGATAAAGAAAAAGAAACTCCGACGCCTTTCGAAGACGCCTTGGAGAGAACTGGTACTGTCATTATTAGTAATTATGTGGTTAGGAATCATTGGTTTCTAGAATTCCATCGATAGTATAAATGATATTTTGTTTAGTTATTATCTTTTGTTCGTCTTCGATTCGTGTCTTACATTGTTATAGATTGAGTCTGATTGTTTTGAGTGATGTTAGTAATTTTTTTAAAACAGTGATTTTAAATCGGTATTGTAAAGAGTAAGCACCTGCATACTTATACTACATTTACTGATAGTTAATGTATGTAGGAAGTAAAAGAGGCACTAAGCTTTAATTTTGAGTTAACAGACTTCGAATGAAAACATCTGCCTGATATTTTGAAATTTGATAATGGAAAAAAATGAAAATATATCATACATCTGTTGGTATCTTTTGTACAGATCACACAATCCTTTTGGTATCTTTTATACGTCAGATAACTTCATCAGTAACATGTAAAATAGACCCTAATTTAGAATTTTTCTTTAAGAAAATTTGGACACAATTAAATCATTTTGCATGTATTTGCCAAAGCAAAATGTTTACCAA
Source organism: Melitaea cinxia (assembly GCF_905220565.1). Classification (NCBI taxonomy): domain Eukaryota; kingdom Metazoa; phylum Arthropoda; class Insecta; order Lepidoptera; family Nymphalidae; genus Melitaea; species Melitaea cinxia. The sequence goes on along the minus strand of NC_059404.1, from coordinate 1,021,578 downwards.
CTCTAAATATAGGACATCTACAGATTTTAATTTCACTGAAAGCTAATACTCCGTTGTTTGAGTACTTAATTTTTTTTAATATACATATCATAAATGATACAATTTAAAAAATGGCAGTTATATTGACTGTCGATAGTCGTTGAAATTTCATTTAGCATGTCAGTGACGCGAATGCACAAAATTTCGCATATCAAAGGCGCAGCACTCGGCCGCTGCGCCCGCGCCCGTCATGAGCATGTCGGTGACGGGAACCCATAAGATTTTACCCTACCAAAAAGTGTCCAATGCGGCTATAGAAGATTTCACTTCAATAAAACTACAAATGCATGATTTTTTTGTTTCTGTGTTCAATGCAAGATTCTGTTTTTTCAAATCAATCTTAATAAAAAAGTATTGTTAGATATTGGTGATATTCGGTGTCCTATTATACGAATCTAAATCAATTCAAACTCTGAACTCGCTCGCTGTTGCTAAACGTTCTCTAATGACACATATATTCAAGTTGCTATGTATACCGTATACCTAAGTATATACATAGATATTTTTGAAGTCTTTCTTCACGCACGCTTGACTCGGCGAGTAAGTTGGTGAATGCGTGACGAGAGCGTTATGAAAATTTTCATCGGGTCAGGCGAACGGAGCAAGAGAGGGTGCGAGTACACATTTTCTTTCTCTCTTTCTGTCATAGCCAGTTACGTGCAGGCCTATTGTGCTTCAGTCATGTGGTCAAAGGTCAAGCACACTCGTTTTTTTTTAAATGCATCTTTTTTACGCTAATGCTAGTTGAAATAGTGAAATTGAATTTCCCAAAGTTTTTATTTCTAAGTTTTCGGACTGTTAAAATTTTGTCTAAATAGCAGTTCATTGAACTATCACCGAAGCTATAATACCTAGTTGTTTTTGCCATTTTCAACTGTAAAACAATTTGTTGTCATTTCAGTTGATAAGGTCATTAACTCCTTTATATCGTGAATTCATTAATTAATTAATAATAAGTGTGTCACATTCAACGACTAGGCACTGAATGTCAAACGTATGTGTCGTCTATACAAACCTATACATATCTATACGCTTCAGCCTGTAATATCCCAATGCTGGGTATAGACCTCTTTCGCCATGTAGGAGAAGGATCAGAGCTTAATCCACCACACTGCTCCACTGCGGGTTGGCGGATATGTTCCCTACTATGAGTAACGATCGCTATCACCTGATTTACCTTACCTGATTATCATGTACGCTTAACGTGCTCTCCGATGCACGGTGGGGAGACCAACAAGGACTAACAGCCAAACCGGAAATAAATAATTGTATAAACACAAATATCTACTCCGAGTGGGAATCAAACGCGCAACACTCGGTGTTTAGGCGCCGCCGACACGGCTCACCAATACACCAGCGCGGACGTCAGCATATCTATAACCTATCTTAAATTTTTACCAAATAATTATTTTTATTTGTAAGTGAATTATTCACTAACGTGTGCAATAAATATAATTTAAGCGGACTTTGTAAATGAATAACAATGAAATAAAACAATTAAACGTAATTTATATTCTCGTTTTTGATACAAAGTGCAATTTTAAAAACTTTCATTATTTTATTTTTGTTAATATTTGTTTTTTGTTTTGGGGTTTCTATCATTTGGTACATATTATTTAGTATTTTTTTTAACCGACTTCCAAAAAGGAGTTACTAAAAAGTTCTCAATTCGACTGATTTTTTTTTTTATTAATGTTACATCAGAACTTTTGATCGGGTGGACCGATTTCGACAAATTTTCTTTTAATCGAAAAGTGGTGTATGACAATTGGTCCCATTTAAATTTATTTGAGATCTAACAACTACTTTTCGAGTTATATCTAATAATGCGTTTTTACTTGACGCTTTTTTCGTCGACCTACGTTGTATTATACCGCATAACTTTCTACTAGATGTACCAATTTTGATAATTCTTTTTTTGTTGGAAAGGTGATATCCCTAGTTTGGTACCACGATAAGGAAACCAGGATCTGATGATGGAATCCCAGAGAAATCGAGGGAAACTCTCGAAAATCTGCAATGACTTTTTACTGGGTGTACCGATTTTGATAATTTTTAATTTAATCAAAAGCTGATGTTTATCATGTAAATTTCAAAATTATTATTAAATCACATATAAATTTTATCGAGATCTGATAACTACTTTTTGAGTAATCTTTGATAACGCGTAGTTACTTGACTATATTTTCGTCGATCTACGTTGTATTACTCGTCGATGAAATTGAAGGCGGTTTTTTTTTTTTCGTTTGTGAGCAAACACATTTTGTATATTCCAGAAACAAGTGATATAAAAAATTAAGGCAACTCATTATGTTCATGTAAATACTTTTTGTTCTAATTATAACTCATCACTTAAGCTTAATACAGTCCACTGCTGGACATAGGCCTCCACAAGTTTGCGCCAAAAATGGAGTGAACTCATGTGTTTTGCCCATAGTCACCACACTGGGCAGGCGGGTTGGTGGCCGCAGGACTGGCTTTGTCGCACCGAAGACGCTGCTGCCCGTCTTCGGCCTGTGTATTTCAAAGCCAGCACTTCGATGGTTATCCCGGCATCGGTCGGCTTTATAAGTTCCAAGGTGGTAGTGAAAATGCGTTATCTATGAAATTAACGAAATAATTACGCTTCAGCCTGTAATATCCCACTACTGGGCACAGGCCTCTTTCCCCATGTAGGAGAAGGATCAGAGCTTAATCCACCACGCTGCTCGAATGCGGGTTGGCGGATATATTCCCTACTATGAGTAACGATCGCTATCAGGTGTACATGATTACAACCGGGACCGACGGCTTAACGTGCTCTCCGAGGCACGGTGGGGAGACCCACAAGGACTGCAAAAACATTAATATCACGGCAAGCACCTGTATGCGCAATATAAATGTTTGTCATGTGCGGGGATTGAACACGCAACCGCCAGCGCAACAAATTCAATCCATGCTGTAACCTTTGCGCCAACGCGGCGTCAATGAAATAATAATCACTTAAAATGATATAACTTTAAAGTCAAACCATAAATTGATGCCTGCTATTCGTATTATTACAGTTAATGCTATTGTATTATTATATTTACATAAAAAAAAAACTATAAACGCTGTGAAACGTCATTATGAGCGTCATCGTCAGTACTTTAAAACAATTGTACTTCCCATTTTTTCACACACGTTTCTTATATATTTTCTTAAACAGTAAATTCTATATTTTAAAATTAAATGCAATGTATATCAAGATTCAGACTGTTACATGCCACTGCTTGGCATAGGCGTCTTTGTCCATTTAGGAGACGGGTCGTAGGCTGTAGCTCATTCCACGACGCTGCTCCACTGAGGGTTGGCAGATATATTGCCTACTATGAGTAACGATTGCTATCAGATGTACACTATAACAACCGAAACCAAGAGCTTAACGTGCTCTCCGAGGCACGGTGGGGAGCCCCACAAGGACTAACAACCAGACCGGAAAATAAATATTTGTATAAACACAAATATTCATCTCGAGCGAGAATCGAAGTCACAATCACCAGTGTGTGAGCGCTCATACGATGCGCGCAACATTGCACAGTCGAAAAAAAAGCAAGCAATGCATTACATGCATTACAGCCTATACAGTCCACTGCTGGATATAGGCCTCCACAAGTTTTAGCCAAAAATAACGTGAACTCATGTGTTGTGCTGTGTGGCTACGGCACTAAAGAATTTAGCCACCCCCTCTCTTCCCGTGGGTGTCGTAAGAGGCGACTAAGGGATAACAAGGTTCCACAACCACCTTGGAACTTAAGAAGTCGACCGATGGCGGGATAACCATCCAACTGCTGGCTTTGAAATACACAAGCCGAAGACGGGCAGCAGCGTCGTCGGTGCGACAAAGCCAGTACTGCGGTCACCAACCCGCTTGCCCAGCGTGGTGACTATGGGCAAAGCACATGAGTTCACGTTAAGCAAGCAATAATAAGCAATAAATATGAGTTACGGAATTCTTTGAAGGCGAGCGTCACTCGCATTTGATCTTTGTCTGCAGACACAATTCAAGTGACATTTACATAATTTGTGATTATTTTTGAATTAATGCATATATTGATAAAGCACAATAACAACTATTTGCATTACAGATGTAGTTTTTGAATAACGTACATGTATTAATGTAGTTCGTAACTTTCAAATTAATAAGTAAAAATAAAAATAAGAGTTAAGTTTGTACTTTATAATGTACTTTTTTGTGTAATTAGGCAAACAAGCGTACGGCTCACCTCATAGTAAGCGATTACCGTAGCTTATAGTCTGCAACACCAGAAGCATCGTAAATGCCGTGCCAACCCTTTCCCCAATTTGCCCCAGGAGCTCTGGTCACCTTACTCACTAACAGGAACACAACACTGCTTGAAAGCAGTATTATTTAGCTGTCATCTTCTGTAAGGTCGAGGTACCATTTCCTGCCGTGCCCTACGTCAGATGTTTAGTTAGAACATACGACTCTACTGAACCACTTTGCTTGAAAACAACCGACAGATATAACCATATAGAGATAAGTTATAATGTGCCTTAACCTATTTAAAATTATCGTCGATAATGACTCAGAAAATGGAGAAATCGACCTCAAAAAAACTTGCCTACAACTCAAGGTACTCTCACCGTATCATAACAAACGTCGGTTTTGTCAACATTCGATAACTTTTTTTTAAATATTTACAGGTAACGGTCTGTACAATGTACTTCTCGTTCTGACCTGCGGGTTGATTCTCCTTGCCATTGGCGTGGACCTCTTCGGCTTCGGGTTGGTGGTGTCAGTGGCCTGCGACCTCAACATCACCGTCGCACAGAAGGGAATCTTGACGTCATTACCTTATGTTGGTAAATATAATGGATTATTTAAATATCTCATCTAAAAATCCTGTAAAGGAATCGACTATAATTATGTTTATCCCATAAACAAGAATAAAATATTGAAAAGTCTTTAATTGTCAGTTGTCTTAATACCTATTATTTTAAGAAGTGAAAAAGCACTAATGCACTAATGTTTCATGCAAGGTTTCGTCCAAGCTACCACTGTAAATCTGATGATTGAAATATTCAAGAGCCAGATATTTTTCACGATCGGAATCGATCACTATACAACAAAAGGCTACGTTTAACGTATTCGAGTAATTATTGTTTGTTGAATACGTAAATATTTTAAACACATGTAAACGGAGGCGAAAATGGACACCCAGAAATGGCACGGCCTAGAGTCCAGCCTCTTGCAAATAAAAAAGTTCACGAACAACCTTAGTATCTAGGTGGACGGGATAAAGGAGGAAATTGAAGAGACCATGACCTTAGTACCTTAAGCTTTGCGCTTGGCTCAAGAGGAAGTTACAATATTCCTCTTCCCGACCCTGGTCTCTGGAACCTAGGTCACTGCGAACTGTGTTACAGGTCTAGTCAATAACAATCTTTTATTTTCTTTTCTTCTCAGGTATTCTGCTAGTTTCTTACATCTGGGGATACATCTCAGACACTTGTGGACGAAAGTTTTCACTCATCGTTTCCGTCCAAGCTGCCTTCGTGCTCTCCTGCCTCGCCAGCTTCTCTACGAACTGGTGGATCCTCGGTCTAATGAAGTTCTTGTCTGTTTGTTTGTAAGGTTTTTTCTTTATCTATACTAATATACTAAAGCTGATGACTTTGTTTAAACGCTCTTATCTCAGGAACTAAATCGAATTGAAATTTTTTTTTTGTTGAATAGTCTTATTACTAAGAAAGGCTATATATAGGCTATATAAAATTTAACCACAATTATTGCTTTAACTAATCTCTCATTCACATACTTTATAAAGGTAGATTAAAAACATTCCAATATTTAAGTGTGAAACGGTGTTGTTACTCAACCTTTGTTATTATATACAACAGATAATAAATAAATGAAAATGTCATATGACACACATACGGTCGTCTGTTTCTACGGTAAGCAACTTAATGCTTGTGTTATAGCTAACAGCCGACTGGTATAGCTAACTTTTTTTTGATAATTATACATAGAAATAAGACATATATAATTAATTCAAATATAACACTCAGGCGGGAATCGAACCACCAAACCGCGGAGCAGAAAGCAGGTCCATTACAAACAACGCCAATGGTCCAGTCAAACATCAGATATACAAATGTTATTTTTTTTCTGTTAACAAGTACTCGTTGTGTTTCGAAACTGACATTTTTGGCAACGTTCCTAATTACCAATAAAATTTATTTCATTTTGTCATTTACTCTGTTAATATTACATAAAGGTAAATTAAGATTAAAACTTCTCAATTACATATATTTTGGATTGCCGTATTTTAAATATTTTATGATCTCATCATCGTCATTACAGCCTATACAGTCCACAACTGGACATGGGCCTCCCCAATCTCCCCTCATGCGTTTTGCCCATAGTCACCACGCTGGGCAGGCGGGTTGGTGACCGCAGTATTGGCTTTGTCGCACCGAAGACGCTTTTATAATCTATTAAGCGAAAATTTTCTTTATGTTCTTGTGATTGTAGTTTTCTTCTGGATCTAGACTCTGACATTCAAACTCATATAAATTGTTTTTTTTTTGTTATTCTTACATCGGTTGCATAAATGGTCGTAAACATGTCATATTAATAATGGGGAATATGTCATATTAATACAGCGCAATTTATTCAGGAATTCATTACATTGACCCGCACTAATTGAACCATGTGATTAATTTGAACAACAGTGTAACGGTATCCGCGGCAATCAAGCCGTTTTCAAGACCAAGGCAACAATGTGTTTATAAAAAGTTATTTAATAAAACAAACGTTAGAACTATATATACTATAGAGTCAGTAGAATTTTTATGTTTATTTCTTGATGAATCAAAAATTTAGCAAATAATTAGCTTTTTTTATTTCATAACATATTAACTTTTGTAAATAAAAAATTATGTCAGTGCATTTAAATGTATTTTTATATCGTTCATGTTTAGTAGCAATAATTCGAAGCGTATAATTAATTGTATTATTGATGTGTAATAACGGTGCACTGTATACAATTCACACTAAATTCTAAAGCTCGTTTTCCCCTTTTTAGTTGTTATTTATCGCAGTCGGGCTTAAAAAAATATGTAACTAGTAATAGTAGCTTATAGACGTCTGCAACACCAGAACAATCACAAACGCGTTGCTGACCCTATCCTTAATTCTCCACAAGAGCTCTGGTCCCATTATTCTTTATCAGGAACAAAACGGTGCCTGAAAACACTATTATTCGGCTGTGATCTTCTGACGCCGCGTTGGCGCAACGGTTACAGCCATGGATTGTGTCTGTTGCGCTGGCGGATGCGGGTTCGATCCCCGCACATGGCAACATCTTTATTTTGGCCATACAGGTGTTTGCCGTGGTCTGGGTGGTTGTGCAGTCCTTGTGGGTCTCCCCACTGTGCCTCGGAGAGCACCTTAAGCCATCGGTCCCGGTTGTTATCATGTATACCTGATAGCGATCGTTACTCATAGTAGGAAATATATCCGCCAACCCGCATTGGAGCAGCGTGGTGGATTAAGCTCTGATCCTTCTCCTACATGGGGAAAGAGGCCTATGCCCAGTAGTGGGATATTACAGGCTGAAGCGATCTTCTGTAAGGTCGAGGTACTCCCCAGTCGGGCTGCTCCATATTTTCAGCAGGAAATTTATTGCTGTACTATTTTTAGTCTTCTACTTTTGTCAGAAATAAAATTGGCGTTGTTTGTAATAACCTAACGAACTCCATAGTTACCAACTAGTGTAGTAAGACTATTTACGCTTAAGTTAAATACATAAACAATTTTAATTTTCAGTTCATGTGCAGCCAATTCTGCCACCTATACTCTCGTAGGTGAATCTTGCATCAAGAGAGTGAGGAGCAAGTACATGCTTCTGATGACATGTCTGCTTATCTTATCACCTGGTATTGGAGCAGGTAGGTGATAACTTACAATCGTTGATAAATTTTAAAGTATATATTTAGAGCTCATAATGATACCAAGAACACATGTCTCATTCGTATTTTGCATTGTCATTTCGCAGTGCGTACTTGTTGTTTTGCTGCCTAGTACCAAAAATTAAATAAAAAAAAAAACATATTCTAATTCCATTCTTAGATTACATTTCAACAATAGTACATGATTACAGAATAACTTGCTTAGCAACAATAAATTTATTTTTAACTCTCTTTAATTCCAGTTATGTCCTACCCAACTCTCTTACTTGACTTCGAGACTGAAATACCATTCCTCGGTATTAACTTCACACCATGGCGTCTCCTAATCATTGTCCTGGCGTTACCGTTGGGCATCGGTGGGGCTGCCATCTGCTTCTTCCACGAGAGTCCAAAGTTCTTGATCAATTGCGATCGGAACGACGAAGCGATAGAAGTGTTACAACACATGCATTCTATTAACAATCGAGATTCAAAAGATAATTTTCAAGTAAGTTGACTAATGGTAGAGGGTTAAAAATCAACTATAATTATTATAAGGTTCATTGGAGAAATCACATCCAATATTATAAAGAAGAAAGATTTGTATTTTTGAAGAAACTCAAAAAATAAGAGACTGATTTGAAAAATTCCTTTACCAGGAGACTGTTACGTTATCATTGAGTGACATATGCTATATCTTAACGGAAGAAAATAGAATGGTCAAAATCATGTAGTCCATGGGCATCAAATGGGTGAAGCAAAAAGTATAAAAATAGTTCTAGGATATGCTCGCCTACAATCAGAGTGAAGGAACAAAAAACCTTCTTCTTAATTAGCGAAGTGGTATTTTACCCAATATGAAGATATATAGGATTTTTGTTTTCTTGGAAATATATATTATAGTCAATGAATGACTTTTTAAAGAAAATTATCTGATTAAATAAAACTAAAAACAAAAATTCTTTAATATCTCGACAAAACAGAAAACACGCTCCTTTAAATTTCTAGTACAAGAAAATTAGATAAATTTCATTGATATGTTCCAGGTAACATCAATATACTTAGAAGACGCAGTGGCCACAAAGCAGACATCTTTATGTCGTGCTATGTACGAGCTGGGAGCACCTCTGTTCCGACCTCCTATGCTCTGGAGGACCCTCCAACTGTTTTTCATAGTTGCTGTTGTATATTTCACGTAAGGATATTTTAAAGTTACTTAAGAAAACTAACTCCTTCTCAAAGTAGGTCACATTACAGTGGGTCTGACAAACTTTAAATAGCTATTACTGATTAAGTAATCAGAGTTACCAACGAGCGGGTTCTTAAGATTGCACAGCTGCAGCTTCACAGCGTTACTAAAGCAGAAATGGTTGTGTTGGCAGCCCTCGCGCCTGCCTCGGCAGATCTTGCTTGGTACTGTAGAAAATGCAAAACGTAACATGGGGAGGCCCATGCTACGGTTCAAGGATTGAGCTAAGCGATATATGCACGCCTTTGGTATCAGCCCCTGAAACTGGGAAGCAATTGCCGAGAAACGTGACGGATGGAGAAAAGTTGTTGTGGAAGGACGTAGGTACACGATCAAGCTTGGTTTGAGACTTTGGCGGCAAGAAAAACGTGACAGCAACAGCCTTCCTACGTCACTAACACCGGGTGGTGTTAGTGACGGAGGAAGAGAAGTTTACCTGCGGGGCGTGTAGCAGAGGCTGCAGCTCAGGTATCGGCTTATTCACTGTTTAAATCGTCTGCAACAGACGGATTGAGGCCAATGATGAATTAGTTATTTCTATATATCTTTTAGGTGTCTTCAATATTTAGATTATCAAAACTATTTAATTTGGAATATTAAAAAATCCTTCTAACTTCTTTACAGTAACAACAGTCTCCTTGTATGGCTGCCCTACATCATGAACACAGTCATGCTGAGCATGGAACAGAACACCACCACTGTTGGAGACATCTGCTCAGTAATCTCTATAAATCCAACTTCGGAGATCAATGGAACTTTATCAGCTAATGCCACTGCGATCGTGAGTTATTTTACTTCGTGTGTTAAGAAAGTTGTTTCTAAGCTAGACATGATTTTAGGAGGTTAGTCCATAGCACGAAATACCTACTTTAAATTTGGAGCAACGTGGCTGGATCTCTAAGTACAGACGATTACAGCCAAATGATACTGCTCTCAAACAGTGTTGTGCTTGTGATCATATTGTGACTCACAATTTGTGAGTAAGGAGCGGGAAACATACAAACACTTCCTTGAATGCTAGAAATATCTATGGACCGCAGTGACCATAATAATTTTAGAACAGATAATACTGTTGAGTCGTTTGTCCTACTTTTGATGTAAATAAGGATTTCTTGGATATGCAGTGGCGGTTGGCAAGTAGCTTGTAATCATCTAGTAGAAAAAAGATATTCTTTCGGAGTGCCAAATAACACAAATGAACAAACAACGCTGGGAATTAGTCTGCCCATACGAAGATATGATGTCAACGGGAACCGAATTAGCGAGTGCTAGCATAACAGCCAGCTACAATCACAAAAACTTTTGCTTATTTAAACATATTTTGTATAAATACATTTTTATTTCCATTTCAGACACCAGAAGTATGCCTTGGTTACATCGAAGACAACGTGATTATCACTCTATTCATGGCACAAAGCATTTACGCTTTTCTAACTTTCATTATCTCCTACCTCATGAAATGGCGGAGGATTGTACTTTTGACTATCTTAACTATCTCATCTTTAAGTGGAGTTCTACTAAACTTGATGCCTGAGCCTATTTCAAGCGTGTTTCTGTTGATGGTCTTCACCTGTACGAACCTTGGTATGGGCATCTTGGCGTCTTATTTTGTGGATTTGTACCCTACCTCTTGTAGGTGAGTTATTAGTTTTATTATAGTTTATTTAAAATCTTAAGTATGTGGCAGACAACAATATATTTAAATTTAATTGAAATCACGATAGATGACGGAAAATTACCATAATATGTGGCTTATTCCAACAATTTCAGAGCATTTAACTAAATATAGTATATCTCAGTCCAATTTTCCACTTACTCTGCTGGGATTTATTAAGCACCAGCAACGTTTTATACGTGATTCTCGTTTGAATACAAAATTACGTCCTCTCGTTTTCTATTTATTTATTTATCTTATACTTCGGTCTTCAATATTACGAGCGCAGATAAAAAAATATTGAGATACTGTAACAGAAAAATACCGTCAGTGTCACTATCGATTTCTAGTCTCAAATAATAAATCGCTTGTAGGATAAGCAATAATTCATGATGATAATGATGATAAAACATATGGGGATTTTAGAGCCTTTGGATGTTAAGTTTAAATTTAAAAAATATATTCCAAGCACAGATCTCGCAAAATATATATTTATAAATATATATACATATAATATTTATTACAGGGGGATGGTGGCTTGCCTCAGTATTATGGTCGGTCGGACGAGCACGTTCATCGGCATCAACGTGGTTGGCAACCTCATCTTCTATCACTGCCACGTCACATTTTACATGTGGGCGCTTCTTGTTTTAAGTGAGTTATTTATGTTTTAATTAGCTTTATTTTTAAATCTAAAATAACATTAATTTTATTTTTACTGTGTAAAGGTATAGGTGTAATATATTTTGACGACGCGTTGTCACAGCGGTTGCAGCACTGGCTTTTGCGCTGGTTTTTTTACTGACTAAGACACTTTCATTGTTCTGCACTCATATGGATCAAATGAAACCCTACCGTAACGGTTAATCCATCCATCTATAACTGGGCTAATTTCGAACCGTAATAAATATACAACCGTATCCACATCGAAAAGTTTTCTTCGAGTTATATATTTAAGAGTAAGCAAATTAAATTCCCCTAATAATGAAACAGTATGCCCGAAGTTTCGGATACTTGACAGCAACCATGGTCACGGGAGGACAGTCCTCTCTGAGTGAAATTTGCGAAAACAATATCTAAATTCCCTTTTTTATTTACAGGTAGTGTATTAGCAGCTTGGTTTTTACCTCCAGACAAACCTCTGAAGAGTTAAAACTAAATTTAATCACTTATTATATTACGGTCTGTGATTTTAGATTATATAAGAATATTACTTATTAATTATATTTAAGACTATTTGAGATATAATTAGTAGATAAACATTTTTACATCGCCATGTTTAAAAATATTTTATTTTGTATCTATGGTCTTAGTTACTTATGAAATTTTAAATATGAGCTAAAATAAACAAGTCTGATGATTGGTTAAAAAAAAATCAACGATTGAAAACTGTTTTTAACCGACTTCCAAAAAAGGAGGAGGTTCTCGATTCGACAGTATTTTTTTTTATGTATGTTACATCAGAACTTTTGACTGGGTGGAGCGATTTCGACAAATTTTCTTTTAATCGAAAGGTGGTGTGTGTCAATTGGTCCCATTTAAATTTATTTGAGATCTAACAACTACTTTTCGAGCTATATCTAATAACGCGTTTTTACTTGACGCTTTTTTTCGTCGACCTACGTTGTATTATACCGCATAACTTTCTACTGGATGTACCGATTTTGATAATTCTTTTTTTGTTGGAAAGAAGATATCTCTAGTTTGGTATCATGATAAGGAAACCAGGATCTGATGATGGGATCCCAGAGAAATCGAGGGAAACTCTTGAAAATCCGCAAGAACTTTTTACTGGGTGTACCGATTTTAATAATTTTTAATTTAATCGAAAGCTGATGATTGTCATGTGGTCACAAATAAATTTCATTGAGATCTGATAACCACTTTTTGAGTAATCTTTGATAACGCGCAGTTACTTGAGTATTTTTTCGTCGATCTACGTTGTATTACTCGTCGATGTAATTGAAGTCGTTTTTTTTTCGTTTGCGAGCAAACACTATTATTTTAAGACACGTATAAAGAGACCAAAGTTATAGGAACTGCACCTTTTTTTTGAGTTGGAGGTGCCATCCTCTGTCATCAGATTTATTATGAATATGTAGACCAAATTTATTATTGAAAAATAATTAATATCGAAAAAATTAAAAATAAAACGGGTAAAACTGCAAATGTTGGCCAGTTACAGTGTACAGATGAGATGTAAAAAAAATAAAAAGAAAGAAAAAATAACTACTGTCGTTTTTTATTAATTGTCTTTTAATTCGTTGTTTGTTTTTCGTTGTATTTGAAAGCCTATCTTTAAGTATATGAAATATATTTCAATTAAAAGTTTTTGTGGGGGGAGGGATATAGAGGGAGTATATTCAAAATAACGCCTCAGCGCGCGTTGTTTTCTAAAACTCCTGACCGAATATTTAAGCAATTCGTTGAATAATTGATGACGATAATGAAAGTTATATCATTATGAGAAATCTGTTACCTCCATCTTCAATGTAATTGAAGTTGGTTTTTTTTTTTTGTTTGCGAGTAAACACGATTATAATATTTTTATGTATCGTCTTCGACAACTTAGAAATGTATAATATTATTTTTTACTTTTATAAATAGTAAACTAAGGTAGGGCACAGCCGGACATATGCTGCTCAAATTATGAAGCAGCCCGACTGGGGAAGTACCTCGATCTTACAGAAGATCGCAGCTACATAATACTTCTTTTAAGCAGTGTTGTGTTCCTGTTGGTGAGTAAGGTGACCAGAGCTCCTGCGGGGACTGGGGGATCGGGTGGGCAAGGCGTTTGCGATGCTTCTGGTGTTGGAGATGTCTATAAGTTACGGTAATCGCCTACCTTCAGGTGAGGATAAAAAAAACATTAAACTCAGTGCAATTTCAATTCGATTAAAATAAAAGACAAAATAATTAGGTATATTTTGTTTATATTAAAAATAATTTAAACGTATTTTATTTCAATAAATACATTATATAATTTATCTCTAAAAATATTATGTTTCTTTACATTTAATAATATATATTACTGACAAAAACAGTCAGGCAACATATTTCTAAACGCATGTTGTTATATCATCAACAAATCAACATTTATAGTAATTTAAAATATATTTTCAACGCATATAGCACTTTTCTAATGAACTTTACAATATTATTATATCTTCTGTTTTATTTTATTTGTCAAAATATTATAAGTTATAATTTTCTAAATAAAAACTAATCCTTAAAGAGTATTGGATATGTTAAATAAGATAAACTAATATTTACACTAACTAGGTTTTAAAACGTAAGCCGAAATGGCACATCCGTTAAAAAATAAAAAATATACAGGTATATATTTGTAAAGCTCGTTGCGAGCATTTTAAATGCAGCTGTTTTTCATACTCCACGGACGTGACGTGACGTCGTAAAAAGTTAATTTATCCAGTCATTATTAATTGAATTATTTATATTTATATTATAAAGTTAAAGAGTTTGTTTGTTTGTTTATTAAAACACGCCTAATTCAGGAAGTACTATTTGAAATTAATAAATTACAGTTGGATAACCTAATAGGATAAATTGGATAGGCTATATAATATTTTAGTAATCCTCCCCTATCCCTCCCTCAAATTAACGCAGTCGACACCGCGGAGCACTAATAGTTTTATTATATTAACGGTCTCTATAAATTATTATTTTCTTATTTATAATTTGAAGATCAACACTGTTATATTTTATGGATTACGTACATACGACTTATATTTTGTAATTATATATAAAGATTTTTAAGAATAGTACGTCTCAGTGTTTGTCTGTGACGAGGCGCGTTTTTTTTACGTATTTTTTATTATGTATAAATAAGTATGTATGGTAATTAGTAGAAACTTTGCTTGATTTTGTACTATTTTTTTGTATATATATTTTATTATGTTTCTGTTTATTTCCCAAACATAATTTAAAGAAATTGGTTGTCTGTAAAGTTGGGTTACGGACGATAGTTTAACGTGATAACGTCATAACAAAACATCTCCCCAGACGCATTGGTCAATCAAGTGGAAGAAAGATATATGCGGCGCAAGCGTACAATGAGCGTAACGCTACAACGAGTCATCCTTTTTAGGGCATGCAGCTGGCGTTCATCGATTTATTAGATGTTGTCACGTCAAAAATAAAATTTTGCGTTTGCACACATTACAGTTTCAAAGAAAAGCACAAGAAACTTTGTGCTTAAAATATTAAAGTAATAAAGTTTAATAATATAAATTGCAATTAAAACGCTCATTGACAACATGTACCACAAATGTTAAAATATTATTAATATTGAACAGCAGATCACATAACATTGGATAAGAAATAGGACGGAATTCATTTACAAAATTATGAGGTAAATTCTGTAAATCTTTGATAAAATTTGTTTTATAAAAACATTGTATTCGATAAGGCACTTGACATTACATACGGGAAATTTATATTTAAATTTAAGTTTGTCACTATATACCAGTGTTTCCCAAATTGGGCGATAACGCCCCCTTGTGGGCGCTGCAGTACTAAAGGTAAGAGAGCTAGAAAAAAAATGATGGCGTTGAGTAGAGACTTGGATTTGTCATTTAATCTATAGGGACTCTCGACTATAACTTGTGAACATCAACTAATATTCATTAAGAGATTGCTAAATAAGCTTGGGAATGCCTGCTATATACTGATTTGAAGGACTGAGCAATTTTTCATACAGATTCAAGAAATATTTTAATTTTTTCAGTACGAGAAACGGTTACTAGAGTACTTAAAAGGGTGGGGGGGGGTTGTGCTTGAGTAGTTGTTTAGTTCTGAGGAAAGGGATAAGTATGACAGAAGATTCTCTGCAAACCAGTCTAAGTAACAAACTATAAGAAATAACACTCGGTATCCGAACATACAAAAGGGGAGAATATTATTACATATACTATAGTTTTAGTATCCATATGTTTTTTTTTAATATAAGTGAAATAGCTAGAACAATAAACAGACGTTCCAGTATAACATAAAAGTTTCATAAGCTATAGGTAAATATTTTTAGATTTATGTACAGGTATATACGTTATTATGACTATAAGAAGAACGTAATTCCGTGTACAAGATACACATTATGAATACAGGAATGCAGCACATGCTACCACAGTTTAAGTCTGAAGCAATTGCAGATTTTCCAAATTAACAAAAAAAAACTGCATTCTATTTCGAAGAACGAGTTTAAAAATCATCTAAAAGCTTAGTTGTATCAAAAATGTTGAAGACATTGATGAAATAAACACAATCACTTATGACAATACAGCCCAGAATTTGTTAGTTGACAAAACACTAAACACTGCACATATTGCAAAAGTGTTTTATACAGCAAATACAACAAATTCGATAACTTGTGACTAACTTAGTAACAGAAATTTCACATCGCTTAATAAGGCCTTCTAATATATCACTAAATCACATGCAGCCATCTTGAAAACATCTAAATAAACATTACAAATTAAAATAATTACATTAAAATTATCATAGCAAATAAATTCCATAATCATTTAACGAAGAACTGTGTCAATTCAATGTCAGTAATCTCGAGGGTCAAATTAAAACAGTTCTTTGACTACAATGTCAGAAACCTTGAATGCACTTATTTCAACTTCATAAAGAACCGTACTTAAAGATATTTTGGTTGCAGACACTTAACATTACATGTGTGTTGATATGTATCTATCCAGACCCACGTTCTTCTCAACGATATCACTATCAGTCTTTACCTCGTCTATCACTTTAGCTTCTTCTAACTTTATCATCATGATGGCTCCGATGGATACTGCAAAATAATTAAAATATAACATTTAGTAAATTACGTTCAAGGTATTTAAGATAAGGTACTCTGAAAATATTTAAGCACTATGCTAATATGCTAAATGACTTTTAAATTTAGGGTAATGAGCTATAAATTTAGGGTCTTACTATAGTTTGAAATAATTCTTGAAGGAAAAGGCATTTCTTGATCCCTTTACAATTTTGGGTACCGATGTCCGTTTTCGTATAAATTAACAAATTCTGTATAAATAGATAAATATCGATCATTTTGCATAATTGTTTTAGACGACAAGAAAATATAACTCCTTGGAGGAATTGGGGATACGGTCGGAAACGCGCTTGCGATGCTTTTGGTGTTGCAGATGTCTTTAAGCTACGGTAATCGCTTACCATCAAGTGAGGTGTACGCTTGTTTGGCGACTTATTTATATAACAAACGTTAAGAAAAAGTTTAATAAAGTAAAAGTTCTAATACACCAAATAACAAAGTGCTTACTCCTAAAGTTTGGAAAAAAAATGTTACTTACGTGCTAATAAAGCAGCGACGGATACGAATGGTGCCGGACATGAGTAGTCCAGTAAGACTCCCACTGCTAGGTTTGAAGCCACCCCCCCAGCGCGACCCCACCAAGCACCCCAACACACACCAAGACCCCTGAAATTAAAATGTTGTAAAATGAACGATTGGGGCTGATCTATTACTTCTGAAGAATCCTTTAATTATGTTTACATATTCATAAAATTTTGGTGATACTAACTCAATTTTGGAACCTTGAAGCAATGCACAAAATGAAAACTGATATAAAAACTATGACGCTTCAGCCTATAATATCCCACTGCTGGACATAGACCTCTTTCCTCATGTAGGAAAAAAGTAACGATCGCTATCAGGTGTACATGATAGCAGCCGGGACCGACTCTCCGTGCTCTTCGAGGCACGGTGGGGAGACTCACAAGGATTGCACAAACACCCAGACTACAATAAACATCTGTATGGCCAATAAAACCTATTATCAAAACAAAATGTATAAATTTAGATATTACCCATATAACATATCCACTATTTAAATATCCACAACAAACTACTAACAACATAATAAGATATTAATATATAAATAAGTAATAAATAAACGCCTCACACTCAACGGCCTCTACTATGATTTACTCCTGTGGTCCGGAAACATACAATACACAAGCACAAACGCCCAGACCACAGCAAACGTCTGTATGGCCAACAAAAGGAATGCCATGTGCCACAACCGTGTGCTGTCACCGTTGCGTTAACGCTTCGTAGCTCATATGTTACAATAGCATATTTCATTACAAGTGTGGAAAGGCCGTCATTGCAAAGAGTTCCGACAAATGTCTACCCGAGCCGAGGCGCAGCCGAAGGCGAGGGTTGACAGTCGGAACAAGTTGCAATGACGGTTCCGCACGTGTACTGAACGACTATTTTTAATACAGTTGCGAAAAAATGAAGCAATTTAATAAAATAATAAAAACACAATAAACTTAAAATGGCGCCAACCGTAGAATATAAGCAGCTTTTTTTTCTTCACCCATTCTGGTAGGCAAAGGGAGCTATGCCCAACAGGCAAGTCTTCAGTAGAAGTTTTTTATTGATATGGAATGAAAATGAAATTTAATGAGATGAAATGAAATGAAACCTAACCAAACTCGTTCAATCAAATCATTAAATCTGATATTGAAACAAATTAGTAGCTTCTTTTTAGAAATATACGTATTTGTATGAATCATAAAAACTTCTATGAATTTTTTTAGTAAAAACTTCATGGTTGGTTTTTCTTTTTAATAGACATTATTTTGACAGTTGGGAAAGAGAACGCACGAGTTCGGAAAAGGTAAAAAAAAAGCACGAGTATGCAATAGCCCACATCCCGAACGCTATAGTCCTTGCAATACGCCACTTTTTAGCAACTGTATTAAAAAATATGATTCTTACCCCAACTTGGGCGGCAGAGCGTGCAAGAGCAGCCGTATGAGCAGCACGTTCCCGTTGAGCGACGCGGCGTTGAGTGCGGCGGCGGCGGCCACGGCCAGCGGCGCGGGCGCGGCGCAGGCGCACACGGCGGCGGCGAGGCAGCCGCTCGCCAGCGCGCACGCGCCCGCGCACAGCGCCGCCGCGCGCCGCACGCCCGCGCCGCCGCGCGCCGACACCAGCGCGCACGCCGCGTTGCCGAGCACGCAGCACGCGCCCACTATCAGGCCCGATGTGAATACCTGGACAGACAAAATAAAAGTTTTTTTAATGAAGCCTTTGTCTAGATAAATATAGCAGTGGGACGTTACATGCTGTATATTTACACTATATAATTGTGTTTGCTCGCAAACGAAAAAAAACCGACTTCAATTACATCGACGAGTAATACAACGTAGATCGACGAAAAAATAGTCAAGTAACTACGCGTTATCAAAGATTACTCAAAAATTATATGAAATCTCCTAAACGTCGGCGGACGCTCGGTATTTTTTCAAAGCTTTCTTTCCGGTCTGGGTACATGTTGGATTCCTCACCGTACCTCGGAGAGCACGTCAAGCAGTCGATCCCGGTTGTGATCATCGACCATCATATCACACCTGATAGCGATCGATACTCATAGTAGGGATTATGTCCGCAAACGTTCATTGATGTATGTTTCCCTACGATGTTACGGGTCGAATTAAAGAATCAACATCTTTTACTGTATCAATCAATGTACTGAATAGCAGATAGTAGGTAACGCATATAACTACACACTTTCCTAATTAAAATAATGCAAAATGGTTAAAGATAGTCAAAATAAAGCATCCTATGTTATGAAATAATAAACAGTCAGATGAAAACATTATATTTCAGTGATTTATCTAGAGTAAACAGTGTTAAAAAAAGTATGTGTGTCACCTTTGACACACGACTGGAGTTTACTCCTTCAGATTGACTCTACATAGGCACAAAAAGTCTTACTAGTCTGAGTAAAAGATTAACGAAACGTAACGAGGTCGTTCGTTCAGTAGATTTTACTACTCATATCTTTTCATACCGGGATCCTTGTATGAAAATCTATTCTTAAGAAGTTAACTTCAATAATAATTTAAAATTAATTTGTATCAATAACTTATATTATTTAACTTTATAAATTGACGCCGCGTTAGGGCAATGGTAACAGCCATGGATTGTACCTGTTGCGCTGGCGGTTGCGCGTTCGATCCTCGCACATGACAAACATTTGTATTGGCCATACAGGTGTATGCCGTGGTCCGGGTGTTTGTGCAGTCCTTGTGGGTCTCCCCACCGTGCCTCGGAGAGCACGTTAAGCCGTCGGTCCCGGTTGTTATCATGTACACCTGATAGCAATCGTTACTCATAGTATATATCCGCCAACCCGCATCAGAGCAGCGTGGTGGATTAAGCTCTGATCCTTCTCCTACATGGGGAAAGAGGCCTATGCCCAGTAGTGGGATATTACAGGCTGAAGCGTAATAACTTATATTTCATTTACCGAATCGTTAATAGTTTCATTACATATCTCTTCGTGCATATAAACACTGGCATTGTATTTTGGAGTGGAGAAATTGTTGTAAGTCTTGGCTATATCCTTCCACGCGACGTTACTTGCATTGAAGAGCATTGCGTTTTCTGGTAAAGGAAGAGATATATTCGCTGTACAAGGTTTCCCTTGCGTCCGGAGGAGAAGTTCTGGGATCCAGAAGTTAAGACCAAAACCACTGAAAAAAATGAGTAGTTTTAGGAATTAATTTAGTAAATCCTTAGTTTTATTTAATAGTTTGTATTGAAAAACATTCAGAATTAAATATAATTGAAAAGGATTACAAGAGAGAACAGTAAAAAATAATGATATTATCAATCGATTATTATCTAATCTATTGTATTTGTGGTTAAAAGAAAATAAAATAAAAAATTACAGTGAAATACAAATTGAAGTGTTGTAATTTTAACAAATAATAAATAAAAAACTATTAAATAGAGCCTTATAGGCCAATTTCAATCATGTCGTAATAATAAGTAGCATTATCAAAAAAAAAACGAGTGTGCTTTAGACCACACGACTGAAGTAAAACTTCTTTAGCAATAGCCCTGCACTGCGTCTTATTGTTAGATTCACGAAACGTAACCGTGCTCGCACCTCTCTCTCTCGCTCCATTCCCATTTCCCGATCACACTTTTCGTAACGCTCTCGTCACGCATTCACTAGCTTACCCCCCAAGTCAAGCGTGCGTAAAAAAGTTTTACTTCAAAAAGTTGTTTACGAAAAACTACACGATTAAAGTAAGATGATTGTTACTGTAGATGAATATATTGACATGGTGGAAACAATAACAGATGACAAAGATTTAAGCGCAAAATACAAAAACATCTATACTGATTCCATCAAATTTGACTTTTAAAGTATTCTAACAACTATAGAAGGTTCTTACGGATCGAAAAGATAAGGAAATTAGTCAGAAAATAGTAAAAATTTAGAAAATGTTTTGTCTAAATTGCTTGATTCAAATAGGCTTCAAAAGCACGTGAATTGAAAATAATATTTGTTTTATAATTAAAACATTAGTTAATAATAATTATAGTGAAAAGTGAAGCTGGACGGGACTTGGACATATGTCAAGAGACAGTTAAAAGAAATGGACTAAGTTAGTAATAGTTATGGTATCCAAGAGATACTAAAAGAAATAGAATGAGACAAACGAAAAGATGGGAAGATGACTTCAAGAAAATAGCTGGTCCGGTATGGACTCGTATAGTAAGAGACAGGAACACGTGGAAATCTTTAGAGCAGGCTTTTGTGAACAGACAAGCTGTTCCAAGCAAAAATCTAGTTGCCGATCATTCAAATGCAAGTTAGAATTGATTACACCAATTTGATTGTAGAAAGTAGACGCGTAATGCATTTATTAATGGTAAGGAAAGAAACAGCACTAAAGACTTATGTTATTATTTACTAGCTGGCGGACAGACTTCGTTCTGTCAAAAGTTAATAGTAAAAGGTAATTAATGGGCCTTAAGAAACATACGAAAAATAAATTAGCCGAATTGGTCGAACCGTTCTGGAGTTATGGGCTTAGCAACATTCATTTTTATTTATATAGATTTATAGTTAAAAGTGAAGCTACCACCAATTCTGAATGTACATTCAGGATAGAAAAATTGGTGAGAATCTCTACAGTTACTTTAAAACAAAAGTAATAAAAATATATTTTATGATAAAATAAATAATATCTTGCATGATTCATTATTTACACTCGCCTTTGATAGTTTGCATGTCATGGGGTCAGACAGTTATAAGTATAATAAACTCACGCGGCCATATTTGCAAAGAAAACGAAGAGAAGGAGGCTGGATTTTACAGCATACGACTTAGAGACGAGCATCCTAAGGTCCTTCAAAACACCGATGAACAGCGCTTTCGTCCTACTCTGGTCTCCGTTTATAGTTTTTGACATGAATATGTTTTCTTGTATGAGCTTCTTTATCTAAAATTACACAAATTTTTACAATTTTAATAAAGCGATTTATAATTTTAATAATGTAAATTTTATAATGTTTATTTTTATTTATCATTATTTTGTATATAACCCAATCATCATAATCATCATCATCATCATCAATTTTGAGCAATTAAAGTTCAATAATATTAAGTGTACAAAAGTGTACCCTTTCTCTCTATCATCAATTATGTCTATTCTGTTACCATACATACTTTGGAGAAAATCATAATTTTCTAAAATTTTGTATCATGTCGTTGAAGAGCGATTGCAATAATTTCTAAATATTCAGTGCAAAAATTTGCATTCTACAAAATAAGTTATGAGACATAAATATTCACCAAACCTTTGTAGACCATTTAAATCTATAGGACGGACTCTGGTTGTCATTTCAAAACTCCCGATATTTCATTGATGATCCACCATGGTCACATGGACCGACAATCGCAATAAATTTCGTAGAATCAAAACCGTGAGAAAGTTTAAAAAAAGTAATATAAACTAATACTCACTTTAAACTCTGACTTTGACCCATTGTTACATTTATTTATGTAGGCAATAATCTTCAGCGCCCTGTCACTTCTATTTGTATCGGACATCAGTCTTGGACTTTCTGGCAGAAACATGAGCCATATACCCGATAGGAAGCCGGGTATACTGCCTAACGCGAGATACAGTCGCCAGGAATAAATGGGCAGTAACGTGGTGTAACCAGGTAGCTTAAACGGTATAACCAACCACGCGATCGCTGAAAACAAAAAACAAAAAACTTTGTTGAAAACAGCTAAACTTGTTCAATTTCTGTTGGTAAGAAAACTCTGTAATATATATATTTTTTACAATATAAATCAATTTCAATATCTTCTTTTTAGACAATGTTGTTTTTATATATATATAATGCTTAATATATTAATTAAAACAAATGAAAATCGGCTAACAATTGCCTAGAATCTCGTAGCGTAGCCAAAAACCAAAACCTAAAGTTAAGCTTAGAACATTTGTCCTAATCAGTGAATAGAAAATTTAAGACTTATCTGATTCTAGAACTTTCTTTTTAAAATATACATTAAAATTTTAACCCCTTTTTTCACCTGTAATAATTAAACGTATTGGGGCCATTATTATTTTAGACGACCTTGATTCAAAAGACGAAACCCAAAAAAACAATTCTAAAAAAAAAACTTCCGTTGACAAGCACGTACTTAATCTTATAGTAAGACACAAGTGATTACTTAGCTTAAAAAAATATGATAAAAACGAAAGCATGCTATTGCGATATAAGTGTTTGACAGGTCTAAAAAAATATTCGAACACACCTCTAAGAGTTAACCTCTAAGAAAAACCGTTATAACTTGTTAATGTATGTCTAGACTAATGTTTAATGTTGTTATAAATTGTTTTGTGTGGTAATAAAAATAGAAGTGAAATTATGCTGTATATTTTTAACTAGCGACCCGCCCCAGCTTCGCACGGTTGCAAAAATTATCAGTGTTCCTCTGATATATTAGGCATGCATTAAACATATTAACCTTCTCTGGAATCATTCTATTTACTAAAGAAAACCATACCAAAATCCGTTTCGTACTTTTAAAGATTTAAGCATACTGGCAGCGGGAAGCGACTTTGTTTCATACTATGTAAATATAATTACAAATGCTATTTTGCGTCTCTTGCTTTGAAATTGATATTGGACTTAAAAGAACTCTTAATATATTTTTTTAATAGTAAAATAAATAAATAAATATCTACACAATACACACACGGTCCTCTGCTCCTAAACAAGCAATTAAATGCTTGTGTTATAGATAACAACCGACTGGTATAGCTAAATTTTTATTTCGATAAACATACATGCAAATAATACATATATTATTTATAAAATATATATATTACAACCCGACTCGGGGTGGGAATCAAACCCACAACCACCGGAGCAGAAAATAGGGTCACTACAAACTACGAATTAGTAAAATGTATGTAATAAGCAGTTCTAGACCAACACAGTTGAATAACTACAGACAGATCAATTAATTCTTTATTATATAATTTTTTTATGCGTAGGATGATGATTTTATTAACTGGTTTATTATTATTATTATTTTTTTATCTGTATTGCAAGTTAAATTTTTTATCTAGTGTTCACCTTATTAGGAATACATTAATAATAAAGAAACAAAAAAATGATTCAGCTAATAAAAAAATATCGGGCGATCCGTATAATCTTAAGAAAGTTTTTGCCATAGATGTTTTTAACGCATGCGCTGTCACCTGTCACTGCGATTATTGATATCAATAACTTTAAAAAAATTAATGAAAGAATATCGTAGCACTTTCTCTTTCATGTGTGATTTTTTTTGTCCCGATTCATTTGAAATGTAAATGAAAGTGAACCGTGCTATGAGGTCACATTCGAATCACTGAATTCACAGTTGTATTTGTTCAAATTGTAATGGTGTTAGTAATCGTATTTTTAACTTTTTAAAACAGAGATGAGATTAGAAAAATTATAGGTGTCGAGAGTCAAGTCACTGATGGGCGTAAATTAATAAGTTCTATTAATGGGATCGATCCATACTTATAAAATACAGAAACTTGGTCCAAATTAGTTAAAAAAAATCTTAGTTTTGATGTAGAGGTCTAACTTCAATTTTGATGTAAATTTCATTTTGATGAATTAGAAGAAGATATAGAAATGGACTAGTAAGTCTAAAGAAGCCTACACACATTCATGCAGATGAAGTTACACAGGCTAGTTTAAATACATGAGTTATTGTACCTGGTAATATGAGCCAAGCTGCCACGAAGCTCATTCCGGTCACGTCAAGATAGAATTGCCTTCGTTTTGCTCCGACCAAATCAGAGAGATATGTGAAAACCAATGTTGATGGAGCACCTGAAACAAAAAATATCTTCACTTAATATTATAAGCGTAGGTTTGATAGCGTTGACTTTAAAAATAACACGTAACTGAATTTTAATGACAGTCTTTAATTAGGATTGCAGAAAACCGGGATGTTTGGGACGACTTGACCTATGTCCATTGCCATTGCCGTTAGTTGTGTTAACAGTTAACTTATACTTATTCAAAAATAACATTAAAAAAAAACTCGAAGCAAAAATCCAACCCAGGACAGTCCCTAAAGCAGAAAGCAGGGTTACTGCCAACTGTACTAACTTGTCTAAATTTCTACATCTGTAAAATTATAAATTAATCAACTAAGATTGTCTACTGTATACGAAAGAAACTCATAGATTAGTTTGTCAAAGATGGTAAACGAATCTTAATAGGCAAAAATAAACTCCAATTTAAGTAACAAATATTCTGACATACCTGGTAAAAATTAAAGCCACTGGATCTTACCAATTAGAAACCCGTTGAGAGTCCTAGCTGCTAGCAACAGGCGATAATCTGACACGGTGCTCTGGGCCAGCAATATCGTGGAATCCACTAGCAGAGTCAGACTAAGTATGTTTTTCCTCCCGAAGACATCACCCACAATACCCCAGAAGAATGCACTCGCTACACCACCTATTTACAAGAATAAGTGAGGTAAATCGATTTGATTCAGAAGCTTGTTAACTTTTTAATTAGTGATATTAAGCAAAGACTTCTAACTAATAGTGGAACTGATTTGTTATAGTAATTTGTGCGTAGCATAAAAATAGACGAAATGTTTTATTTTATATTTATGTACTTTCATTAATCACTTGGATTTGCGGCAATACTTATTTTGTATCCACCTATTATTTAGTTTTAAAGATAAATCAGCTATGATTGTCTAGTTCACAGGATACCGAATTAACGAAAGATAGCGAATCAAAATTTGGGCGTGCTAAACACTAATAAATATTGATTGCCTTTTTTAAAAATTTACCTATTACATTTTTGCATGTCTTGGGATAAAAATTAGAATTGCATATTCGTCAAAGTACTGAGACCTACTAGAATATAATCCGAATACTCTTAAGCATATTCGCTTAAAATACTAAGAGTCTCGTAAAAATGCTTATAACATATGCGAGTGTGTTTTTGAGGGCTATAGGAAGAATATGCAGTGTATCATGTGGTGTCACAATGACGTCTTTTCAATTAATCGTTTAACGGAAATAAGCTAAAGGAGTAAATTGATCTGTATCAATCGATTTGCGACGATCTCGCCTACGGTCAACGGGAGACTGACAAAATACGTATAAGATATTCACAAAACCAAATGTGATTATAAAAGGATATCCGGAATAACTTATCTAATGTACATATTCGTTCTTAAATTTATGAATTATTATTTGATGTAAGACTTGACTAATATTTCTAAACAATTCGTGATTGATATATCTTTGTGATATGATGTTTAATTTTCTGTTTAATTTATTTCCATTTAGTTTGAAGAACATTTAGTAAGAAAGTAACTTACCTGTATACACTTTCTGTAACATGTGTCAATTACGAAGCAGAGTTGCACAACAAAAGAAAAATCGCTATCTTTTTTAAATTGTGTGTTTAAGTGTTTTTAGTTAATCTTACATTTATTTGGAGCCGTTAAGAGTGAGGCTTTATTATTATTATTTCTTTTAAAAAACAGTAGTCCTCCAATGGTAGGTTTAAAGCCCTGGCCAAATATTATCATTATTAAAAAATACATTACGAACCACTCATAAACGCCATATTGATCAAGCCAGCCTGGTATGTGGTCAGCTGAAGTTCACAGCGTGCCGCTGGTAGCACGTATGACATCACGCAGTTCTCCACGCCCGTTGTAAAAAATGCAAGCGCACATGCACAGAGCACGCTGCGGCTAAAGCGGCCATAGCCTGAGGAATATAACATTTTAGCAATAATAACCACAGGTATCCTGAGAAACGCATTGGATTGAAGAAATTCTTCAGATATGTGTCAATCATACGCACAGTATCAAATCGGAGCAGTTTTCCTTTTTAATGCTATTAAAAATAATATTACAGTCAAAGAACCCGAAGTCTTAGGGATGCGTTCTGCTGACAGATATAGGATGATATTTGGGATAAGGTAGGCAACAGATTTGCAATGCTTCTGGTGTTATAAACGTCCATAGACAACAATAACCGCTTACCATCAGGCAGAGCGTACGCCTGTTTACCACTCTAGTGGTATGAAAAAGATTTGATAAGCAATTTAGCAATATTACGTAATATAAACGTACTGTGTGCTACGGTACTAAAGAATATAGCTACCCCCTCTCTTCCCGTGGGTGTCGTAAGAGGCGACTAAGGGATAACACAGTTCCGCTACCACCTTGGAACTTAAAAGCCGACCGGTGGCGGGGTAACCATCCAACTGCTGGCTTTGAAATACACAGGCCGAAGACGGGCAGCAGCGTCCTCGGTGCGACAAAGTCAGCCCTACGGTCACCAACCCGCCTGCCCAGTGTGGTGACTATGGGCAAAACACATGAGTTCACGCTATTTTTGCGTAAACTTGTGGAGGCCTATGTCCAGCAGTGGACTGTGATAGGCTGTAATGATGATGAATGATGACGTAAGTTTCAAACTTAAAATAGTCGCGTAATAAATTTGCATTCTTATAAAGAGGAAAAGCGTTTGAAGGTCATTCAAGGTATTGGAGCATCATCTAACCGCATTTTCTCATTATACAATAAAGTATGTACCGTATTAAGAGCTCGTAAAGTTTACAATCACCATATTGTCATAATAAAGGAGAGAACAATAACACGGTCAAGATAATGTTTAGAAATACTTTGCATTGTCTAAACACAGTTTGATTCAGAGCCATGTCTGTATAATTATATCGATCGGTATTCGTGATGATTAATTGTATTTACATAATAATATTGATAATGAGAGAAGGTGTTTCTAATTGCTTTAGGCGTAATAGCGACATCTTCAAGCTTTTTACCCTTTTCAAGAGATAGAATACTTCAAGGGTTGATTATAGATTACATTTTACATTCAGACTTATATGACTTATTAGAACACAAATATAACTTCCTAATATCTAGGTCCAGTCAATCACCAACCCGCCTGCCCAGCGTGGTGACTATGGGCAACACATATGAATTCATGCCATTTTTGGCGCGACATAATGGAAGCCTATGTCCAGCAGTGGACTGCGATAGGCTGAAGTGATGATGATGATGAGTGATGATTATCTAAGTTAGTAACGTCTATTTTGATCTGACATGTCTCTAAGGTGCGGTTTAGCAGATATTAAGGTTTATTGATTCTAAAATTTGTTTCCAATTAAAATAACCAAAAATTTTTTTACTACTCTACTACTTACTAATAACTTTTCTTCATCACCAATATTGATGTTTTTTTCATACTGACCCAGTGACAAAAAGCAATTTTATATAGTCTTACACGTATTTATAGTAATCACATCCAAGTTGTGTTATGAGTTATTTCAAGTGTTCAAATAAAGCATAAAAAGTGTTTGTCCATCGTTATTCTAGTTATAACGAGAAGCAAATACCGCACCCCCTTTATAGGAATTTGTAAACCTAACAATCGGAACATGTTATTTACTGTATTAATATTACGAAATTGTATCTTTGTTTTTATGTTGTAATGACAAAGCTGTTTTTAACCTACTTCAAAAAAGAAGGAGATTCTCAATTCCACTGTATTTTTAACTGACTTAAAAAAACAGGTGATTCTACGTTTGTATATACGTATTTTTAATACATATTAGAGATATTTTTAGAATTGTGAACCTATTCTGGTAAATATTAGCATAGCATTGGCGTTAGTCCGTCTATTGCAGACGATTTAAACAGTGCCAGGCAGACACTGTGTCGCCTAGGACATTCTTCAGGAAAACGCAGAGTTGTCTAAGCTCTGCGCCACCCTCTCGACTTCACCGGCTAGGCCCACAGAAACGACGAGTCGATACGTGTGGAGCCAGTTCGGCTGCAGGAGTCTTTCGCATTTTTGAGCTATGCCACGAATGCTTGACGGAGACCCCATCCCGGGTTTCAAATGAAGTTTTCCTTCTCCAGGACCGTGATGATTTTGAGCCAGGTTTATCCCTCGATCGCCTTTTACGACCCCCACGGGAAGAAAGGGAGTGGTGCTATTCTACTCGGCCGACACCACACGGCATCGGTAAATATTAAGGGCCTACCATATAAGATTAAGAATACATTTTTCAGGAGTGGTTCTGTATAAGTCTTTAAGAGATATCTCAAAGAGAAGCATTTGTACAATCAGTGATGCTAGTAACTTGCTAGAGCAGTAACAGACGAAAATAAATAAGTTTATATACGAAAATATGTATAGGAGTTTATATGGCGAAGCTCATACATGTGATCCCATAAAAAAATATGATTAACGAAAATGATGTATTAGTCTTAACTTTTAATAATTCACAGTTTTACTTCCCTTCACTATCATAATCAGTACAGTACTACCATTGTTTGAATTTTGCTAAATAAACAATATATCGGCATTATCAGAAGCTATCTGATCGAACTTCTAGTTCCTGTTAGCTTTCTAATACTGGGCAAAGCCCAGAGTACCCAGTAAATGGTCGGGTCTTGTAATCATATGGTTGAATATTAAGATACAAAAAATCTCTGAATACTTGTGTTACCGAATATAGCATTCTGAGAATTGAGCGTCGAACAGTTTTTTTGTAATGGAAGAGAGGGTGATGCCCTGCCGTGCAACTTTAATTGTTAATTCCCATAATACTTAATCACTCATCTATATCTCATAATACTTTATTACTTTGTAAAATAAAAGCATGATGGAGCTATAAGGTATTACTGAAATCTATATTTTTAATCTATACAAATAAATAAAATTGAAGTGTCTGTGTATAATATTAAAATAGCTGCTTTTTACTAAATGCATAGGGATGTATGTATACGCGGTACACATATCAAAATGACTTTTTTTTAAATTTTTGTCTGTCTGTCTGTGTCTGTCTGTCTGTCTGTGTCTGTCTGTCTGTCTGTTTGTTCCGGCTAATCTCTGTAACGGCTGGACTGATTTTGATTTGACTTTCACTGACAGATAGCTGATGTACTAAAGAGTAGCTTAGGCTACTTTTGACTGAACAATAATTTTTTTGTTAAGTTCCACGCAAACGAAGTCGCAGGCACGGCTAGTTTATCAATAAAAAGAAGTGTATATAACTCAGGTCTTTTTTTATGAAACTTGAACGCTTTCATGCTGTCGAATTTCAATAGTTTTCTAGGATATTCACGACGGCCTTAAAAAGGAACTTCTCAATTCATATTTTATGTGTGTTACTTCATAGCTTCTTACTGGGTCTACCGATTCGTTCTTTTATCACAAGCTGGTTGCCTGTCATGTGGTCCCATTTAAATTTGATCGAGATTTGATGATTACTTTTTCAGTTATCATAGATCATGCATTTGATTGATTGTTTTTATGACTATTGTTTATATATCACTTTTCGATGTCAATTAAAGACAGTTTTTTGTCGTTTGCAAGAAAACTATACCCGCAAGCGTCTGTTACAAATTTATTGAATCTAACTTAAGAGGGGATACGTATTCATACGTTGTTTATTGCCTTAGTTTATGGAGAATGAAAACAATAACTGTGAATTATTATGGCATTGAATGATGGCGGACGAAACCGCAGAATAACCGCCTCAATTTATATACTGACAAATAATAACTTTTTTCTATATATTGTCGATTTGCACTGCTTGAATGTTCCAAGTAACATATTTTAAAAATGTAATCTATGTTATAAATCATGATAGGTGCTAATATCAAAATTTATTATTATAGCATGTCAAATGAAACATTATGACTAGCTCGTTGGCTTAGTTTTTAGTCTAGTTTGTAGTGGCCCTGCTTTCGGGTCCGCGGGTTGTGGGTTAGATTCCCGCCTGAGTCTGGGTGTAGTATTTGTATTTATATATGTATTACTTCCATGTATATTTATAAAAAAGGCGTGTGTACTTATGTAAGCACGTGAAAAGTTATACTACATAAGCTAACAGGTGTTCGATTTTTTTCGTGTAAAAATTCACTCTCATAATCTTTCCCTAACGCGCCAAAAGAGTATAGCTTTAAAAAAATTGCTATATCAGCCCGCCTATGCCTATAGCTCATGCATTAAGTTGTTTATCTTAGGAACAAAAGACTATGTGTGTATGTTGTAATGTTAAAAAAACGAAACATATATTCCACTATAAACCTATTTTCTATAATATCGTGAAAGAATAAGTCATAGTGTATCAAACGGTATATATAGTCGAAAGTACTTCCCATCAATAAGGGAATTTTTGAGATGTCTTACATATGTTTAAAGTTGCATCATTCTGTTCGCAATAACTTGTTTACCACTTTAACAATTACAAACGTCAAGAAAGAAACAGATTTAAGCCCGTTGGAATTGCTGGATTTTTTTTTTTAAATTATATTTTCGTTGAACGTTTTGAACAAAACCCGTTCCGTTTTTCATTTTTTCGTTCATTTATCTCTTTTATTCTTGTTTCAATCTGTCTCTCTCGAGTGATGTGGTGATGTGAAAGAAACATTTGTAATTATTGTTATTATTTATAATGAAACAACTTTTTCGGAACAACATTTAAAGAATATAGCCACCCCCTCTCTTCCCGTGGGTGTTGTAAGAGGCGACTAAGGGATAACACAGTTCCACTATCACCTTGGAACTTAAAAAGCCGACCGGTGGCGGGATAACCATCCAACTGCTGGCTTTGAACTACACAGGCCGAAGACGGGCAGCAGCGTCTTCAGTGCGACAAAGCCAGTACTGCGGTCACCAACCCGCCTGCCCAGCGTGGTGACTATGGGCAAAACACATGAGTTCACGTTATTTTTGGCGTGAACTTGTGGAGGCCTATGCCCAGCAGTGGACTGTATAGGCTGTAATGATTATGGCTTATTAAGTGTTTTTAGATCCCCGACGTTTCGGATACTTTAGGATACTTTACAGTAACGATGGTCAAGGAAGTTCATTCGTCTTGTAGTTGTCGCGTGACGTCTGACGATATTTTGGAAAGATATATCTGTTAGCACTATTTCACTTTCAGTATTTTACGATACGTGAAGCAAAATCTTTGTACCCCATTTTACGAAAATTACGCGGACGGAGGAGTATGAAATTTCGCACACTTATAGTTTATATAGAGAAGGACTTCAGCATGCTAATATTATTATAAAAATATGCATAAAGCATACATTATAAAAGCATTGCACAAACTACCATGTTTTTGACACACACAGGCATATAGGCTCTTTTGTTTATTATTATAGAAGTATTGTCTTTGACAACAGAACCTTAACAATATACCTTATCCGGTCCAGATCACGCATGCCCAGTCCGGTCCTTCTAATCCCGAGTAGAAATTGTTTCGTGTTCTTTAGAAGGATCAGCCGGTTTGGTCCGGTACTTTTAAAAAACAATAAAAAACTACTTTTGAAATTATTTATGGTCGAATTTGGACCACTAGGCGATCACTAGTACATAAAAATATGAACAGATAATAATTGTAATTTGAAAACGCAATGGTTATAATTATGTTTTATAGAATTGGAACAATTTTTGTACTCAAAAATTTTCTAACTTTCTATTATTTCTGAATGAATCGAATGTAAATAATATAACATTGTCATTGGTCTTATTACGTATCGCACCTTGATAAAACTTTGAATAAAAACATTGGAGGTCTTTTTATATTTGATAGTTAGGACAAAACTTAATTAATCTTCGTCTGTTTGTCTGCTTGTAGTTTAATCGTCACAATAAGTCGACTGAATGGATTTAAATTGATGTGATTTGAATACTTTGACAGTTGAGACTTTATCCTAAGTATTCCAAACGATATACTCTGGACATGATATGATAGATAGATGATAAAAATTGAAATTCAAAATTGTGAAAGTCGCGGGTATACCTTGTAAATATAAAAATTAACTTATTGATAATAATATTTAAGATAATTAAAAAATCTAATCTCTATTGTATAACAATATATCACGTGCGATCCGACGTCATGACCTAATAATTGCTGAAACCGTCGAATTAAATCTTTGTTCTATTAAAATTATACACGTACAGTACAATATACACGTACTAAACACATTTGCACTACGACACATAGCTATTTTTTTAATTCTAACCGTTAATTTAAACATTTTTGAATATCATATCAAAAATTGACCGCTCCAGCGGGGTTCGAACCCGCGTCTCCGACTGACCGTGTCGGCGCTCTAGCCAATTAAGCTATGGAACCATGTACCCGCTAGAGCGAAATTTTTGATATGATGATTTTTATTTTCGGTTTAAGCGAATATCGATATTTTTGATTTGAATATCATATCAACAATTTTTAATATGATATTCAAAAATGTTTAGAATTCCTAATGTGTGGGTAACACAAAAATAAAATCGTACATACCGTTAATTTTGTTAATTTAGAGCTGCATTCAAGTGAAGAAAGTAATTACGTTCAGGCCATTTACCATCCAAAAAGTTTGCCTTATTAATGAAAAAAGTTGAATCCCCGTATTGTGACACATGCGGCTTGCTAGATGATGTACACTACATACTATGTGAATGTGATAAATACGAAACGGAGAGAGAATCATTGATGACACGTTTTAGTATAAATAAATTTGATATGGGTACCATTTTATCTGTGTTAACACAACCTTTGTCTGATTCAGCAAATTTGTTAGTTAATATGATCTTACATCATCAATGATTCTTTCTCCATTTCTTAGACATAGTGAGAATTAGGGTATGATGGGGCTGGCATGTCTGTGTAGACAAAAGTCCCTAAAAAAATAAAGAATAAAAAAAGTGAAGAAAGTCTTTCGTATCCTATATAAACCTTCTACATCAGGGGTTCCCAAACTTATTTTGTCTACTGCCCACTTTGAGAATAATTATTTAGTCGAGAGTCAAGAGCTCAGTCGATGTCTAAGAGTCCTTATAGATTAAATTACAAATCACCCCCAAAGCCTCTACGCAACGCCACAATTTTTTTTCTCTTACACCCCTTTAGTACTGCAGCGCCCACAAGGGGGCGTTATCGCCCACTTTGGGAAAGGCTATACCACAGAGAAATTTAAAATAAAATGCCGTATTGGTCTCGTCGGTCTCGAGTTTTGGCGTTAGCAATTTAATAACTTATTTTTATTTACATATGCACATGTAGGTACTTTTAACGATTCGCGGCGTCAAGACGCTCTAAAGATGTTAATCGTAGTTTCCATATTCGGTACAACAGTTTTGGTCATTGGGTTTTTGTAAAACGCAACAATGCTCAACAAAACACAGTTTATTAGTCCAAGTGGTGCTAATGAATACATAGCAAATATTTATATAATATCGTTCCTAGATTTCGCGCCCATGTATAAATTATAACATATTCAAAATGGGCAACAACATGACAATTGATTATAATACTATTATAGTATTAAACAAAGTCACTTCCCGCTGTCTGTATGATTAGATCTTTAAAACTACGCAACGGATTTCGATGCGGTTTTCTTTATTAAATAGAATGATTCCAGAGGAAGGTTTATTATACATGCATAATATAGTAGAGGAACACTGATAGTTTTAGAGGTTTCGAATGTGGTGTCGTAAACAAACACATTTTTTTGCGCTTACATTTCAAATGTTTATTTTATATTTAGTATCAGCATTACACCCGTGCTAAGTCGGGGCGGGTCGCTAGTATTACTATTACGTAATCTGTAAATTATAAATTGAATACTAATAATAGGCTTGATTTACTTTTAAGTTTTGATTGACATATTGTATGCTTATTGCATATATATCTTATATATATATTAATATGCTAAGGTTAAGATGTTTGCCCACCTTTTTACAAAAAAACCTCACAAGTACTCCATATAAATTATATAACATTTTATCGATAATTGCTTGCTCTACCGGCATCTACAACTAAGAAATGTGTTATTGCTTTTGTATTTATCAATTATTTAATTATTAAAATTATATATTTATATTATTGTTAACCTATATTGATATTATTTATTGTATTGTTATGTGTTAGTTTTAAATTATTATGCCTGTGTGGAGCCTGAGGTCAGTCTCACAGTCAGGAGTGGCCGATTGTGTGATGTGTAATCTTAAAGACGAAATGCGTAAAAGGGAATGTAAGAGTGAGTACGAGTGTTGTAAAGAATGATTGACATTGACAGACGAATGAGTGATAGGGAGTGTGTGCTGTGGTGTAAAGACGCCAAGTGCCAAGACGTGTAAAATTCTATTGTTCTGTATATTCGATTAAATCAGTATTTTTTTTAACGACTGTGGATGTTCTTGATTTCAATATATATGACGGTTTTTATATTGAAACAACGTCAACATGATTGACGGTCGATCTACACTTCGAATATTGTTTAAAAAGAAATTTTGCAAGAAAGAATAATAAAAAGAAATGTAATTTTGTAATGTGATAATTATTATATTTATTTAGTGCGAATTATTCGCACGGGTATTGCTAGTTATATTTATATATATGTACCACTTGCAACATAAAATTATACTTTTAATTAGAATATTTGTTTATGTATATAGGCCAGCTATTGTTAAGATATACTTATCAATAATCCATATAGAATGTTGTCCTCAAATTTCTTGTTAAACTTAAATTGCTACGTCAAGTAATGCTGTTGTTAATAATTAACTACTGTTTGCTTACTG
The DNA here is from genome assembly GCF_905220565.1 of Melitaea cinxia. NCBI lineage: Eukaryota > Metazoa > Arthropoda > Insecta > Lepidoptera > Nymphalidae > Melitaea > Melitaea cinxia. The sequence goes on along the minus strand of NC_059404.1, from coordinate 985,708 downwards.
TTACTTGCGACACCGATTAGTCCTAGTGAGCAATAGTCAGTTCTTGTGAGTACTACACGCATGGTCCTATAAGTAACCTCCTTGAAGTAAAACTTCTTTACGCATGCTTGATTTGGGAAGTAAGCTGGTGAAAGAGCGTTACGAAAAGTGTGATCGGGTGAAGCGAACGGAAATTGAGAGGGAGATATAAGTTAGTGATAGAAAGTCACGTTAGTTAAGCTTTACTTCAGTCGTGTAGTCTAAAGCACACTCGTTTTTTTTTATTAAAGATACTATACTTACTATTTTGGTGTTTAATAAAGGCGAATTATATTAGCACGTATTTGATAATTGTACGAGTACTATTTCTTCGAACTTGATATGTGACGGGTATATTCAGAAAACGGATGACATCAAAAGCACCTTTGAATCGTCGTTAAAAAAATAGACTTATTTATTTTTTAAATATACTTAGTTAAAATGAAGCCAGCAAAGATCCGGAATGTAAATTCTGTAGAGAAGAATTCGGAAAAATCTCCGTTATCTACTTTATAAAAAACTGTCAATTATTACTAATTTAGCTACTACTAAAATTATTTATTATTTTGTGTGGTTACGGCAGTAAGAATATAGCCACCCCCTCTCTTCCCGTGGGTGTCGTAAGAGGCGACTAAGGGATAACAAAGTTCCGCTACCGACTTGGAACTTAAAAAGCCGACCAATGGCGGGATAACCATCCAACTGGTGGCTTTGAAATAAACAGGCCGAAGACGGGCAGCTGCGTCTTCGATGCGGTAAAGCCAGCCCTGCGGTCACCAACCCGCCTGCCCAGCGTGGTGACTACGGACAAAACACATGAGTTCGCGCACTTTCGGCGCTAACTTGTGGAGGCCTATGTCCAGCAGAGGACTGCAATAGGCTGGAATGATGATGATGATGATGAATATCCGAACGACTTGGAAAATTCTTCTCTTGGTGTTTTCTTACTTTCTTATTTGTTATTTGCACGGTAAAACCTCACCCTTAGGACAGTTTTTTTTTTTTTTTTTTTTTATAAAACTTCTTTACGTACGCTTGACTTGAGAGGTATGCTGGTGAATGCGTGACGAAAGCGTTACTAAGAGTGTGATCGGGTGAGGTGAACGGAAGTTGAAAGGTAAGTAAGATGGAGCCAAAGAAGTTTTACTTCAGTCGTGTGGTCTAAAGAACACTCGTTTATTTAATACCGCGTACTTTATATCGCTTATTATACTTAATACGTAAACTCAAAAAAAAAAAATTGATCACAACACAAAAAAAAAAATAAACGAAAAAAAAGTTGCAGAACTAAGTTTGAAAGGTCACACTAGCGTGTACAGTTGAAGTGTTGCCTCTATTAATGTTATGGTTGTAAAAGTATGTTAGTCCGTACTGCTTTCACAATGGAAAACTACTCTCAACCGTTCAAGCCAACCGACGTTAAAGACTTACATAGTTAGCTTGTAACACATAGACAAATAAACGGCTAACTTCGTAGAAGCATAAGCTACAGGAAATTATATACCATATTTTGTGTTATACTAACTTTACGATATCACGATTTTAGCCATCATGTTAACTCCCATTGAAATATAGCCTATCAGTGATAAATAAGTGATTGTTCAACGAAAATAATACAATATTCATATAAATTTAGAGACGAACAGACATTAATAAAATTATTAATATATTTTTTTTATAAATGGCAGAAGTCCTATCGAAATTATTAAAATTATATTTTAAGAAAACTAATAATGATTAACTATTACAAATTGAATTATCTAATAATGATTAACTATATATGGATAACATTAGGTGAGGCTTATGCCCAGCAGTGGGCGTCCGTAAGCTGATGTGATGATAATGATGATAATGATTAACTATTACAACCAAAGTGTAGTTAAAAGATCTTAATCTAATTAATAATAAAAACATGTCAAAAACACTCTTATATAGTCACTTTACTAAAAATGTAATCATTACGTATGTATATAACTACTTATTAAATGTGAGCTATCACCGGTAAAAAACGAGATTCTTCTGAACTGAAACAGTTACTTTAAAACATCAATATCAAACTATATGATAAATCATAGACGCAATTTTAATTAAAAGTAAAGAAAAGTCAACAAATTTTCCTTAACAACTAACGCCATCTGTTATCAATTTCCCGTACTCACCGGCCGCGTCCAAAGCTGTCTCATAGTCAGCAATCTCTTGCTCCCGTTCTCCCGTACGGGACGCTAAAACAAAAACAAAGTCAGCATTCCTAGACCTGTTTCAACATAATCGACTATAGAAATGGCTGTTCCGATTTATTTTGCTTTTTCTTAACGATTTATTCTTTTTACCATTCCTTGAAATATTTAAAAGAACATTGACTCTTTGTTGTATGATGAAAAGTTGTAATTTTAAAAATAGAAACACTTATTTACTGTTAACTAAAAACTAATTAACTGTCACACAGTTGGACAAAATGTAGTTAAAAAAGTTTTATATTTTAGGAAAAATCATTAGAAATATAAAGTAATAAATGTAGGCTGTAAAAAATACATATTTTCATAATTATTATCAGTAACAATGTTTAACATTTTATCAACGAAAATTTCTGATGTTAATAAAATTAAATTAAATTTATTGTTGCACGGTTTTTTAATTATAAATTAATCAGTTTATTGCTTGTGAAACATTAAATCAATTGCATTACTGTTTTATCGATGCGTTTACACAGTGTTAGCGATAAGCCGATACTTTTTAAACATTCACAAATGTATTGAAATTTTTTGGATTTAAAAATGTAACTAGCTATGAATAATATATATAGCCTCAAAGAAAAAAATATATTAATTAACCTAGCAATATCTCATATCAGTTCCAAATTTAAATTTTACTATTTAAAATTCAGATTAACTTAATTAAAAAATAACCATATCATAGATAAAAAATAATTACCGTTACACAATATTTCAAACAACACAATTGAACACTTAATTTTAATAATTTAAAAATTACATCACATCTTTTAAATATTATTTTTAAAATCACTTTCTTTTTTGCACAGATATTTAAATTAATATACAGAACCTATTTTAATTAAAAAAAAATACTTACGTGTTTCCGTAGGCGCTATTTTGCACACCATTTTGTTATCACCACAATACGTCGGCAAGCGTCCACCGCGCCTCGAACTACACTGACTGACTGAGGTACTCTGACCGCGGTAGAACTACCTCGTATTTCAGAAGAACTGCCAAGTAAACTTACATCGAGTATACCTTTTTTATTAAGCTCATCAGTTTATTACATCGATTAATAAAAAGGACCTTTATTTTTTAATAAAAAAAAATCATTTTTATTACGTATCATAAATATTATCTATTGGGATAATGATAAAATTTTATAGTTTATATTGATCTTAAATTAATATCAAATAAATAATGACAATATCTTATTTTCATTGATGTCAAAATTTGAACTAAACTATTTTTATTTTATTTTTTAAGTTGACGCCGCGTTAGCGCAACGGATACGGTCATGGATTGTGCCTGTTGCGCTGGCGGTTGTGGGTTCGATCCCCGCACATGATAAACGTTTGTATTGGCCATACAGGTGTTTGCCGTGGTCTGGGTGTTTGTGCAGTCCTTGTGGGTCTCCCCACCGTGCCTCGGAGAGCACGTTAAGCCGTCGGTCCCGGTTGTTATCATGTACACCTGATAGCGATCGTTACTCATAGTAGGGAATATATCCGCCAACCCGCATTGGAGCAGCGTGGTGGATTAAGCTCTGATCATTCTCCTTCATGGGGAAAGAGGCCTATGCCCAGTAGTGGGATATAACAGGCTGAAGCGATTTTAAATCGAAGTTTTATGACCCTAAAGAGTAAGTTTCTACAGAAAATCTGATTCCAAAGTGATTTTTTTAACGTACTATTAGTAATATTAACCTTAATGATAAATAAGTTTCTATATGTCGGTCAAAAAACTCAGTTTTGTCAAGTATCAAGTTTAGGTCGGCTTCGAAATTGTAACAATTTTTGAATGTCCCGTTATATGTATGATTACTGTACTTCTGTTGAATAACATAACTAGATATGGATTTACATAAGCACGTTATAGTAAATAACTGTGTTTGCTAGCAAACCAAAAAAAAAAAACGACGAAAGTAAGTAGACGAAAAATATTAACAAACGCAATAGTCATCACTCAGATTTTCGAAATTTCTTTTCGATTTTCTGCGACGCCATCACCAAATCCTGTTTTCCATATCATGGTACCAACATTAGGGTATCTCCTTTCCAAAAAAAAAAAAAAGAATCAGCCAAGTCGGTTCATAAAAAACTAAGTAATGCGCGAAGACACGGCGAACTTATCCGCGACCACGTCTAAAAAAATATGCGGTCGAACTGAGAAACCTCCTCATTTTTTGAAGTCGGTTAAAAAGACCATGAAGGTTATTTGTATTCGTATAATAACATTCTAAGCTGAGCTCTTCAATTTGAAATTGCAGAAAGCCTTATTAATACGCCTTATAGATCGCCATAATAGATCTTAACTCAAAATGTGCAACTCAATTTAAGCAAACCATGTTAGATGATGATGAAAATGATATTTAATTTGCTGACTTCGGTTTTGGAAGGAGTTCTGGATAAATAAATTGTTCCTCGTCTATCTCGTGTTCACCTAAAATAAAAATCAAAGATTTATTTTTAAATAGGCTGCAATAGGCTTAGTGAAGAACTCAACCCGAGTGAATAGGATATGTGAGAGACCCTACTGCAGCAGAAGGAATCCTGTAACCAAATTCCTAAGCCATGTTCCATTATAGATTAAACAAAAATTCTGTTTAACAGTAGAATAAACCTCTATATTCAAATACAGTTATACCTATGCAACTGTGTCCCTCCGTAAATTTGACTTAAATACTTTTACTCTGATATCATTATTTACAGTTTTCCTAATGAGGTCGATTTGAACTATATTTAAGTTCTAGAGATTAATTGGAAGCAATTTCCTCAAAGTATATTTCTAGTAACACTAGTTCTGCCGGTTTCCTGGCGACTGGCGACTTCTCAAATATTGTAGAAATTATTAGAAATTATATGCACAGGGAAGGGGGGGTGTTATAAAAATAAATAAGGCGTTTATTGCGTAATTATCACTCACTCAGTAACAAAGGACTATATAGTTGTTACCGTATACATACGCGCCAGGTTCCGTATTGTGCGCCTGCTGTATATATCAATTTACCGTGTGAGTTGGAGAGCGAATTCAACAATTTCCTTATGCATTCTATACGATATTATAAAGCTTAAGAGTGTGTTACTTCGTTTTGTTTTGTTCTTTTTTGTCTGAACGAGCTTATTTAAGAAAATACTGGAACAAATTGAAAAATTCTTTTTGTTTTGGATAGTTCATTTCCCGAGGAAGGCTAGGCTATACAACAACGCCGGTGAAAGGCATACTTTTTTTTATATAACTAGGTCGGCAAACAAGCGTAGACAGCAGCGTCTTCGGTGCGACAAAGTCAGCCCTGCGGTCACCAATCCGCTTGCTCAGCGTGGTGACTATGGGCAAAACACATGAGTTCACGCCATTTTTGGCGTGAACTTGTGGAGGCCTATATCAGACAGTGGACTGTGCTAGGCTGCAATGATGATGATGATGAAGACATAAACGTGACGTGCCACGATTGCCATTTATTACCGATATTTTTGTTTCAAAAATAATTTAAATTCAAGTGTATAAAGAATCTAAAACACATTGAAAAACTTTGTTGAATGCTAGTAACTACATTTTTAAGGCTTTCGTCGCTGCGGCAATTTACCTTCACAGCTTCAAAATAAAAATGAGTGAGGACATAATGAATTAAAATTATAAATAACGGGTCTTTACCTATGAAATTGCCATTTTTGACGAAATAAGTCAACGCACTTTTTTTCTATATATTTTTTTTTATTCAAAGTAATTACCTATGGAATCAATGCATTTTTGCCAACGTAGTGGTAACTTATTAATGCTTTCTTTGAAAACTCTGCTGGACTCTTCAAGGGAATTTTGTACTGCCTCTCGGGTGTTAAATTTTTTCCCCGCCAAAAGGTTATCCAAATTCTGAAAAAGTGGAAGTTATACTTTATAAAAACTCGAATTTTTAACATAACCATGATGAAGAGAAACGTAATATACGATAATACGTAATAATACGATGTAAACAAAACGCAAACCATTAAACAAATGACTAATTGTAAAACAGAATTCTATATTTTTAAAATAAAAATAATTTGAAATTCGAGTTCTTAACAATTTTTTTTTTTTTTTTAGTTTTGAAATAGCAGTACAACGAAACGGCAATTTCATAGGTAAAGACCGAATACTAAGCTCGTATACAAAATTATAATTAGATTTATACGTAAATAATTATCAGAACACTGAAAAACGACTGTATCAATACTGTTTCTCTTATTTCTGGCTTTTAAAATTTTAGAATTTTATAATAGTTTTCGTCTAAGATTACATAAACACATTTTTAATCGGTTAATTTCTATTGTCACGAAGAGTTATTAAGTAGAACGATATGTTAACAAAAAATTATACGTAGGTACGACGCTTGCCCGTTCAGCTAGTAATATGTACACAAGATAATTTAACAACATCGGCGTAATTATATTACGAACTAAGGACATCCTATTTATGTATTAAGCGTCGTTTTATCATACAGCATGTGACGTTTTTACCCTTAAGTACTCGTCATTGTTGCTATAAAGAATATACTAACGTAGCCCTTAAGATAAATAGAGAATATTTTTTCATATTTTATTTATTGTGAAGAAGTTTATAAATAATTAATTAATAAAACAATGCGGATTTGATCGTATTGAATGGTTACATCAATATGATAAATTAATGGACACTAATTCTAATCTGTGTAGCAAAATGTAATTACATATAAATTATACCTCCGGAACCACAACTGTAAAAACACATAACAATTAATTACAAATTCTAATTTGTGTAACTACGCAAGTGTAATACGAAAGGAAAGGTTTTTTTTGTGATACATGAACAAACTAGAGTAATAAATATGTATGCATTACGTAAAAAAAAAAAATGTCAAAAAATAAGGTTACAAAAAATAATATTTTATAAGATATAATTAATGTAAAATGAAAATAAATATTTGTATAAACACAAATCAAATCTATCCACTCTGAGTGGGAATCGCCCCGCGACCGTCGGTGCTTAGGCACCGCAGATACACCATACGCACCATTACACGAGAGCGGTCGTCGTACATGTGTACATAGTATAATTTCAATTCTCTACACAACAACGGCCCACAAACTCTATAGTAGTAAAGATCGTAGCCTACCCTCACCAGCTTACGAGCTTACGGACACCTGTAATACCAGAGGCATCACAAGCGCTTTAATTACCTTAACCCCAACCTTTCCTAGAAGGAAGGAGAGCAATATTATTCACAGAATATTATTTATCTGTAATTTTCTTAAGATTGTGGTACATCATGGGTTGTCTGGAAGAAATGGCTAATTAGCCATAAGTCCGCCCATTGTACTTCACTCTCTGTAACTATCTTTATGCTTTGTTTGTAATATATTTGTGGTGTACATCATTATCATTACAGCCTATACAGTCCACTGCTGGACATAGGCCTCCACAAGTTTACGCCAAAAATAACGTGAACTCATGTGTTTTGCCCATAGTCACCACGCTGGGCAGGCGGGTTGGTGACCGCAGTACTGGCTTTGTCGCACCGAAGACGCTGCTGCCCGTCTTCGGCCTGTGTATTTCAAGGCCAGCAGTTGGATGGTTATCCCGCCATCGGTCGGCTTCTTAAGTTCCAAGGTGGTTGTGGAACCTTGTTATCCCTTAGTCGCCTCTTACGACACCCACGGGAAGAGAGGGGGTGGCTAAATTCTTTAGTGCCGTAGCCACACAGCACAACACACACATTGTGGTGTACAATAAAGTATAAAATAAAAAATAAAATACATCGCAAGTGGAGCTGGTCCAAATTTTAAGCTAGATATTTCCTGCTGCACCTTACCTTAATAGTAAAACTCCAGAGTCATCCAGAGTCGGGCTGACCGCACAAAACCAGGAATAACATTGTTTATTTGTCTGCAATCCTACCGGTCGGTCTGGCTTTTGAAATATTTTTTTATCAATAACCCACTCCTATTGATAATTTGTGATGCTTCACTCTTATAGCCCATAGTATTCCTTGATCAATGTGCTAACCAACACAAAAATAATTTTTACAATTTTATCGCAGTCCACTGCTGGATATAGGCCGCCCTAAGTTCGCGCTAGAAATTGTAGCGTGAACTCATGTGCTTTGCACATAGCCACCACGCTGGGCAGGCGGGTTGGTGACCGCAGGGCTGGTTTCATCGCACCAAAGATGCTGCTGCCCATCTACCTGTGTATTTGAAAGCCAGCAGTTGGATGGTTATCCCGCCATCGGTCGGATTTTTAGGTTCCAAGGTGGTAGTGTAACTATGTTTTCCTTTAATCGCCTATTACGACACCGACGGGAAGAGAGGGGGTGGCTATATTCTTTACTGCCGCACAAGGAGTAAGCAGTTGTTCCTGAGATTAGCGCGGTAAGCACAAAGTCTTTAGCTATGAAATAAATATGAATTAGTCTAGATTGTAATTATTCTTAGATTTTTTTATATATGGGTACTATATTATAGAAGGTATTATTCGTAACACTTGTAATGTGTGCTAAGTAATACTAAGCGTTTCAAGAACAAATTGTTAGGTACGTCTAATACGAAATTCATTAATTTCAGATAACCGTAAAAATGACAATGTGTAAAAAATACAACACTGGTGTATTTGTGTCAATTGAAATCGTATTTTCACACGTTATTGTGCAAAAAGAGATTAAAAAACACACAAAATTAAGTCAAGGTATATTTTATCGATCGCATAAGTAATGAAGTCTGTCTAGAAACTAGTTTTAATGTGTCAAAACAAACCTAATAAAAAAACGAGTGTGCTTTGCACCACACGACTGAAGTCAAACTTCTGCACAATAGACCTGCACTGTGTCTTAGATATACGAAACGTAATTGGCTATGAGAGAAAGAAAGAAAGAAAACGTGAGCTCGCACATCTCTCTTTTGCTCCGTTCGCCACGCCTGATCACAATTTTCGTAACGCTCCCGTCACACTGTCGCCAGATTACTGCCCAAGTCAAGTGTGCGTAATGAAGTTTATGAAAAATTGATTTCTTATTAACTTACTTCAAAATAATACTTAATACTTCAAAAATAATTATTTATTATATATATATCTTATACTATTAAACGAGCAATTCTTGTATATATATATATATAATCTGAATCTCGGAAACGGCTCCAACGATTTTCATGAAATTTAGTATACAGGGGATTACGGGGGAGATAAATAAATCTAGCTAGGATTCATTTTTAGAAAATGTCGTTTTATCCCTGTTTTTAGGCAATGAAAAAATGGCTACAATATCGTTAGAATAAGAAGGTAAATTTCGCATATGTCAATAAAGTTGTAATAGCTCAGGGGAAATCGGCCGTTCGCGCTCGGCCGAAAAGATCATGGTTCGAATCCTCACGTATTCAAGATCGATTATCGTTTTTTTCTTTTTTTTTCTAAAAAAAATAAAATCGAAAAATATAATTCATATTTTATCAATACGTAATTCGTATTTGTTCCGTTACCAAAATAAATTACTAGCAGAAACGATGTTCACACAAGTACGTACATACGAACGTAGCAGTTAAAGTTCACAACTGTCATGTATGACGTATTTGTTATCTGTGGAGCAATGCATGAATCGGTGACAGCCGCCGGCAGTTAAACGCGCTCGACAGATTCTCCCTGCTTGTAAAACCGTTGCCTTTTTAAAATTCGCTAATAACCGTTAATCGCTTATAATTCACCAACGTGCTTCAAGATTATTAGAATTGCTGCCCCCGAGAAAGGCTGGATCATCGTGCAGTTGCAGACCCAGGTACGTTATACATTGTACTTCGTTTGTGCTGCTTGTCGTGAACATCGTTAACACTTTATGTATGTGACTCCGCCACCGCTTAGGTGCAATTTCCATACATAAAATTGGTGCCGAAACCCGGGATCCGGCCTATTTCACAATTCGAGCTAGGTATACATGGTATTTTCTGGTAAAATCGTATCAATAATCGTAATAACCTAACCTGAAACATAATCTAACATCGCAGTTTTGGTTACTCCATCATCGCCAGGTTGTCCATTTTCGTGCCTAGTATCAAGTAATTTTAATAATTGTCACTATCGAAAAGGCGTTTTTTCAATTTCGTATCGCAAATAACGGAAATATTCAGTGTAAAATCGTTGGAACAAAGTTATGCAATCACAAAATATCGGTGCATAATTTCTTATCGGCTTACATTTTACACTAAATTCATAATAGTTCCTTTAATTTGCATCATTATACATCAAATAATTATTATTTTGTTTTGAATATCACAGCGAATTCATCTAAATAACATTTAAATTAGAAACAAAGGAGTACACGCGGCGACACAGATTACAACATAATTTGTTCGATTTTCATACAATTCGCAAACGAACTTGTGCCGCTCGCTGTACGTATTTACGTTTTAGCATTCCACCTTGTATCCCAGTATATGTTATAGTAAATACAAAACAATACAATATATGTTAGTAGTAAATTGTTTGAACTTACTAATTAAAACGAACTAAAATTCTATTATCTATTTAAAATTATATTTCATTAGGAATTATTTTATATCTACCTACATAAGTAATTGTTATTTTATCGAACTTTTAATATGTCGTATTTATTAAGTAAACATTCTACACGTAAAATGAGTGCGTTTAAAAAAGGTAAACCGAAATCTATCGATGTTGAATATACAACAAAGGATTTACCTATGTTGCGTAGAAAACGAACTATTGCTCATAATCGCTTACAAAAGGCGTTGGAACTCGGAAATTTATCATTAACGGATCATTCTCAACGTGACATGTTTCTATCTTATTACCAAGAAATAAAAGATATTGCAGCAACTTTTGAACATGCGCATCTTAATATTTTACAAATTTTAGAACCTTCAGATTCTGATGACCTTGATGACACTTATGAACGATTCGACGAGATGTATTATAATGTATTAGCTATCCATCGGTCAATAACACGGGGACAATCGGAAAGTTCATCACGCGTTTCTTCTAATTCGAATATTCGGTTACCAAAAATCGTACTTCCTCATTTTTCTGGTGACATAAAACGGTGGCCTGAGTATTTTGATACTTTTAATGAATTGATTCACAATTGCTCTTCCTTAAGCGATATCGAAAAGTTTCATTATTTGACTTCATCTTTGAGCGGTGAAGCGTTGTTCGTTGTGAAGGCGTTCCCTCTCTCACACGAACATTACGAGCATGCGTATCAAGCGCTCATCGCTCGGTATAAATGTAAACGCGCCCTAACATTTACATGTTGGAAGGATCTTTTAGCTATTGAGTTTAAATGTACTAACGGAATTGAATTTAGAAAATCGCTAGATTTATTTGAAGAAAATTTAAGTATTTTAAAAACTGCTGAGTTACCTATTCAACATTGGGATTTTATTTTGGTTTATCACATACTATCGAAACTTGATTCAACCTTACGTCGTGGTTTTGAGGAAAAATATTCAGATGTTGACCTCCCTACATATAAACAATTAATTGGTTTTCTTAGAACTAAATGTGAGGCTTTGTTGCGCGATACACATTTTACTGAAAATAAACTGAGTAAACAGGTCATCAAGCCTACTTCATCGACACCTTTTCAAAAACCTTTCAACAAAACGAATGCCTTGATAGCTTCAGCTGACGTACAACAAAATAGTAAAAATGTTGCCGTATCGAATAAATGTCCTTTTTGCGCGCAGACGCATACGATCTTATCTTGTTCTGAATTTCTTAAAAAACCCGTAGAAGAACGTATCAAAATAACCACCGAGAAGAATTGGTGTTACAACTGTCTTAAGTCGTCTCATCAATTAAAAAACTGCAATTCCGTTTTTTCGTGCCGTGTTTGCAAACGTAAGCATCACAGCCTACTCCACCGTGAGAAAGCTATCGAAAACAATAATACGTCGTCGTTAGTGACAAACTCTAAATCTAATACTGCAGTTTTACTTGCAACTGCGATTGTGCAGGTCAAGGATGCGTCCGGATGTATGCAATCGTTTCGAGCCTTGTTCGACAGTGGAAGTCAAAATAACTTTATAACCACAGCAGCAGTAAATCGTTTGCAACTGCAAATATTTCCATCCTCTTCTCACATAAGCGGTATAGGTGAAACACAGACTTCAATCGTAGGGCATGTTCGTTGTCAGATCGGTCATCATGATAAAATTCTATTCAACTTAGATATGCATGTCATTGATTCAATTTGTGGGGACCAACCCATCGCTAAATTAAAAACAACCGAGTGGTCTCATATCGAATCATTACCTTTGGCAGATCCAGGATTCGATATCCCTGGTCCGATTGATATTTTGTTTGCTGCGGATGTATTTACCGAATCGTTACTGAATAAAACAATTAAAGGTGGTCCTAATCAACCTACCGCATTTAATTCCGTCTTTGGCTGGCTACTGCTTGGCAAATCACAGCTAGCCTCCTATTCATTGTTAAATAAATCATTGCAAGATGACAATGAATTAAATTCATTAGTTAAGCAGTTTTGGGAACTGGACTCATTACCACAAGCGTCATCCTTAACTCCAGAAGAATCATTGTGCGAGCATAAATTCAAAACAACTCATGCAAGAGATAGATCGGGCCGATATATCGTGACGTTACCGTTTAAACATGATTCGGAGCCAACCTTTGAGGGTTCTCGTGATGTTGCTTTACGACGATTCAATGCGATCGAACGGAGGCTTTCTCGTGATCCAGAATTGCGTCGTCAATACTCCGAATTTATGGAAGAGTATCAACACAGTGGCCATATGTCGCTCGTTCCCATAGACGAAATGGGGAGAGGTAAATATTACATCCCTCATCATTGCGTTTTGCGTCCTGATTCTGTAACTACTCGTCTCCGTGTTGTTTTTGACGCTTCAGCTAGGGATCTCCGTTCTCGTTCTCTAAATGATTCACAGCTTATCGGTCCAAAATTACAACCAAATCTTTTGGAAATTCTATTGCGTTTTAGAGAACATGAAATCGTATTTATCGCTGATGTTCGCGCCATGTATCGTCAAATCCTAATATCACCTGAACACCGCGACTATCAGCGTATTCTTTGGAGATTTTCCCCTGCCGACCCACTTCGTGAGTATCGCCTAAATACAGTAACCTATGGAGTCTCTTCATCTCCTTTCCTTGCTTGTCGCACGGTCAGACAGCTTGCTGAGGATTCAGGTGATGGATTTCCTTTGGCAAAACAAATCGCGCTCTCTGATGTATATATTGATGACGTTATTAGTGGCCAATCTTCATTGGACGAAGCTCTAGAAGCTAAATCGCAAATTATTGCTCTTTTTGAGTTGGGGTGTTTTCATCTCCGCAAATGGATGAGTAACGACCCACAATTATTAGCTGATCTGCCTCCGGAGGATTGTTTAACTGAATCGGTTTCTTTTGATGATTCTGAAACTCTTGCTTTGAAAGTTCTTGGTTTGAAATGGGATCCTAAATCAGATGCATTTTTGTTTGAAGTTAAACCATCAAGCCAGTCGTGTACCAAACGATCAATTCTTAGTGAAATCGCGCGAATCTTTGATCCTCTGGGATTTTTATCTCCTATTACGATAAAGGCAAAATGTCTCATCCAAAGATTGTGGATACTTGGCGTCGGGTGGGATCAGACTCCCCCTGAAGAGATTGTTAAGATCTGGGACATTTATCGAGCTAACCTTTCTTGTCTAGCTGATGTCAAGATTCCTCGAAAAATCACTAGTTCGATTGCTACCTCATACGAACTTCACGGATTTTGTGATAGTTCCGAAATCGCGTATGGGGCCGTTATTTATTTACGTTTCACAGATCACAATGGAGAGATTCAAGTCCGTTTAATTTGTTCAAAGGCTCGTGTAGCACCTTTAAAGCGAATATCATTACCCCGCTTAGAACTTTGCGCTGCAGTCCTTCTGTCAGATCTATTCAGATTCGTACGGGATACTTATGTGGATCGAATCTCTTTGAACGCAGCTTATATGTGGTCCGATTCTACAATTGTATTATCGTGGTTAAGGTCTCATTCATCACGCTGGGTTACATTTGTAGCAAACCGGGTGAGCCACATTCATGATATAATACCGACTGAATGCTGGCATCACGTGCCCTCGGAGGAAAATCCAGCCGATGTTTGTTCAAGAGGACAGTTTCCGGATGAAATCGTTCACAATTCCCTTTGGTGGGCGGGGCCATCCTGGCTATCAAAGGATCGAACTACGTGGCCAAATTCATTTGAAAGTCTCTCTCTATCTGACGAAGCAGTCGTAAAATCCGAGTCTAAATTATCGTCAGCTCTTTTAATTGAAAAGAAATTAACCGAATCTCATCAAAGTACTTTCGAAATGTTATTATCTAAATTCTCAAGTTTACAAAAATTGTTGAACGTTCTGGCATACATGAATCGCTTTATAAAAAACTCAAAAAATTCTAATCGCCCTAATTGTAACCTATATATCACTAACGTCGAGCGACATAATGCGCTTATGCAAATCGTAAAACACGTCCAACAAATTGCATTCTCTCAAGAAATCTTAAATATTAAAGCTAAGAGACCGATTCTTAAACAATTTAAAAAACTTAACCCTTTTTTGGACGATTACGGTATTCTTCGTGTTGGAGGTAGAATCTCGCGATCAGGGCTTGAATATGAACATAAGCATCCTGCATTGTTACCACCTGACCATCCACTAACCATTTTAATAATAGACTTTATTCATCGTAACTACTGCCATACGGGCATAAATACAACCCATTTTTTATTACTGCAACAATTTTGGATTATTTCAGCAAAACGTGTCGTTCGTAGTCGTTTATCGAAATGTGTCCAATGTTATCGAACAAATCCAAAACCGTTGCAGCCCTTTATGAGTGACCTTCCATCCTATCGCGTTAACCAAATAAAACCCTTCTCAGTGGTAGGTGTAGATTTCGGGGGACCCTTTCGCATTAAACTCGGTTCTCATCGTGGAGCAAAAATTGATAAGGCATATTTATGCTTGTTTGTCTGTCTTGCTACGAAGGCCGTTCATCTTGAAGTAGTGTCTACGTTATCTGCAGAAGGATTTATTGCCGCACTACGCCGTTTTATTGGAAGACGCGGTCGGTGTAATGTGATTCATGCTGATTGTGGCACCAATTTCGTTGGTGCTAGTAATCAACTGTCAGCTCTTATGGAGAGGGCTTCTGTTGCTGAGAAAATTGATTTTAAATTTAACCCGCCCTCGGCACCTCACTTCGGTGGCGTTTGGGAAATCCAGATTAAAGCTGCAAAATCACACTTATATCGAGTTGTAGGCGATCAAGTACTCACCTTTGAAGAATTGACCACACTCTTCGTTCAGATCGAGTCAATTCTGAATTCGCGTCCGTTATATCCCCTCAGTTCTGATCCTAACGATCTGACTGTGCTCACGCCCGGACATTTTCTCACCCTAGAACCTTTAACTGCTGTCCCCGATGAGGATCACACTAACACTAAACTTCATCGGCTTAATCGGTGGCAGCTGTTACAATCTTTTCATCAGAATTTCTGGTCTAGATGGAAACATGAGTACCTTAATTCATTGACCGAACGCGCTAAATGGACTAAAGAATCTAAACCGTTATCAGTGGGTTCATTGGTGATAATTAAAGATGATAATCGTATACCACTTCAATGGTCACTAGGTAGAGTGGTTGATCTACACTTCGGTGCTGATGGGATAGCTCGAAGTGCTGTTGTTAAAACTTCGCAAAATCATCTGACTCATCGTCCATTGGTTAAGTTATGCCCTCTTCCAATCGAACAATAAGTTAATTATATATATAATTTTTTTTTGTTTCTTCTTCTTCATATTGGTTATGTCATAGGTTAAATTAATATTTTCATTCTATTCCAATGTTGTCTCTATTCAATTTACTCTTATCGTGATACATGTTTATTTCAACCTTGCTAACATCGTATCTTTCATTTTCATTTTGTTATCATCGTATCGTATTCGTTATTTTGTCTCTATTAATTCAATCTTATTGTGCCAGAAAATACCATAGGTATTTTGGTGGGCGGGATGTTCCGTTACCAAAATAAATTACTAGCAGAAACGATGTTCACACAAGTACGTACATACGAACGTAGCAGTTAAAGTTCACAACTGTCATGTATGACGTATTTGTTATCTGTGGAGCAATGCATGAATCGGTGACAGCCGCCGGCAGTTAAACGCGCTCGACAGATTCTCCCTGCTTGTAAAACCGTTGCCTTTTTAAAATTCGCTAATAACCGTTAATCGCTTATAATTCACCAACGTGCTTCAAGATTATTAGAATTGCTGCCCCCGAGAAAGGCTGGATCATCGTGCAGTTGCAGACCCAGGTACGTTATACATTGTACTTCGTTTGTGCTGCTTGTCGTGAACATCGTTAACACTTTATGTATGTGACTCCGCCACCGCTTAGGTGCAATTTCCATACATATTTAAATATGATTTTCAAAAAAGACGATTTACTAAAAATACCGAGCTAAGCTCGGTCACCCAGGTCCTAAAGGTATAATATAATTATACAAATATTGTCTATTTAACAATATTGCAATCAAATTTTGTCTCTACATGAAAGACATTTAAAAAAATGAATTGTAGGTGTCTTTCTGTCTGTTTGTGCACCTATTTATCTCTACATTACGCAAAATTGCCGCAAAAAAAAACGTACACGATTTTATTGTGAACATAGAGTTCTAACTTGAATAAAATTTAACTATATGTTAAATCATTTTGTACAATATTTGTGTTCATTTGTAAAAACAAATTAGAACGAACTCTCGATGGAAGAATCAGAATTCCAATGAAATTTATTAAAGAAAGTATTAACAAACCAAGATTAAGGGATTTTATCACCTCACTTTTCTATAGTTTCAAGCAATCAAATAAAAGATTAATCTGATAAAAAAGTATCCCATGAATGCTAGAGGATACTACATATCTAAAAGCAGCCTCGAAGTCAAGCACCTTTAATGGCCAGACTATTCTTAGGTCCGGCTAATGTACCTAGCTTAGCTCGCTAATAAATCAAGCTGCTTAAAATAGAATTCGAGGAATAGGTACGTAGACAATTTAGTAGTTAATTTATGTATATTACTATATGCATTTTAAATCTACTGATAACTATTATATGAAATTATTATTGTATTTAAGACTTCTACAATATAACATAATTACGGAATTATAAAAATCTATGTTTACACATATGCTCAAAATATTTTGAGGTAAACATTACGTTATTTTCTCAAAAAATCGCAGGTTTGCGACTTAGTTGTATATTTAAATGCTTGGTTGTTGGTATAGGACTGGGTCTCCTAACAGTGTCTCGGAGAGCACGTTAAGCTATAAGTCTCTATTGTTACCATAGATACCTGACAGATATCATTACTATAACTAATTAAGGAGTATGGTGGGTTTAGCCCCAGTCCTTTTGCTATATGGAGAAAGAGACCAGCCAGCACTATAGCCTGAATCAAAAATACAGTTATTAAAATCCTCAAGATTCACTGTGAAGGCAATTTGAAAACTGAGTGTAGAAGATAAAAGATAAAAAAAGAAAACCATTTGTCAATCCCGCAGTGATAGCATGACGAAGTCCTTTGCAAATGTAACGCAGTAGTTTGTGAGCGTATTTAAACTAATTCGACAACTTATTTCTTCTATCTAAACACAAACACACACACATCAGCCTTTTACAGTCCACTACTGGACATAGGCCTCCACAAGTTCACGCCAAAAATGGCGTGAACTCGTGTGTTTTGCCCATAGTCACCACGCTAAACACAATTACGTAAAAATACCTCTGGATGACAATGACACAATTATGCAATTATGTTATTACTGCCTTATAATTTATTTTTTTTCCTAAGATACAATTATATAACGACACGTAATCGCCCACTGATGCCTCATTTTATTCAATTGAACATATCAAAGAATTACATATTTTTCGAAAACAATTTATTTATTTGCTAGCTGTATCTCACCTGTTTTATCCACGTTAGAATATATACATATATAGCTATAGGATAAATAATTTTAATATTATTTAGCCTATAGCCTTCATCGGTAAATGAAATGAATTGGTAAACAGAAATCAAATCAAATCAAAATAACTTTATTCGAATTGGCTTCGAAAGCAAGAGTAGTCATTTTACAAATTAAAATTTTAAAAGTGATTATTATTTTGTTAATATGTCTACCGTATTAAAAACATCCCGTAGAGAGACTCGAGCTCCAAAATCGTAAATGGCGTGAATAGACCTTTAACAAAATAAATACAGTCTCAATATTTATAGCATTATCCCACAGTAACTGACCGTAAGACATAACACTATGGAAATTGCTAAATTATATTAAAAATGCAGTTGCAACTTCAGTCAGTTGTCGAACTTTTCTAACTGCGAATGCTGCGGAGCTGAGTCTACCAATCAAGACGACAAATGGGAATTTCACCGAAGCTTCGTATCCAAATTTATCCCTAAGAAAATTGCATTGCAATTATAGGTAATTATTAACCTACCAGCAATAGTAATAAATATAATTAATAGTGGAGGGGCGGACCTAGTCCCCTTCTCGGTTCTTATGAAATTCGGATTCTTATGAAACTGGATACTCATTAGACACGTCTTGACATATAATGCATTTATTAGCAGTTCCTATGAAAACGCCTATACCGTATATATTATGTAATTACACCCGATAAATTTAAATAAATAAATATAAATGTATTTACAGCTAATATTGTCGTTTTATTGGAAATAGTATATTGATAAATAATACATGATCCTCTCAGTCATCTTACGTAATGATGTTAACTTACGCCATTAAATAATTACTTTTTCAAAGAAATTATGTTTTATACTTCATTTAGCTGTAGTCCGCGGTTTCGCGTTAATTTGTAAAAACGTACTATTATATTTTAAAACCATTACTGTGCAACTAGGAAGACTTACACAGGCGTTACACAGCGTAGAGTCGTTTCATTTGATTTTACATTATTTCCTAAATAATTCGCCCAAATTTAATGTTATAAAAGACATAGATATTATATTCATAAAATTGCCTTGTTGATGGAGTATTTTTCATTCGTAAGCATTAACATGTCTGACTAATACTAATGCAGTAAAATCACCTTACCATACCATTTTTTGTGGTTCGGTGCGGAGTTATTTTAAAACTATGATATCTTCAAAAATATTCATTGAAATCAAATGATGTCAAGAACAGCTTTGTTCAAAAAGAAATACTTGTAATGACTAATGTATGCTAAAGTTAAGGCAACTTCTATTCTTTTTTTCGTTGGGTAGGGCATAACAGGAAAAAATGTTGCTCAAAATTAGTCCAACTGGGTAAGTAATTCCACGTTTCAGAAAATCACCGCTAAGCAACACCGTTTTCAAGTATTTTTGTGCTCCAGTGGTGAGAAAGGTAGCTAGAATCCTGGAGTAGGGTCAGGGGTAGGTTTAGTAACGTGCTTGTATTGTAGAAGAATTGCAAGCGCGTTGCTGACTCTACCCACAATTCCTCCAGGAGCTCTGGTCACCTTACTCACCACAGGAACACAACACTGCTTGAAAGAAATATAATTTAGCTGTGATCTTCTGTAAGGTCGAGGAACTACCTGGGTTGGACGTTCTTATCTTACGCTTCACCTGTAACATTCCACTGCTGGGCATAGACCTCTTTCTCCGTGCAGGAGAAAGATTTTAGCTTAATCCACCCCGCTACTCCATTACGCGTTGGCGGATATATTCCCTGCTATAAGTTACAATCACTATCAGATTTACATGATAACAACCCGGCACGGTGGGAATAGACATCCAAACCGGAAAAAAATGTTTGTATCCATACAAATATCTATCCTGAGTGGGAATTGAAAGTGCAAACCGCCGGTGTACAGGCGCCGTCGACACCACCATTACACCCGAGTGGTTGTTAGTTGTTGTTTGAATGGTAAATACTCATCATAATATACATAATCGAAAGGTTGATGAACTATGTAGCCTGTCAACTGACTTTCACTAAGCAAATGAGTGATATTAAATTCTAATTACGCTGCTTTCGTAATAAATGTCTATATTCATTTATGGATATCTGACTTGTTTATGTTTTAGCGATTACTTATGAGATGGCGCCAACAAATTATGGATATTAATTTATATAAATAATAATGATTCAAGCGCAGTGTGGGTCGTAGAAGAACATCATGGCTAAAAAATCTACGCCAACGGTTTGGGAAAAGCACACGTTCGTTATTCAGGGCTGCGGTATCAAGGGTACAAGTTGTCAAAATCATCGCCGAACTTCGTGAGAAGGTGGCACTTTAAGAAGAAGAAGAATGATTCACCGAAATGTAAAATAATAAAATGACACCTAAAAATTATTAAAAATATAATATCTTCCTAAAACTACCTCAACTGAGGTAGGGCTGAGCAGGAAATTTCCTGCTCAATATATGGAACATCCCGAGTGGGATTACTACCCCGCTCCTTGACCTCACAGAAGATCACAGCTAAATAATACTGCTTTCAAACAGTGTTGTGTTCCTGTTGGTGAGTAAGGTGACCAGAGCTCCTGGGGGGAATTGGGAGAACGGTTGGCAACGCGTTTGCAATGCTTCTGGTGTTGCAGACGTCTATAAGCCACGGTAATCGCTTACCATCAGATGAACCGTACTCTTGTTTGCCGACTTAGTTATATAAAAAAAATATATGGTGTTTCCAGACTGTTTGAAAAATTTGCTGGCTGCAGTATCTATTGTACAGAGTTGCATAAAAACTATTTTTAAATATATTAATTCTATAAAATTTGACCTTTTACAGTTTTATTGTAAGTATAAATATCTATACTCTATATAAATATTTAAACGCGCTAATCTCAGGAATTATTGGTTCGAATTGAAAAATCCTTTTTTGTGTTGGAAAACTCATTTACCGAGGTAGGCTTTAGTCTATTTTTGCCTCACGTTCCGTTTTCTCACTCTAAAACATATAGGGGGGCGTCCATAAATTACGTGAGGTGCTTTTTTTTTAATTTTTGTCCCTCCCTCCCCCCTGGTGCGATGTCGTGAGATTTTATTCAACCCCCTCCCCCATCCTCCAATCTCACGTGAGATTTTTCAAAATGTGGGTTTCTTACGTAAATGTGTTGGATTGTTATTGTACAAAAAAAAATTGCTTCGTTCTTTTTAGTTACGACTAGTTAAGACTAGTAATCAATATTGCTGAGAGTAAAAAATTTAACAATAGAATACTTAAATAATACTTTTTAATCAGAAAAAAATTCGTGATATTTGCCGAGGCCCCTCTCTCCAACGTAAGATTAGATGAGATTTGACTCGACCCCCCCCCCCCCCCCCGAAAATCTCACGTATTTTATGAACGCCCCCTAGCCTACGTAATTAAGTGATAACTAGCTGTGCCCGTGACTTCGTTCGCGTTGAATTTAACAACAACAAAGTTATTGTTTAGTTCGCAGATTTATAAAATAAATAAATTTCTCAATTAAAAGTAACCTAACTTACTCCTTACTACATCAGCTATCTACCAATGAAAGTCCCGTCAAAATCGGTCAAGGCATTTCAGAGATTAGCTTGTAAGTTTATCTATCACAAACTAAAAAATAAAACCTTTACTTTATGTAATATAAGTACGATATGTAATCAATAAAAGACACATTCCTGTTTCAAAACAGTCGGAACAAGGATAACTGTTATTGAAATTAAAATCGTCGACGGTGTACGCGGTAATTACTCGCCCGGGAATCGAAACCTGTACCTTACGTCCACGTCGTAAATCATGGCACGCCTTGACTTTGAACTTGGACATACATGCGGAGAAGTGTTATTGTTACCACTCAAGGTTGTTGTTACTATATAGTACAAGTAAGCTAGCACTGCGATTCCACCTACAATTCTTGAAACGCAGCGTTTTATAGGTAAATAGTATTAATGAGTACCTTGCTTCGTACACAAATAATTTGAAAAAGACACAAAAAAAAACAAAGAAATAAAACGTTGAATTGGTAAAACGTAATATATAAATTATAGTATAAAATAATAATCTTATAAAATATATTTCAATCTCTATTTACCAACATGACTTACTTAAAATAAAAAAGTAAAATAATATGAACAAGTGAATGGATCACGACTTACCACCTCTGTAAGATCACAGTTAAGCGCACGTCTCACAGATAAAAAATTATACTTTTAAAACTGTCAATTATTTCTACGCAACTTGTGAACTAAAAAGTTTACATACAAAATAAAAATAAAAAACGTCCTTACGGTCTTTTCAGCTCCTGTTGATATGTATATCAGTAACTTATTTACGAGATAAACTTTACTAACAAGATAGATAAAACATACTCTTGAACTAACTTATCAATAATAAACAACCTATAGGAGTCCATCATGTGATATTTTAGCATCCCCGTAACTCCCCCTTGGTGATATGTGGTGGTTAGATTACTTCCCCATGCCCAAAAACCACGTGTATTTTAGTGCAAAGTATATTGAAATTTTTAGAATATTACCCACAAATACAGGTATTACTTAAGCTTATCGATTACTGATCTAATATGTTTTGCCCATAGTCACCACGCTGGGCAGGCGGGTTCTTGACCGCAGGGCTGGCTTTGTCACACTGAAGACGATGCTGCCCGTCTTAGGCCAGTGTATTTGAAAGCCAGTAGCTGAATGTAAATACCGCCATCAGTCGGCTTTTTAACCGACTTCCAAAAAAGGAGGTGGTTCTCAATTCGACTGTATTTTTTTTTAATGTATGTTACATCAGAACTTTTGACCGGGTGGACCAATTTCGACAATTTTTTTTTTATCGAAAGGTTGTGTGTGTCAATTGGTCCAATTTAAATGTATTTGAGATCTAACAACTACTTTTCGAGTAATATCTAATAATGCGTTTTTACTTGACGCTTTTTTCGTCGACCTACGTTGTATTATACCGCATAACTTTCTACTGGATGTACCGATTTTGATATTTCTTTTTTTGTTAGAAAGAAGATATCCCTAGTTTGGTACCATGATAAGGAAACCAGGATCTGATCATGGAATCCCAGAGAAATCGAGGGAAACTCTCAAAAATCCGCAATAACTTTTTACTAGGTGTACCGATTTTGATAAATTTTAATTTCATCGAAAGCTGATGTTTATTATGTGGTCACATTGCAATTGTATCGAGATCTGATAACTACTTTTTGAGTAATCTTTGATAACGCGTAGTTACTTGACTATTTTTTCGTCGATCTACGTTGTATTACTACGATGTAATTGAAGTCGGTTTTTTTTCGTTTGCGAGCAAACACAATTATTATTTTATTTTTTTATTTGGAAATCGCAGGCTCAACGAAAAATAAATACACGTCACCTCTCGTTACACCCTGGTAATATTTCGTACTTTTTTTCTTTTCGAGTTTCTGAGCTTCACCTGAATAACGGAAGATTTCATAATTACTATAAAAATTAATCCAAATAAATTTTCCAATAACGACACATAGCGTTTTCTCATCAACTGTACCCAGCTGGACGTTTTCGAAGAAACAAAAGTAAGGACAAACCACTTTGTGTGTGTAGTCGTGTGTTTGCGATCCGCGCCCGAAAAATTTACACACGCGTACGTTCGTTACCCCCCGTCCTTGTGTGTGCTTATTGCTTTTATTGCTGCTACGTTTCAGATGGCAAGCGTAATCGCGCGGATTTTGACGCGGCTGTTTTTTAATCACAATGAGGTAAGATCACTTATTAATTATAATAAACTTGATAAATTGTATTTCTAATAATAAATTAAATTTAAAAATATGTGAAATATTGACAATCATTTTTAACATTAATAGAGTAGATTGAATGTAGAAAATATAAATCGATATACCTTTTAAAAGATTTCGAAAGAATTCTTATCATTAAAAGAAAGCTCGTTTGCTATGTTTTCTAGCTTAAAAGTGATGAATAAAACTAATAAAAAAACTAAACCTAATTACAACAAAAAAAATTGTTTTTAAAGAAACAAATCGCCAAGTTGATTACGCATTACGTCTGAAGATACCATAAACGTCTAAATATTCAGCCTTTGCTTTTCGTCTTGTAATTTATCTTCTCACAATCGATTCAAAGAACTATAAGACTCGTCAGTCGGATTACAGATATCCACTGATGCATGTGACACGGTCAGTTATTCTGATAGCGTCCAAGAAATAACTCAGTAAGCTATAAATAATATTCGCTTGTACACTTTCTCTTATCGACACAATACTTAAGTTGATTTTATTCGGAATTTTACGCGTAAATTTAATGAAATATGACGTTTTAAATATAAACGTTCAATTGGTTGTTAAAATGTATTATTCGTGTTTTATTTTGTTGCGGATTCGTTAGTTATTTATCTTTTGCTTCAGCCTGTAATATCCCAGTACTGAGCATAGGCCTCTTTCACCATGTAGGAGAAGGATCAGAGCTAAATCCACCACGCTGCTCCAATGCGGGTTGGCGGATATATTCCCTACTATGAGTAAGGATCGCTATCAGGTGTACGTGATAACAACCGGCGGCTTAGCGTGCTCTCCGAGGCACGGTGGGGAAACCCACAAGGACTGCACCTGTTTCTCAACAGTAGAAACCGTAGAATTGTTTATCTAATTTTATTTAATTTTCAGATTGTCGTCAGATTTCGCGATCGCCTGTAAGTAAATCCTTCCATGACCGGTTGCTGTAAAGTATCCGAAATGTCGGCCATCTAAAACTTAATTAACCGCGATAAAATCCGAAAAATATGTTTTTTTTTTACAAGTGATATACATCCACGGGGTTATGAACCCATGTCCTTTTTTATTCTAAAAACATGCAAATTTTATTTTTATTTTTTTCTATTTCAAAGAGACGTGAGTCCACCGACCGGTTCTTAATCTAATGTACGGTACAATTAGTTTTTATTATTATTATTATTATTATTATTTCCTTATAATACTATACTTTAAAAAGATGTTTCATTAAAATGAACGAAATTCGCGTAAACATTAGAAAGCGATATGTAAGTAAATGGTTAAATTTTAGGATTAAACTACTTAGCTCTTTATATAACTATCAATTTAATTTTTCAAAACTGTCAAAGAAAATGCGTTCTGTAATTATAGTAATTATTTCGTTATGAGCGTGTGATAACAATTTAATTTTCTAATGGCTACCAAACAAACATCAGACACGTGGGGTGGTATATCTATCGATTACTTGCCCTCTATTAAAGATGAAATTGAAAGAAAAATTCAAGGTCAATGACCCGGTACATCAAGATGGCGATCCAGTCTGTAGTATCCCACAGCTGAGCATAGGCCTCTGTCTGTTTCTGTAGGAAAAGCTTTGATCACTAAGTATACTGTTCCATTACGGGGTAACGGATTTATTCCCTACTATAAATCTTAACGTGCTCTCCGAGACACGGTGGGGAGACCCACAAGGTCAGACAACCAAACCGGAAAGAAATATTCGTACAAATATGTATAATGATCTGGTAAATAAGCAGATAGAAAGTAATCAGATAGTACGAGTACATTAATAAATAATTCGTAATTGGCCTTTATGATTATATTTTATTCTTGTTGTTTTTATAAGTTTTTCTGAGCTGTGTACCACCCCTAATAAATAAATAAATGTTTTTGTTGTTCCTGAAAACAATCAGGTAAATGCCACAGTAGCCACAATCAAGAAAACATTTGCAGTTGTACTAACTCTAGGAAACTCATCACTTCTCGTATAACTTTTTAATATATATATATTAATATGTACAACATGTCAGCTACCGTGTCACGTTTGTACCGTGTTACGACACGGTCATCTATTCCTAAAGTAAGCAACTTAATGCTTGTGTTATAGGTAACAACCGAATAGCTACATATTTTTTTTTTCGATAAACATACATAAAAATAATATATATATATAAATAAATATACATGTTACACCCAGACTAGGGGTGGGAATCGAACCCACAACCCCCGGAGCAGAAAGCGGTGTTATGACTAACTGCGCAAAAGAACAAAATAACGGTAAATCTTGATATGGGAATCGAACCCACAACCCTCGAAACAAAAAGCAGGGTCACTTCTAACTGCGCCAAAGAAAAAAATAACGGTCAATCTTGATACGTAGATAGCTGAAGATTAGAATTCTTTCCTGAAATTGCTAAAGGATTGAAAGGTAAGGCTTCTTAAATTCTTCTTCTAATCTCAGGAAATACTTGTTCGAATTGAATAGGCTATATAATATTGTTACGAACACACAAAGAAACTAGCGTCATCTAGCGGCAACCATTGAAACCACGCAAAGACAGGAGACCGCATGAAACTCTCTACTCAATACTAGATGGCGTTAGAGGAGCAACTGTGGAACTATATAGAAGTATAGTCTCGAAAACCGGGTACATGCGCGAACTTTCCAGAATGGTCTGGGCCTCGTCTCGGCCGATATAAATAGCCGCAGCGAGGCGAGCGAGCACAGTTCAGTTTGAGCGATCTTCGAGGCGACTTCAATAGTGAAAACTAGTGATCAAGAGTGGTACCAGCGATACCTACGACATTGGCTACGACTGAGGACATTGTGAGTGCTTAGTATTTGAACTTAGTGCTTAGTGTTTGAACCTAGTGCTTTGTGTTGGACCTAGTGTTTGTGAATAAAGTCTTGAAAAGAGTCAGCAGGTCTTTCTCTCCAAATCCTTCGAACCCTAACACGTAACAATATTTTAGTCCGTTTTGTCCTCAAATTAACGCACCGCTGGGCAAAACTAGTATAGAAACAAAACGCTAGTCAAACCTAACCAAATCTTTAGTTTTCATAATCAAAATAAAACTTCAAATAATTCATTCAATTCTTTACTAATTACATTTAATAATTGATCATACATGCTAATGCAACTTATAATTTTACTATATTCCCTTCTACTCGTAATTCACACACAAGAAAATTACTAAGTAAATTATTTTACATGCCATTCCTTATTTTACACAATTATTTTACCCATAATATACAAAATCAATATTGATAAAACAAAGGAGCTCCTTTAATTACAATAAATTCCTTAAAATACACACATTATAATTACATAATCTTAAAAAATTATACATTCAATAAGATATAATAATATATATAATCTATTCATTCATAAAATTGCCCCTAAAAGCTACATCCGTTTTGTAAAATACATTTTACATTTGAAATTTATTAATTATAAAGATTAAAACATTACAAAATTGTGACATTAATTAAAATATGGCAACACCGCTCTGCTATATCACAGATTATACTGTTAGGAGATAGGTCTTTTTTTATAAAACTAGGACGGCAAACATTATAGCCCACCTAGAGGTATGCGGTTCCGGTAGCTTATAGACGCCTGCAACAACAGAAGCTTCGTCAGCGCGTTACCGACCCTACTCCTAACCTCCCTAGGAGCTCTGGCCACCTTACTCACAACACAGCACTTCTTGAGATCATTGTTATTTAGTTGTCATCTCCTGTAAGGTCGAGGTACTTCCCCAGTTGGGCTGCTCCATATTTTGAGCAGGATATTTCCCGCTGTGCCCCACCTCATTAGAAATATGCAATTTTGTTGCAAATATCGGGCAACAAGAGATACTTTGTTTTGTTCATGACCAGATCTTTTTCTTTTCTTCGAGATATTGTTACAGAAAACTTAATTAACTTTAAATGTTAAAATAATGGTATTGTGTATGTTTTCGTTTATATAAATTGTTTACTATCAATACAAATGATACTCTCGATTTTCGGATTTTTTATACCAGAAAAAAAATCATTAAACCGAGTACTTTTCTATACCAAGTCAGAATTTAATTAAATAACAAAAAAAAATCAACATTTTATACAAATTAATAACATAAACGTATGTACAAAAAAATAGGAAATGTATTATATTGTGTTGTTTATTAAAACAATCAAGTTATATTTACAACAATTGATTATATCACAAAAGGTTAACACGCAGAATTAAAAACGAAATATATAATAACGATCACGTTTGCAACATAATCATAGTGTTGTAATCGAATGTCAATACCAATGGTCAGAGAAGAAATCAAAGTAGAAGAAAAAGAGACGGAAGGAAGAAGTAAAAACAGAAACAAGAGAAAGAGAAAACAGTTATTGAATTAAATTCTGACACGCAAACAAGTTCACTAACATTCTTGCCTGATAGTAAACAACGAAATGTAGAGTTGAATGTTTGTTTCATTAAATTTAAATGCGATTAAATTTCTATAAATGCACTCAAATCCATCTTCGGTATTGCTGGACTGTCGCACGACACTGGCTCGTTCCTAAAATACAAAAGATCATTGTCATAATTGTAAACGAAACATACTTATTTTTTATTTTGGTAGAGCCTGGGTATAATTGACTACCCTTTTAGATCTTCTTGGATGTTTAGTTAGCTTACGTGGGATGATATTACTTTTTCAGAGAAGAAAGGAAGATACCTAACATATTGTTATTGTGATTGAATATATAAAGTATAATCATATATTCCCTGCTCCATTATCCATTTCAGACATAAGCTTTATCTGCTTCTCATTATTAAAATTTCAAATAATAATTGTTATAATGTTGCTAATGGCCTTTAAAAAGTTATAACTACTATAAGCTTTTGTGGCAGGTTTAAGTGAACTGTGGATGCAAATGAAGATGCAAAAGTCTATTTCCGTCAAGATTTTTATGCTTGCCGGAAAAACATAACTTAGATATCTGCTATAAAACGCGGTAGGGAGCATGGTTCGTTAGAGCGAATAGAGTCCTTGATTTAGTTTAAATACTGATACTTAAAGAGCGATTTTTAATTAAAAGTGAAAGACACAAAGTTCTCTAGTTGTAACACATTGCTGTCACTCTTACCACCCTTCTTTACTTTATACACACGATGGTATGGACGGAAATTGAAATTGTTTTAGAACCCTATGGAAGAGATCTCGTAAACTCTCATAGCTCAGCATGAGAATTTCATCTGCATTTGTCCACGTTTTATGAGATTTTTTCCACAGGGAAGGATATCTAACATTTGGTAATTTTCAAGTATAATAAATTCCTTACCATGTTAAATCGGATCGCATAAATGCGTTCGGTGTATGTAACAATAGTTCGATTCCATCGTTGTTGTCACATATTATCCTTGATAGAGTCACCTTTTTCACCTCCGTTAGTTGACCTTTTAGCAAAAACAAAATGAACAAAAATAATAAAATACTTAAGGTTAACTTTTTTAAAGGTGTTTTTGAATTATCTACAAGCGTGTCATATCCCTGACAAGGGCTGGCGTGGGGTTCAGGAGTGGGATGTGTGATGTACATAGTAAGTACACTAACCTGTAGGTAAGGTATATATGTGGAGAATAGGTTTATATGTGGAATAACGTAATGTAATGAAAGTATGAGTAAATTTCTGTATGCATGTATGAGTGTGAGTGTATGTGTAAAAAAAAACGAAAAAAAATCTACTAGCTCTACTAGGCAGTCACGGGATTGTCAATCTATGGTTCTAATAATAAATCGCCTGTGGTATTATAATGCATGTTCAACAAAAACGTATATACTTTATTTTTTCGTCTATCTACGTTGTACAACTTGTCGATATAACTGAAGTCGTTTTTTTTTTTTCGTTTACGAACAAACAATTATTTATTTACATTCCATAAGTAATTAATGAAGCTTCAAAAACCTTATCTACGAGATAAGATCGTAGAAAGCCTGTGTATTTATTTATTTATTTATTCAAGGCTCATCAACGCAAGGTACACAGCAAACTATCTAGCGTACGTACATTTTGTTAAAATGTTCGTGTACCCGCAATTACAGATGGGCACAGCATTTAAACCTTCAAATATCTAAGATAATTTAAACTCAAAATGTTTCCCTTACTTGGTGTTAATGCTCCCGGATTGACATCAGGTCCATTATCATAGAAATAACGATCTCCGTTCTTCAAACGCGCAAACTGCTCGGCTATAATGTTCGCAAACGTCGGACCAACCACTCCACCTTCCACTGGCTCTTCAAGCAGTCCTCCCACCCATAGGTCTATATCTTCAGGACTTGCATATACTGAGGATAATCTTTGGGCAACCTGGGGAAAGGAATATAGTTAGGTTATAGCAATTGTGAATTATTTAAGGATCAAAACGAATGAAGAAAAATTAAAGCATGAAAAATATCGAAAAAGTACCTACATTAGAAACTGCATAAATATGCAGTTTCGTGATGGTTTCTTTGTGAATATTAAATGATAGTTTAAAAATGCTGATAGTACAATATATACAACTGCTTGTAAATACCACGACAGCTGAACAGGTCAGGATCTTTGTACTAATATAAAGAAAAAGATTTTATGCTTAACCATTTTGGCTTAGTTACTGATGTACTCACAATACCTACCGTGATAGTATGATATCACTCAGGAAAAAATACATTTTCAAAGCTATACATATAAATAAATAATCCTTTCTTCATATTTTAACCTACACCTCTCCATATAAAATGTACGCTATCATTCAATACTTTCGGATACATAATCAAATATTACAAATCAACTTACATTTTGAGGGAATTGCTGAAAATGAGTGAATGGTGCGAGTCCAATCAACTTTCTGTACGCGTTGTATGAACGAATGCCATAGTCTCTGCCGCGTTGGATGTTGATGGCTGCGAGGTCTAGACCAAACGGATTCCCGCCATGGAACATGTAGCGTGATAGCTGGAAAATAAATAAGTAGCGACTGATACTGCGGTAGTAGAATGTTAACCGAATCAAAGGTCCGTGAGAGTGGTCCTAATTTAGTTTGTAGCATTTAAAGATATTATAATGTACAGGCAGACAGAAGAACAGAATCTAGAACAGTCCAACTAGGCAAGTACTTTAAGCTTACAGAAGATCTCAGCTAAATAATAGCCCTCAAATAGTATTGTGTTTCTGTGGCGAGTAAAGTAGGTAGAGCTCTTGGGGAATGTCGGCAACACGCTTGCGATGCTTCTGGTGTTGCAGGCGTGTGTAGGCTATGATAACCGCTTAGATGGACTTGCTTATTTATAAAGATTCTTAGTAATAGGCATCATTTTTGTAAAAATTATACATCATGTGTCACAATACTTACAGATTCACTAACAAATGGGTCAACCGACTGCATAGGCTGCCAGGACATACCAATGAGCAATCTGTCTAAGAAAGGCTTTAAACGCAACCTCGAAGGCTGGAACATGACTTCTGGTATAAATATTGACTCGTATATTCTTTTATGTTTGGGACTAAGGACTCTGAAACGAAATTATATATATTTTAGGTCTTAATTTGTTAATCTATTATACTTTTTTTATATTTATTACTGCAGGCATACGTGATAGTACTGGTGTGAAGTCAAAAATTCAGTGCTTACGAATTTCACCAACGAAAAATTTTAAATACCTAAATGTATGTATGTTTTATTATTTTTTGTACAACAACGCAGACCAACGACAGTGACCGTACACAGTTTTTACACAAAACAGAATTTGAAACTAGAAGTTCATAGTTTAGTTTAAAATGTTTATTTATGGGTAAGGTTCAGGTTAACGGTTCACTATCTTCCGCTGTGTGCTGTGCGGCTAAGGCACCAAAGAATATTGCCACCCCCTCTCTTCCCGTGGGTATCGTAAGAGGCGACTAAGGGATAACGAAGTTCCACTACCACCTTGGAACTTAAGAAGCCCACCGATGGCGGGATAGCCATCTAACCGCTGGCTTTGAAACACACAGGCCGAAGACGGTCAGCAGCGTCTTCGGTGTGACAAAGCCAGCCCTGCGGTCACCAACCCGCCTGCCCAGCGCGGTGACTATAGGCAACACACATGAGTTCACGCATTTTTGGCGCAAACTTGTGGAGGCCTATGTCCAGGAGTGGACTGAAATAAGCTGGAATGATGATGATGATGATGATGATGATGATGATGATGATATCTTCCGCTTGAGATACCATTTAATCTAACCTTAATAAAGTGCTTATATACATGCTGATTATCATTAAGAATTCTCACGTCAGTTGGCCGTCGACAGTGGAGTGTCCGAACCTCATCGCCGCACTCGCGAACTCCGCGGTCAATGATGGGTTAACATTGGGATCGTATGAAGAAGAATAACCTGGAGTAGGTAGCAGCCCGAACATCATCATAATTTTAGGACCTAAAAACCAATTTTGTAAATCAAATATTCTTCAAGTAATTTACTAGCATACTCTTGCAGAAATGAGAATGAAATTTTATTCGAAATTATTTCTTTCCGTTGGACCGACGTAAGATTGCCGATGTAGGTTGGACGAAAAAAGCTAAAGATTTATGCGTTTTGAAGGGAAACCAAAGGTTGGACGGAAAAAAAATGATGGAGAAGGCTGGATGAGGATTGCGGAAAACCGGGATTCTGGCGCGAACGTGAGGAGGTCTATGGACTGCAATAGATTGAAGTGATGATGATGATAACTGATTATTCCTATTTTAGCCTATTATTAGCTCACGATAACAATTTATCTTTCAAAGCTAACATTGCTAAATATACCTATACAAAAAAGTGTGTGCAATTCACACACGGCAGAAGTAAAACTTCTAACAGCGTCTTCTGTGCAACAAAGCCAGCCCTGCGGTCACCGATACGCCTGCCCATCGTGGTGACTATGGGCAAAACACGTGAGTTCACGCCATTTTTGGCGCGAACTTATGGAGGCCTATGTCCAGCAGTGGACTGCAATAGGCTGAAATAATGATGATGATGATGATTATGATGATGAGAAGTAAAACTTCTAAAAGGTCATAGGAAGGTAGGCTATTGCGATTTGTTCCATCGACGATGATTACGGTGAAGAAGGTCGTAAGGGTCATGCAAAACGCATCGCTTAAGTTTTTTGAGCAGTAATGTAGTATCTCATTCCCTTCTATACATTTATGTTTCTTTCTTTATCGTGACGTAATTTCGTTTCATCGAGTTTCAAATCAAAACAATTCTAAGGAAGATTCACTTCAAGAAATATTTAAAATTATCATGTTGTATAGTCTATCATAGTTAATGATAAGCCAAAAGTTTATCAAAGATAGATAAACGTAATGGCAAACCTATTGTTGGGATTTAAGGCGTAATTGTCACGTTTAACTTCGTAATGTACAGACAAACGTGTACAAACGCCGATTGCTGAGGAAGGCTTTCTTTAACGTAAGTATCTATGTTCTAATTACACACATCCCTAATAAAGATCTGAAAACTAACTTATTATACAAAAAAAAAAAAACAGCAATGACACTTATTTTAAATTCTCTAGCATTGAATTTATTTCTATACAAAGTATGTTACTTCTAATTTAACCTCCAAGAACATGTGTACAAAGTTTCATGATGATCGGTTAAGTATTTTTTGCGTGAAAGCGTAACAAACAAACTTACATTCACATTTGTAATATTAGTAGAGATACAAAAAATTTGAGCCCAAAAAGAATTTCATTTCCAATTTTTAGTTCTACTGTTGATACTTTCTTTAATTCATTTGAGAACAAACGAAAATTGTATCTTAATCTAAATAAACTATCGGTTCTGAAGCTTTGAAGTAAAGAACATTGGTATAACATCAAAGAAAGTGTAAAATCTACACTACTAATTAAGAAAATATAAGTGTCCTTAAGACCACGACTGAAGTAAAACTTCTTTAGGCTCCATCTCACTTATATCTGCCTCTTAACTTCCATTCGCCTCGCTAGGTCACACTTTTCGTAACGCTCTCGTCACGCATTCACCAACTTACTCCCCAAGTCAAACGTGCGAAAGTAGTTTTACTTGAAAGCGCTAAAGCTTAATATCCCACTGCTGGGGCCGCATTTACCATTGAGGAGAAGGATCAGAGCTGAATCAAATATTTACTTCAAAAAATCTGTCCATCTATAAGCGACAGCGTTCTGAAGTTATAATCACAACTCACACACGAATATAACAGTTGAATTAAGAACAAAAAAAAAAAACGCTGAGGCAATGCGTTGTCACATTGAGAGACAGAGAAACTCTTTCTATCTCTTTTTATTCCAAAACTTCACAATACCTAGTAGTAACGGAAGATATTCGCTGTAAACGATGTGCTGGTACTCCGCCTGCAATATTCTTCTTGTTTCGAAAAATACCCTGATGTCGTCCCAAGTAGGATTTGTTTTCGAAAGAACTCGTGCTATCCTGTTGTGTTCTCTTGTCCAGATCGTTTGAAGGACTGTCAGTGATATTATTTGATTTCCGTGATGATCCCCTGGAATATAACAAAATTCTGATACTAAGGACTAGTTTTTGATGATTTCCCTTTTTTGAGTAAAACGCAAACTAAAGTTTTGTTTTAAAGTTAGAATAACAATACAAATTATTATTTTTTAATGAATTATATTTTTCGTATTGAAGGTATAAAAACACGGTTCAAGGAAAAAATTGAAATTTCTCCGAAAAAGTAATTTAGGTCAAGGTTTTGATAATTTTAACTAAATTGTCTTAATAACAAAATTTAATTCAAGAATATAGTAGCTGCTAAATAATCTAAAGCTAAATTGTTTAATTTCCAAAAAAAGTCAATTTTTGGTAAAATGAGCTTCCTTTTTTTTCAAAATTATAAATCTAATGATAATTATAAACCAACAATGAATTAAGACTTATCAAAAATGATAAAGTTAAGCTATAAAATAAAACATACGAGTGTATTTTCAATTATGATTAATTTTGCACTTAGCGTTATCAATTTAGTTGAGGTGGTCACATAGACGTTGATATAGTGACTAAGGTAATCAGAGCTCCTGGAGAGCATCTGCACTACGTCAGTGATGTTCCTAGAGCTGCAGGCGTACATAGGCTACTGTACCCACTTACAATCAGGATCAAATTGGACGCTCGTGGGATAAAAAAAGCAGTTGATACCGCGTAACATATTTATGCAGTTAAAACCTGAGTCAAAACAGGCAGCTCCTTCGTGCAAATTTAGGCACTCTCTTCTTTTAGTCAACGGCGGTAGTTCTCTTCCGAAGTCTCTGAACGTCTTGAGTTGTCCTCCAGGAGCGCGTAAGGAAAGTAATTTCTCTTCTTCGTTACCATAAAGATGTGAAAGATCGATGTAGTGTGTTGCGCCATTCATCTGATATAAAACATAATTCTGAAGTTATCGAAAATAGTAACGTACCCGAACAACGGATTTGTCAAGAAAAAAACTAGTTAATATATAAGTGTGAATATAGTTTCATCATTACAGCCTTTACAGTCCACTACTGGACATAGACTTCCACAAGTTTACGCTAAAAATAGCGTGAACTCATGTGTTTTGCCCATAGTCACCACGCTTGGCAAGCGGGTTGGTGACCAAAGTGGTGAAGGCTGGCTTTGTCGCACCGAAGACGCTGCTGCCCGTCTTCGGCCTGTGTATTTCAAAGCCTAATATAGTTTAGCAGTTATGAAGATATTAAGAAATAATTTTAGGCCATATTAATGAATTTTTTGTTTTTAGAAGATAATAATTTTGTTTATTCTCAAACCACAAAATAACTTACTTAATTTAACATCTACCAGTACATTTACTCCTCCTTTTTGGAGTTAGTTAAAAAGCGCCTGACATTAAAATTGTTGCAATATTTTTTAATGTACAAGTAACCTTTGTAGTGGTCTAAGTAGGGCTTGCATGAGAATAAAAGATACACATGAGATGAGACAAACCTGCTTTGCATATCCAACCGTGCAGTCACTTCGCGGTGCAAGCTGTGTTCTGACGAAATTAAGGCATTGCATTCCGAACTGGCTGTAAAATACATCTTTTGGGTCCATGACTATTGGAGCGCATGCCCAGTGTTGTAACTGAATCGGAAGTGGCTTCCCATTTTCAAAACAGCAGGAGATTGGATCACCGTTATCTGTATAATTTGAAGTGGTCTTTTAATTTTTTGAAATATAATAGGATTATTATCAACCAAATTGTGATCGTCGAAAATTGTGAGTTAACTAATAAGTGAGTTAAGACGTATGTCTTCAACAGTTACAAATTTTAGATATGTCCAT
This sequence comes from Melitaea cinxia, assembly GCF_905220565.1. Taxonomy (NCBI): domain Eukaryota; kingdom Metazoa; phylum Arthropoda; class Insecta; order Lepidoptera; family Nymphalidae; genus Melitaea; species Melitaea cinxia. Next base: position 949,374 of record NC_059404.1, on the reverse strand, counting down.
TAGTGAATATGGAAAGACATTCTTAACATTAACAAGAAAGTTTAGATTCAAACAATTAAAAAGATTTCTTTTTCTATATGGATTAAGTCCTACGAGTAAAAGGTCTTTAGGTTTTTTTTAACCGACTTTAAAAAGGAGGAGGTTACTCAGTTCGACCTATATATATATTTTTTATGCATGTTCGGGAATATCTTTGTCGTTTATGAACCGATTTTGATAATTCTTTTTTTGTTTGAAAGGATAATAATATGATAAGGAAACCAGGATCCGATGATGGAAACGTAGAGAAATCGAGAGGAACCCTCGAAAATCGTAGTGACGACTAGTGCGTTTGTTGATTTTCGAAGTCGGTTTTTTTCGTTTGTGAGCAAACACAATTATATAAGCATTTAAAGTAAGGTCTATATTTTAAGTAACAGCCGATTAATATAGATTAATATAGCCGATTATATATATATATATATATATATATATATATATATATATATATATATATATATATATATATATATATATATATATATATATTATAGTTTATTAGTGAACGTAAACACAAACTAGAAACCAAAATTAAACAATTAACTCTGGAGCAGAAAACACAAACTAGCCAACTGCCCCACTAGCCTAGGAATTGTGATTTTAAAAATACGAAATGTGTCATATCTCTCTATTAATTTTATTAAAATTTGATTTAATCTACTTACCCAAAGTAACCACGACACCAGTGCTAATATCGTGTGTAAGAAACTGCCCGAACTGCATGAACATCATGTTAAGGGTACCACTGGGACGATTGCCTTCAGCGATTACTGCGCTACTGACTGATCTTGCACTAGGCAGTGGCAGCTTGGTTACCGATTTACGCATTTCCCAAATACCTAAAACATTTTTAAATCTGATATACGACTTTAAGGCTTTATTATTCAAACATGGACATCTATTACTGATTGGTTGGTTGGTGTTTCACTGATTGTTGGATGAAGTTTATCTAAAACATTTGTTGTTGATATGTTTTTAGTATAAGGTAAAATAGGATTTATAGGGTCACATGTATTAATCTACAAATTTTGTTTCACATTGTGAATAAGAATATCCGACAAATTAAGTTTATTTACTTATTTATTTAACAGTAGGTAACATCAGTAAAATGGTTACTATGGTACAACATAGTCATGAGTTTGGTGGCGAAAATGAAAAATGTATCTGTATCTGTCTGATGGCTGCACAGCAGAAAAGAGCCATAAGTTACTAGTTTCCTTTCTTGTCCATAATAATTTAGGGAAAAGCGTGATATATTATGAGGTTATTATTATAACAATTTTGCGGTTAGTTTTTTTTTTTCATTTTAAAATACACATTTTAGCGTTAGTTAATATTAGTAGTAAGACTGAGTAACTGAGGTAGGGCACAGCAGGAATTTCCTGCTCAAAGTCTGGAGTAGCCCGACTGGGGTAGTACCTCGACCTTACAGAAGATCACAGCTAAATAATACTGTTTAAAGCAGTATTGTCTTCCTGTTGGTGAGTAAGGTGACCAGAGCTCCTGGGGGGGATTGGGGATTGGGTCGGCAACGCGCTTGCGATGCCTCTGGTGTTGCTGGCGTCTATAAGCTACGGTAATGTCTTACCATAAAGTGAGCCGTACGCTTGTTTGCCGATCTAGTGATATAAAAAAAAGGTCAAACCATCGCTATAATCTGGTGGCAGCAACCTCTCGTAGCCAGTATTAATGGCACCCCAGTCTGGGTTCTTTTGATTGTTGCATTCACCTCCTACTTTTCTATAACGAAATGGCTTATTGGGACATAACGGTTGAGGAGGGCAAAATGGGCCTGAAACATTTGAAGATAACAATTAAAATCGGTTTTAAGAATCATAAAAAAACAATGAATATAAAGTCTGTAATACAAGTTTTTTTTTTTAATTTTTTTTAGGGACTTTTGTCTACACAGACATGCCAGCCCCATTAATACAAGTTAGAATGAGTAAAATTTTATCGTCTTTAATACAAAGAACTTACATAAAGCCTTAAACAAAAATGTCTCCAATTACCATTTCTTGTATAAAAGAAACAAATACAATTATATATTACGAATACAACAATACATTAAGTGAAAACCGGATTTACCACCTGTATGATCAGTAAAATCGAATTCTAAGTCCTCATCGGCTATCACGCTTCTTGCTTTGAACTCCTCAGCAGCGAACAAATTGAGCAGGGCTCCTTGACCCAACGTCTGAACTCTGCTGTCGTATGTCACCACGGACTGCAACAGATTAATATATATATTTTTAAGTTATGCTTCTTTTTTCGCTTTAGGATAAATTATGAGGGTAATTTTTTACAATGTGCACACACGCCGTCACAAAAAAATTTACACCCAGAAGTTAGTAAGTCAACAAAGAGGAACGCAGCATGGTTATCAATGTGAAGTTATCTAACCAATGAAGTATAACTTCTTACGTGCGTACATAAGTACATACACACCTTTTTATCTTTTTTTTTTTAAAGACAAGGTCGGCAAACAAGCAACCGGCTCACCCGATGGCAAGCGGTTACCATAGATCATAGACACCTACACCAGAAGCATCGCAAGTGCGTTGCTGACCCTACCCCCCAATGAACCCTCAACTAACACTCTCTGTGAGCTCTGGCCACCTTACTTACCACCGGAACGTAATACTACTTAAGAGGTTATTTTGGTGTGACCTTCTTTAAGATTGAGGTACTTCTTTAGACGGGCTGTTCCAGATTTTGAACAGGATCTATCTTGCTGTTGTCATGTACATCTTGATAGCGATCATTACTCATAGTAGGGAATATATCCGCCAACCCGTATTGGAGCAGCGTGGTGAATTAAGCTCTGATCCTTCTCCTACATAGGGAAAGAGACCTATGCGAAGGAGGCTTAATATTCAGAATATGTCTGTTTGAATAACATATTTCTAAATTATTTTTGTTTACAAGAAACGTTGAGCTTAAAATTATAATTTCCCTTAATTAATAGTAAGAACAAAGTAAAGCCTTAATTGTGTCACTGTTAAAACCCTTTTATTTAGTAAAGAAAGGATGGTGTTACTTAAAGTTACATCAGTAATGTCTTACCAAATGATGGCCGTAACTGGGATCAGACGTGTTCACGGTAGCGTAGTGTAAGTCCTTCTGTGCACCCGCTCGCGCCAGCAAGGTTTCCAAGCGTTGCTGTGATTGATCATGAACTGCCTTCACGTCATCTGCGTTTATTGAAGATCTGACCTTGCGATCTGATTCCGCTGAAATAGAAGGATAACGTATTAAAGAAATTAAGAACTTATAATTAATATCAATACTTCCGACTCCAAGCTAACAAAGCTCCAAAAAAACCTTTTTGGGTCGAATGTGTGTCTATAGTTGTGTCTGTATTTATTGAATGTGACAACCAGGAAAACATCAACACTGTAAATCTGTCGGCCAAAGACTGGCCGTTGCATTGGCAGTCACGGGTTCTATTATGTCGCGGATTTTTTTGTTATATATGACCACATGACACGCACACTCTTTCGATTAGAAAAAAAAATCATTAAAATCGCTCCACCCAGTCAAAACTTCTGGCACAAAATACATAAAATAATTGTGTTTGCTAGCAAACGAAAAAAAACGACTTCGATTACATCGACAAGTAAAACAAGGTAAGTAGACGATAAAAATTAACAAAAGCACTGGTCATCACTATAATTTTCGAATGTTCCCTCGATTTCTCTAGGATTCCATCGTCAGATCCTGGTTTCCTTATCATGGAACCACCCCTGGTATCTCCTTTCCAACAAAAAAAGAATCATCAAAATCGGTTCAAATCGGTATAAATCCTATTTGGAGCTGTTGAGTCTTAGAGAGGCGTGAAATTAATTTAATATTACCTGCATGTCGCCTACCAGTAGTACAACACACGCCGACATGTTCCGTTCCTTCTAAGTGACATTGTGGGTTATTTGCACCGCCGCGCACATGTGCGGGGCACTGCACGTGCGGCACACACAATCCGTTTCGTGGACACACGTCGCACGGAGGCTCTGTGCTGTGCGAGTGATCTTTGGAAATCGAATACTTATAATTAATATAAAATTAAATTAAAATGTTGTTTTGATTATTAATTCATTTATTGTGTCTTCTGATTATTTTTTATTTATACTGGATAATTCGCGTGATTATGAGTCTCAGTGGTCATAGCGTTATGTTCTATAAGTCTAAAAAATTCCTCAGTAACCTACAATCTAACAAACACTTCGATTTTATTCTTTTTTGTATTATTATATATACCACTTATTTGTATATAATAATTAATATAAATTCATATTAAAGTTCTTGTTTAAACCACGTTACTTTAAAACATTTTTTCAATTATAATTAATACCTTAAAACACATAAAGCTGACACAGAGGTCACATATCTATGTATTCTGACTTTAATCAGAGTCTAAAATATCTACCAATTGTTTAAGTAACAAAACACGGGTAAAACAATGCAGGGTATCTAGTAATAAAAAATCATACCATTTTCAGCACGCGGTGTATAGTGATGACCGGTCATACCCTTCCCCTGAGCTTCATACACGACATTGCCGATGTTCCACACAAACATACACACGGATAATTTCATTACTAGCCGTAATATAGCCATTTTTAGGTATTATATTAATTTGTATATAATTTTTAGTTCACATGCTGCTATTACGAGTGTACTGCCGCGGCACTAAGGTTAAAATGACCGAGTTTTAGTACTGTGTAATAAATTATGTAATATGTGGGTAGTTTGATATTTTTATTGATGGTAACGTAAAAATCCGTTAAATTAGTGTAATAAGTATGGCTATGTCGTTGAACCAAAAAAGGAATCCATATTTCCCTCGTCAATGCTATAATTTGAGCCCATAACTTAAGAACGACTTTACCATTTTCATATTTTTTAAAAATAAAAATCTATTTTAAAAATAAATATCAATTCTTTTTAAATATTTTTTTTAAGTTTTCCTAATCTTCTTATATATAAAATTATCTTGTCACAATGCTAGTTACAATACTCCTCCGAAACGGCTGGATTGATTTTTATGAAATTTTGTGTGCATGTCGGGTAGGTCTGAGAGTCAGCCAACATCTATTTTCCATACCCCCTAAGTTATAAAGGGGGGGGGATTGCGGGTTAATAATATATAGGTCAATACAACGTTTGCGGGTCAGCTAGTGTTTTGATAGAAGTGTGTCTTGTAAGGTATTAAAAAAGTTTGCCACTTTACGGAAAATTGAATTAACTGTTAAATTTTTTTTAAATATGTTTAGTCTAATATTATTATTTTTTTATATTACTGCTTAAGTAAACTGATGGCCGTGGCCAATGGACTTCATTGCCATCCTTGAATGAATTCTCATTTGATTGTATTTGTATTAATTGTGTAGTAATTGGGTCTGATGGCAAATAAATCCATTAAAACCAGCATATCTATTGCAGTGTCAAAGGTTATCGCACTAAATAAAATAACCGACAGAAAAACAAGCTTTCTAATAAAGTATTATTGCTATCAGATACATTTTTTAATTAATTTAACCGACTTCAAAAAAGGAGGATATATATATATATATATATACATATATATATATATTATGTATGTTCGGGAATAACTTTGTTATTTATGAAGCGATTGTGATAATTCTTTTTTTGTTGGAATGGGGATATTCCAAGTGTAGTACCATGATAAAGAAACCAGGATCTGATGATGAAATTTTAGAGCAATCGAGGTAAACCCTCGAAAGTCGTAGTGACGACTAGTGCGTTTGTTGTTTTTTTTTTTTTGGTCTACTTACGTTGTATTACTTGTCGATGTAATTGAAGTTGGTTTTTTTCGTTTGCGAGCAAACACAATTATAAATAATTTAAGGAGCAAAAGCCATTCATTCATTTCTTTAAATCGATTAGAGTCTGATATCTCTTTGACTCTTCGCTCCAATCGTTTCCAGGTGCTTATCCAGGCCACGTTACCATCCAACCCAAAAGGCAGACCAAAGTCTGCTGTAACTCTTTCCGTCTGGCTTACTTTTTAGAAGAGGGTATTCTGGCATCTTCCGTTTCTATCATGCTCCCTAACGTTACCTTAGACTAATAGCCTATTACAGTTATTAACTTTAGTTGCTATTTATTACTTTTTTTTGTAAAGTACACATTAGTATACAATCCATAAAAATGATTAAGATCTGTGCACTTAGTGACGCTGTATTTCATGCAAGATATTACCAATTTTGTATTAAACACACAGTGTATTTTTAAACGACTAACTGCGGAGTTTCTTGCCGATTCTTCTTTTCGGAATCTACATTCCGAACCGGCGATAGTTTCACTATTATCTATAATTAAAATTTTATTTTGTAAACAACGAATCGGAGGTACTTTAGAAGCCGATTTGAATAAACCTTTTTTGTATTTATATTGATTTTTTGCAGATTTATAAAAGGCACATTTTACAGAATAGGAAATTGTAACTGGTTTACTATCGGTGCTTCGCTCTTGACTTTACAGTTCAAACATTTCTAATGATGTCATAATTATCAATTACATATTACAAGTGACAAGTGCATATGAGATCTACTTAAATGGAGTTAACTATTTATTATATATTTTTTATTTTAACACTGTTCAGGGGTTTTAAATCCGAGGTAGTATTAATTTTAATATTTTCTAACAATGGTTTATTTTATTTATTACTGACCAGACAATGTTTTGTAATTATTTTTGTATGCAATACACTTGTGCTTCATTGTTGTTCCTATATAACTTAAGATCACAATTAAATATTCAATATAATTTTTTTTTAACATTTATAAGTTTTGAATTCGAGTTCTCGTTCGGGACGTTTTTAATAAAGTTTAGTATATTTATACGTTCCATTCTATCACAGTTAATTAATTATTAATGTGTATGTTGACAAGATCATCGATTTCTTTGCCATAAATTGTACATAATATAAACATTAGAAATTATGAAATTGTCCTTCCAACTTAATGTTGTATATCAATTGTGATTCTTATATAGGCTTAGGTATTCGCATATGTAATTTAACAATAAGTAAACTGAGAGTTTATATTGAAAATCCTTCTTTTAATATATGTGTAATGCACATTAAGAACTGCACTCATACATTAAGCTCTTCATCAAGCCTACTCGAAATAAATTAATTGAACAATTTGTTTTAAGACAACGGACAGCAATGACACCGAAGTACTATTACACGTTTATGAATCCTATATCAACGCATCTCATAATCTGGACAAAAGTGACAGGAGCATATTGAAGACTTGGAGCGATGATTACCAGATCCAGTTAGTGAACCTCACCGCCCACTATCGGTTGGAGATGACGAGGCACAAGGAACATAGCATCATGATCGATACTAATTCCAAGGTTTATTGACTTCAGCTTAATTCTGTTGAATAAAAATAGCTTACCTCACGTGTTTACCAATATCGTAGCAACCAGGTGAAATATAAAACTAGTATAATTGTGTTTGCTCGCAAACGAAAAAAAAAACCGACTTCAATTACATCGACGAGGAATACAACGTAGATCGACGAAAAAATAGTCAAATAACTACGCGTTATCAAAGATTACTCAAAAAGTAGTTATCAGATCTCGATAAATTTATATGTGACCACATGATAAACACCAGATTTCGATTAAATTAAAAATTATCAAAATCGGTACACCCAGTAAAAAGTTATTGCAGATTTTCGAGAGTTTCCCTCGATTTCTCTTGGATTTCATCATCAGATCCTGGTTTCCTTATCAAAGTACCAAACTAGGAATATCCCTTTTCTAACAAAACAAGAATTATCCAAATCGGTATATCCAGTAGAAAGTTATGCGGTATAATATAACGTAGGTCGACGAAAAAAGCGTCAAGTAAAAACGCAATATTAGACATAACTCGAAACCTAGTTGTTAGATCTCAAATAAATTTAAGTGGGACCAATTGACACACACTACCTTTCGATTAAAAAAAAAATGTCGAAATCGGTCCACCCGGTTAAAAGTTCTGATGTAACATACATAAAAAAAAAGACAAAAATACAGTCGAATTGAGAACCTCCTCCTTTTTTGGAAGTCGGTTAAAAAATAAAGAAAATAGCAATCTCTATAGATAGTCTTTTAAAATTTCATGATATGACGTATTTACTTACATTTACATTTAATGATATACGATATATTATCTGTGTGGTTACGGCATTAAGAATATAGCCATCCCCTCTCTTCCCGTGGGTGTCGTAAGAGGCGACTAAGGGATAACACAGTTCCACTACCACCTTGAAACTTATAAAGCCGATGATGGCGGGATAACCATCTAGCTGCTGGCTTTGAAATACACAGGCCGAAGACGGGCAGCAGCGTCTTCGGTGCAACAAAGCCAGTCCTGAGGTCACCAACCCGCCTGCCCAGCGTGGTGACTATGGGCAAAACACATGAGTTCACGCCATTTTTGTCGCGAACTTGTGGATGCCTATGTTCAGTAGTAGACTGTATCAGGCTGAAGTGATATGACGTAAGCCGTAGGCTCAAACAACAGTAATTATCCAGTAAAAAACTGAAACGAAATTATTTGTTTACTTATTATTTTTTAACCGACTTCCAAAAAAGGAGGAGGTTCTCAATTCGACTGTATTTTTTTTTTTTTTTTTTTTTTATGTATGTTACATCAGAACTTTTGACCAGGTAGACCGATTTCGACAAATTTTGTTTTAATCGAAAGGTGGTGTGTGCCGATTGGTCCCATTTAAATTTATTCGAGATCTAACAACTACTTTTCGAATTATATCTAATAATGCGTTTTTACTTGACGCTTTTTTCGTCGACCTACGTTGTATTATACCACATAACTTTCTACTGGGTGTACCGATTTTGATAATTCTTTTTTTGTTGGAAAGGGGATATCCCTAGTTTGGTACCATGATAAGGAAACCAGGATCTGATGATGGGATCCCAGAGAAATCGAGAGAAACTCTTGAAAATCCGCAATAACTTTTTACTGGGTGTATCGATTTTGATAATTTTTACTTTAATCGAAAGCTGATGTTTATCATGTGGTCACATATAAATTTTATCGAGATCTGATAACTACTTTTTGATTAATCTTTGATAACGCGTATTTACTTGACATTATTTTCGTCACCTTACGTTGTATTATACCTCATAACTTTTTACTGGGTGCACCGATTTTGACGTTTCTTATATAAATTAAAAGCTACTATTTGTCACGTGGTCCCATTCAAATTTAATTGAGATTTGATTAGTAATTTGTGAGTTATATCTAATATTGCGTATTTACTTGACGGTTTTTTCGTCACCCTACGTTGTATTATACGTTATATCTTTTTACTGGGTGCACTGATTTTGATCTTTTTTGTATAAATCAAAAGCTAATACTTGTCATGTCGTCCGTTTTAAATATGATTGAGATATAATGAGCAATTTTTGAGTAATCTTTGATGACACGTATTTACATGACGATGTTAAGACGACTGTGGTCATGTTCAATACTTTGCCACAACGCCATCTATCAAAATGTAATGAAATTACTTCGTTCACTATCGATCAAATTACAATATTCCACTAGAGTAGAGAGTAGCAGTTTATTCGTTATAAATATATTTGAGCTTTTAATTTTTGAGTTATCGCTAATACTGGGTATTTACTTGGCTATTTTACGTCGACCAACGTTATATTAACCTCATTACTATTTTACTGGGTGGACCGATATCGATGATTCTTTTTTTAATCGATAGGTGGTGCTTGTCATGTGGTCCCATTTAAATATAATTGAGATTTGACTCGAACTTTTTGAGCTATATCTGATATGGCGTATTTACTTGACTGTTTTTGGAGTTTTCTCCTTAAGAATCGATTTTCATTTAAGGCCCCGGAATGAAAAAATTGAACAGTAAAATCTACTGAACGAATGACCTTGTTAGAGATGGCGTTCAGACGTTTTCTAATAACGCAATTAGGTTCCGATAGATGGCGTTATTGCATTCATTTATTTACAATTTGATATAGTAATAATATATTTCTTAGACTAGTAAGCCTTTTTGTGCCTATTTAGACAGTTGATCTGAAGGGGTAAACTCCAGTCGTGCATCGGAGCTGTGTGAAAACATGAACATTACATATTTTTAATAAAAAAGACATAAACCGTAATTCAATATAAATCCGCTTCAACTAAAAAACCCGCCGTAATAAGCGATGTCAGCGCTTCGCGCGAATCGACGACGGGCCTTTTATGAAATTTCTGCCTACAATCGCTAACAAAATGTTAGAAATAACAGTAGAACATTATATAATTCTACAATTTTAGAATGTCGCGTTATATGGAATACGAACAAAGTATTACTATTTTTTCGTCGATCTACGTTGTATTACTCTTCGATGTAATTGAAGTCGGTTTTTTTTTCGTTTGCGAGCAAACACAATTATTGGTACATAGCCATGGATTGTACCTGTTGCGGGTTCAATCCTCGTACGTGACAAACATTTGTTTGCCATGGTCTGGGTGTTTGTGTAGTTCTTGTGGGTCTCCCCACCGTGCCTCGGAGAGCACGTTAAGCCGTCGGTCCCGGTTGTTATCATGTACACCTGCTAGCGATCGTTACTCATAGTATGGAATATATCCTCCAACCCGCATTGGAGCGGCGTGGTGGATTAAGCTCTAATCCTTCTCCTACACGGGGAAAGTGGCCTTTGCCCAGTAGTGGGATATTACAGGCTGAAGCGTAAGTATATGTATAAATGTTTATGATAATAGATTTGAATAAATATCAAGAGATATTTCTTTCCCTTGCTATATAAGGTTCAACTGTAATCTAGAATTAGAATAGGGAATAACCGCTGAGCTGCATTGCTAAGACCTTCCTCTGTTTCGTGTATTCTTGCTTAATTCACAACACTTCAGCACTGCGAATTAGAAGTTTTTTTTTTTTTTTTTTTTATGTCACTAGGTCGGCAAACAAGCGTACGGCTCACCTGATGGTAAGCGATTACCGTAGCTTATAGACGCCTACAACACCAGAAGCATCGCAAGCGCGTTGCCGACCCAATCCCCAATCCACCCCAGGAGCTATATTGTATATATATATTATTATTTAACTGTATTGTAAAATAAACTTTGTTCTAGTGGAGGGAGTGTATAGAAGTTCACAAAGAAGAGATAAACAAAGCTGAAAGGGCTTATTATGGCGGTGAGAGCCAATGTCTGAAGGTCGCGAATGCGGAGGAAAGGAGCAAACGAAGAGCGGTTTTCCAGACAGAGAGAGAGGTAAATAATACTGCTTTCAAGCAGTATTGTGTTCCTGTTGGTGAGTAAGGTGACCAGAGCTCCTGGGGGGATTGGGGATTGGGTCGGCAACGCGCTTGCGATGCTTCTGGTGTTGCAGGTGTCTATAAGCTACGGTAATCGCTTACCATCAGGTGAGCCGTACGCTTGTTTGCCGACCTAGTGACAAAAAAAGAGGTATGATACGTAAATATTATCACTATAATAACTAGCTGACGCAACGAATTCACGCTTGATTTGGGGAGTAAGTTGGTGAATGCGTGACGACAGCGTTACGAAAAGTGTGATCATGCAAGGCGAACGGAAATTGAGAGGGAGATGTAAGCAAGGTGGAGCTAAAGAAGTTTTACTTCAGTCGTGTGGTCTAAAGCATGTCTAGGTCGTTTTTTTTTTTTATTTTCTCAGATACAAGTTGAGTTATAAAGACGTTTATCAATTTTCAGATCAAAAAGTGGCGTAAGAGCTACAAATATTTACAAAACCAATGTAACTCAAACTACCCGGACAACAAAACGGCAGCTGGCGTGTGCTTGGTTGAATATGTAAGTATCTTGATTAAGTTATTTTTAAAGTTATACTTGTTTTGGCACGTTAGGGAAAAATGATCAGAGTAAATTTTTAAGATGCGCGCGCACACCGTCACAATAAACCGACACCCTGAAGTTAGCTAGCCAAGTACACACACACTTTTTTTATTCAGGACGTATCCTGAAATTCACAATATTCTCTTTCTCTTTCTTTCTCTTACAAACACATCTCTCTCATTTCTTTGACCAGGAACATAATTGCTTCCTTGTTCTTGTGTATTTACTGCTTGTATTTCCTTATATAAAATTATAGTGGCTGTCTTCAACGACACCCCGGGGCTTAATTTAAACCCAAAAATTTCTTCTTATACGGTTTTATTACAATTTTTACAATTAATTTTTGTGCGAGCTAATGTTATCTTTGACTCAATGATTTAGTGATAGATGATGTAACTTAAAAAATAAATTATTAATCTAAACTATTGAAGCAACCGACGAAACGAATTACTGGCGGCGCTGTAATTCGGAACAGTGGCAAATCTCTTGAGTTTAGCAAAGTGAAATATAAACGTTGCTATTACTATATATAAGGAAATATGTTTTTATATAAAGCTAAAAATGTTTGTCTGTTTTACAAATAGAATTATTTAACAAATCATAATTTAATTGTATCAATGAAATTATAAGAAAACATCTTTCTGATTTGCCTTTAAAATTTTAACAGTAATTTAATATCAATTTCAGATACAAAACGACAACTACCATGTAACGTTCCAGCGTCTAATACTTCTAAAACTCCAGTCCATGTCCGACCTTCACTCGCAGATTGTGTCGTCGCTTACTAATTGTGAAGGTTGCTTGAAGAAAGCCTTATCTAATTATATAGACGATGTTCGGTCTGTCATGGTGAACTTGAAACGTTGTTATAGTATACGGAGTTAATTGTGATTAAATTGTTTTGATATTTACTTTTTAACCGACTTCCAAAAAAGGAGGAGGTTCTCAATTCGACTGTATTTTTTTTTTTTTTTTTTTTTTTTTTTTTATGTATGTTACATCAGAACTTTTGACCAGGTAGACCGATTTCGACAAATTTTGTTTTAATCGAAAGGTGGTGTGTGCCGATTGGTCCCATTTAAATTTATTCGAGATCTAACAACTACTTTTCGAATTATATCTAATAATGCGTTTTTACTTGACGCTTTTTTCGTCGACCTACGTTGTATTATACCACATAACTTTCTACTGGGTGTACCGATTTTGATAATTCTTTTTTTGTTGGAAAGGGGATATCCCTAGTTTGGTACCATGATAAGGAAACCAGGATCTGATGATGGGATCCCAGAGAAATCGAGAGAAACTCTTGAAAATCCGCAATAACTTTTTACTGGGTGTATCGATTTTGATAATTTTTACTTTAATCGAAAGCTGATGTTTATCATGTGGTCACATATAAATTTTATCGAGATCTGATAACTACTTTTTGATTAATCTTTGATAACGCGTATTTACTTGACATTATTTTCGTCACCTTACGTTGTATTATACCTCATAACTTTTTACTGGGTGCACCGATTTTGACGTTTCTTATATAAATTAAAAGCTACTATTTGTCACGTGGTCCCATTCAAATTTAATTGAGATTTGATTAGTAATTTGTGAGTTATATCTAATATTGCGTATTTACTTGACGGTTTTTTCGTCACCCTACGTTGTATTATACGTTATATCTTTTTACTGGGTGCACTGATTTTGATCTTTTTTGTATAAATCAAAAGCTAATACTTGTCATGTCGTCCGTTTTAAATATGATTGAGATATAATGAGCAATTTTTGAGTAATCTTTGATGACACGTATTTACATGACGATGTTAAGACGACTGTGGTCATGTTCAATACTTTGCCACAACGCCATCTATCAAAATGTAATGAAATTACTTCGTTCACTATCGATCAAATTACAATATTCCACTAGAGTAGAGAGTAGCAGTTTATTCGTTATAAATATATTTGAGCTTTTAATTTTTGAGTTATCGCTAATACTGGGTATTTACTTGGCTATTTTACGTCGACCAACGTTATATTAACCTCATTACTATTTTACTGGGTGGACCGATATCGATGATTCTTTTTTTAATCGATAGGTGGTGCTTGTCATGTGGTCCCATTTAAATATAATTGAGATTTGACTCGAACTTTTTGAGCTATATCTGATATGGCGTATTTACTTGACTGTTTTTGGAGTTTTCTCCTTAAGAATCGATTTTCATTTAAGGCCCCGGAATGAAAAAATTGAACAGTAAAATCTACTGAACGAATGACCTTGTTAGAGATGGCGTTCAGACGTTTTCTAATAACGCAATTAGGTTCCGATAGATGGCGTTATTGCATTCATTTATTTACAATTTGATATAGTAATAATATATTTCTTAGACTAGTAAGCCTTTTTGTGCCTATTTAGACAGTTGATCTGAAGGGGTAAACTCCAGTCGTGCATCGGAGCTGTGTGAAAACATGAACATTACATATTTTTAATAAAAAAGACATAAACCGTAATTCAATATAAATCCGCTTCAACTAAAAAACCCGCCGTAATAAGCGATGTCAGCGCTTCGCGCGAATCGACGACGGGCCTTTTATGAAATTTCTGCCTACAATCGCTAACAAAATGTTAGAAATAACAGTAGAACATTATATAATTCTACAATTTTAGAATGTCGCGTTATATGGAATACGAACAAAGTATTACTATTTTTTCGTCGATCTACGTTGTATTACTCTTCGATGTAATTGAAGTCGGTTTTTTTTTCGTTTGCGAGCAAACACAATTATTTTTATGTTATCTCAAAACTTTTGACTGGGTAGACCGATTGCAATGATTTTTTTTAAATCAAAGTGGCGCGTGGCATGTGGTCCCATTCAAATTTAATCGAGATCCGAGGACTACTTTTAAAACCTTTCAGTAAATTATTTTTATTTATAATCAATTTTTTTTTCAAGTTACATCATTTTCGAATAATCCATTTAAGAAGGGTTAAGTCAATTAAACATGATTAACGTAAGACTAATAATTTGAATAGAAATGTTGAATCGGATTTAAAATTAGCAATAATTACCGAATAGAAGTAAGAAAACATTTAAAATACGAGACAAAATAGCTACGGACGTGGTTAATAGGAACAAAATGTGCATCTCTTGATTAATGACTTCTCGCAGTAGCCATTCGTCTGCTTGAATATAATTACTTTAATTAAAATTAAAATATTGAAATTATATATCGCAAGTGACTTCGAATTATCTTATAACCTCCGAAAAAGATACGTGTTTAATTTCTACAAAATACCGTTAAATAAGTAAATAAATAAAAATCCACTGTTTTAATATATTTTTTATTTCGTTGTAAAATTCGATAAAAATGTTACAAAAAAAGCATTTATATACAGTGTCTTAAACATTTTCAAACTTATATTATTAACTATTTTGTACAAAATAACATACTATGGCAATACTTTATGGTAAATGTATTCATAAAATTTATTATTTAATAATTGACTTTCTTCAATGAAAGATATTTTTTAACGTCCATAGGGAAGTTTTACTTGAAAAAAAAATGCCTGATTTGAGATTTTGCTACTGATAATATCACTTGTTTTATCTAGAAAGTAGACATTATTCTCTCTAATCTTCATGGAAAATAATTGTAATTTCATCAAAATCGGTCTTTTATTTTCAATATTATTTTATTCTTTACTATACTCGATTTTTTTAGAGTCGATCATGAACTATTCACGATATTTTTCTCGCATTGGTCCTTATTGTATAAAATAAACTGATAATTATAATTATAATCATTATATCAAATCTTTATCTATTATGTACAGATTATATAACGGACGTTGACAACTTATTATTACTTTACGGAACAGAAACGCAATAACGAAAATTAACGTTATCAAATATCGTCATATAACCACTTGAGTGTCCAACTTCATTTCTGTAACACTATTTTTATTTAACTTTAGTATTGTTACTAGGATTTACTCTTGTGTCGGGGTCCGGAAACATAGAATACACAAGCAAACGCCCAGACCACGACACAAGGCCAATACAAATGTTTGTCATGTGCAGGGATCGAACCCGCGATCGCCAGAGGAATAGTCAGTGCTGTAACTGCGCTAACGCGTCCTGTTATATATATAAAAATAATATTACATGTGACTATAAGACATAAAATAGGACTGTATTTACTTTTTCACAATCCGTTATTATTTCAAAATGGTAAAAAACTGATTGTGACATAATATTCCATAATTCTTTGTCAAAAAACTTGTCACTAGTATTTGTAAATAGCATTTCTTTTTTAACACGAACTCACTAAAAACTCAAAAAAGGGTCTTGAGTTCATTTACGCTTATTAAGATTTAGATTTTAGAATCAATTTACTTAAACTATTTAATATTATTATTGAGTTGATCTAAACGGTTGTTTATAAATATGTAGTCTTAGTATCTGCTGATACAGCAGATATGAGATATTTTATTTACACATACCTTTTCTTGTGACTTATCTAATGACATATGTGGCTTCGGTTATTTTTTTTGCTTTTCATCAGACATAAATAATTTGAAATAATAAACGCACTAACTTAAAAGAATATCTGTAAACCTCTTGTGGCTAATCCCGAATCTTAGTTTCAATATAATAATACGTTGCCAACATGCATTACAGATAATATTTTATTTACAATACATTATTATTATTATTCTATATTATTATTTCACAATCTGAAACAAAAGAAAATATAATTAGTCATATTGAAAACTATTAATCCACTAGCGGCACGCCCCGGCTTCGCACGGGTGCAATGCTGATACTAAATATACTACAGACTGTATTTATAGTGTGAAGCTAGCTTATAACATGGTTATTAACATAATAACAACATTCAAATATGCGTCGGTAGATTACACGTTGTTACAGAATGCGTTGAGGAAATAAAGGTTCACTGCTCGTTCCCCGTAGGTGATAGCGTGATATTATGTGGCCTATATGTTGACCCGACTTCTTAATAATATTCGTGCCAAATTTGAAGTAAATCCATGCAGTACTTTTTGAGTTTATCCCGGACATACATACAGACAAACAGAAAAAAAATTCTAAAAACTATATTTTTGCCTTCGGTATCGATTGTAGATTCAGCCCAAGTATTCTTTTAAAAAAATATTCAATGTACAGTTTTGACTTTCCTACCATTTTATTATATGTATAGATGTGGTGTTAGCCATTACACAACATTACACAATAAAAAATAGGTGCCATGGGCTTTATCGGTTTCATTATTATCAATTTCAAAAAGTAAGTTATTCATTTTAATTTTTGTCAAAACTTTTTAGTTAGTGCTATAATTTGCATATTTGAACATAATCTGTTAATAGCTAAAATGTCATTACCATGATAGTGGTCCCAAGCCAGCTGGTCGCGGAGGCGGTTCTGGTGTGTCAGGAGAAGGTGGCTTAAACGTACTACCCTGGAAATAAAATTTTTATACTATTTTTTGAGGGAAATGATCGAGAAGGTAAATTTTAAAAGCTGTTCGCATTGACAATTTATGACATTGATTATAGTAAAAAATGAGGTTGCAACTTAGTTTGCTAATTCAAAAAAAAATATAATATACAAATGTTTTCGTGTTTTCGTTTTCTCTTTGTAATGTGGGTGAATAAGAATCGTGAGAATATTGACTGAAATTCGTTTACCTTACTGACCATAGGAACACAACACAACTTGAGATTTTTATAGATTTATAGATTTTCATTATTTAGCTGTGATCTTCTGTAAGGTTGAGTTTGAGCAAGTAAGCTCTTTGAGCAGAACACTTCCTGCTGCGGCTTACCTAGTGACTATGAATATATTGGCAATTATGCTTATGTGTATATCTGTGTGTAGGTGTGCGTGCGTGTGCGCGGGTGTGTATGCATGTGTGCGCGGGTAAGTGTTCGCGGGTTTATACGTGCGTGCGCGTGTGTGTGCGTGCGTGTGTGTGTGTATTTGCGTGAGGGTGTATGCGTGTGTGTGCGTGTGCCTGAGAGTGTTGCGCGCGGGTAAGTGTTCGCGGGTGTATGCGTGCGTGCGCGTGTGTGTGCGTGCGTGTGTGTATGTGTGTACGTGTATGTGTGCGTGTGCGTGCGTGTGTGTATGTGTGTACGTGTGTGTGCGTGTGTGCGTGTACCTGGAAGCCCAGCGCGGCGTGCAGCGCGGTGGGCGAGTCGCCCGCCAGCGTGGCGTAGTCGCCGCGCCCGCCCGCGATCGTGGCGTACGTGTTGTCCGCTTGCTGCAGGGGGACACTCGATACAT
Source organism: Melitaea cinxia (assembly GCF_905220565.1). Classification (NCBI taxonomy): domain Eukaryota; kingdom Metazoa; phylum Arthropoda; class Insecta; order Lepidoptera; family Nymphalidae; genus Melitaea; species Melitaea cinxia. Next base: position 931,149 of record NC_059404.1, on the reverse strand, counting down.
TATATATACATATATATACTTTATTGCACTAAAAATAATGAACAGAAAAATTATACATAAAGTTGATAGCAAAGGTGGACTTATCCCTAGAAGAGATCTCTTCCAGTCAACCAATGGTCATGAGAGAGAGTGTCATATAGCGGGGAACACAGTGCTAGAAATAATAACGTAATAGCTAAAGAACTGTAATATATATATATATATATATATATATATATATATATATATATATATATATATATTCAATATGCACGATTTTTTTTTTTTGTGTTACTCACACAGGAATTTTTGATGTGATATTCAAAAATGTTTAGATATCTTCACCTGAATCGGAGCAGGAATTAAAACCACAACTTCCGAAGTAGAAATCAACTACTACAAACTACGCGCTGTAACTTTAGGAAACTTTAAAACTTTTTTAAACTTTAACTTAACTTAAATAAACTATATACAGGAAATATATACACTCATATGCAAAATTGAAAAACTAATACAAAAAAGTTGAGCCCAAATTACGTAATAACGTAGGCACGTATGTGTGAAAGTCGAACTCAAGTCTGTGAGCTCGTGAACCGGAATTATAGAGATCGTCAGACATTAGTTACCTTGTGCGTTTTTAATATGTAGGTAGTGTACAATTTTCCCAATAAAGTAATTTCGGTAAATTAGTTGTAAACATGATGGCTATATTGTGATAATCAGCAAAACATCTCTGTATTGTAGCGTAATCGAAGGTAACAAAGCATAAAAACGTGTGTTTCTAAAATAAAAACGATACTTGCAACCCTGACTGATTAAATCAAATCAAATCAAAAACAACTTTATTCAAATAGGCCCAAAGAGCACTTTCGAATCGAATTTACAAATTAAAATTTTAAGATAATTATTATTTTCGTTAAAGTAAAGCTACCACAGATTCGGAATGTAGATTCTGCAGAGAAGAATTGGCAAGAAACTCCGCAATTACTCCTTTAAAATGAAAATGAAACTGAACTGAGTCCACACATCTTTATCAACTATGTATGATTCTATTATTTCCACTAATATTATAAATGAAAATTTTTATAAGAGATTTATGGACTCACAGTTAGTAGTCTTTCATACAAAAACCAATAAATCGGTTGCAATCGAGCATAATATGTAGATCGCTGAATATTTCTTTAAATATGGTTACTACTAATCCCAAAAGTCAGAAATTACGCAGCAACAACCACAAGGCTCTTAAAGTAAGTTAAAAATATTTGAAAGAAAGAAAGAACACACATTTATTACACATTTACTTACCAATGTGGGTTGTTCAGCATTTTGTTCGTTTTGGTCTCCGAACACATTCATGGTCAATTCCTGTTCTTCGTATGGTCTTAATTTCGTTTCCAGCCACAATGGGTTTTCTGTAGTACTGAGTTCCTCCAATATTCTCCTTCTTGCTAAACTGTCGCCTTTGCTGGACTGAAGGGACGGTGGAGGGATGACCCTGGAATAAGGTGCCCTATAAATTGTTTCGATATAGTACTTTGTTTAATATTTACAATAATAATGTTAAGATAACTTTTGTGTCCGCGATTTAAAACAGTTATAATAATAATAATAATAATAAGATTTATTTATTTTTCTCACCACAATATTGCTAACAGGACATTAGATAGGTACATAATAACATGAGCACCAATATTGTGGGAGACTGGTGCCTAAGATAGGCTCGAGGCCTGTGTTTCAGGACACCAGGTCTCCACCCCTTAAAAAAGTACATTTCAATTATCATCATACGGGCATAAAATTGTCTTTACAGGCTGATTATTATGTTAGCTGCCAAATTACCACTGAGACGTATACATCCACTAATTCTGTTAGTAAAATGATGGATATAATTCTAGAAACAATTATTCCCAGCAGTGGAAATTTACAGGATGTTAGATTTAAACAAAAATTATGAAATAAAATATACTTTTGGCTTACCAGTGTTTTAGACATGCGCAGACAACGATGAATGTGACGATTCCCGTGAACAAGACAATGAGGAGAGCTATCAGCGTCGCTAGGGCGGGGTCGAAGTTATCTGGTGCTGAAAAAAAATTGATTGTCTGTAAAGTTGGGTTACGGACGATAGTTTAACATGACAACGTCATAACAAAAGATCTCCTCGGATGCATATGCCAATCGAGTGATAGTATAATATATGTAATATAGATAGATGCAGCGTGCATATATGGAAGATGTACTATCACTGCTGTATGCTGTGTGGTTACGGCATCAAAGAATTTAGCCACCCAATCTCTTCCCGTGGGTGTCGTAAGAGGCGACTAAGGGATAACACAGTTCCATTACTACCTTGGAACTTAAAAAGCCGACCGATCGCAGGATAACTATCCAACTGCTGGCTTTGGAAAACACAGGCCGAAGACGGGCAGCAGTGTCTTCGGTGCAACAAAGCCAACCCTGTGATCACCAACCCGCCTGCCCAGCGTGGTGACTACGGGCAACACACATGAGTTCACGCCATTTTTGGCGTGAACTTGTGGAGGCCTATGTCCAGTTGTGGACTACGAAAGGCTGCTGTGACTATCACTGAGCGTAACGGGACAGTGAGCGTAACGCAACGACTCATTTTTTTCGTCTATGCCGCCGGCGTTCATCGATTTATTAGACGTTGTCACGTCAAAACATACATTTTTTAACGTTATAGTAAACTGTACTTTCTTATTTAATGAAACATCTTCAGAGCAATAGGGTATTGAGATGGTCTATTCCCTTTTCTGATAAGAATTCTAGTATTAGTTTATATAGATGGCAAAAGGTCTATTTTGTAAAATATTTATTAATCTTTTTTTTAAATTCCCTGGCTCCTAAAACAAGGAAATTGATACAAAATCCTTCAACGATTACCTTTCGAAGTAGCACTCGCAGCGATAAGCGTTTCAACACCGAACTGCTGGTACACATCCTTGAGCTGGTCGTACTTCGAGTCGATGGTCTCCAGAACTTTGTCGACCGGTAACACTTGGTATGTATCTGGATCCACTGCGTGGAGGTGGATCTCACACCTTAACAGATATTTGTTGGTTATTAAAGTCTAATATTACAAACTTCTTCGAAATCGGTAGTAACCCAAAAATGCAGGAGTGCTGAAATGCAGTAAAGTTTGGAAACCCAAACGTATAGGATGTCCACTTATCATTTATCCGACCGCCTATTCAGTTACATCCTTTTTGAGATGCGTAGGGTGTGGATTTTTATTGTAATATAAAGAACGACATTGGGAACAGTATATTTCTGCTTAGCACAAGCTGTACACATTTCAACTTTGGACAAACTTTGTGTATCCCTTGTGGTCTTACTGCGGTTCAGTGATCGTATATTAAACTAGAATTTTGGCGGAGAATCAGACGAATAATGGTTAGATGTCTGACAGTGAAGACATCGCTTCAGAGTGAAATTTAGTCGTTGAATGAGTCCGTTTTCTTAGAGTCATTACTTTTAGAACGGCTCTTTGTGCATCAGATCGTTCACCACTATGAGGTAAGGAGAAGAAACTGAGGTCTAAATAATATCATGTACAAAATCTGAAGCAGTTGACTGGGGAAGTATCTCGTCATTTCAGAAGAACACAGCTATGTAATACTGCTTTCAAGTAATGTTGTGTTCCTGTGGGAAGGTGGCCAGAAATTCTAGGGGTGATTAAGGTTGCGTTGGCAACGCGTTTGTAATGTTACTGGTGTTGCACTAATCTACAGTAATCGTTTACCATCGAGTGACCAGTACGCTTGTTATTCGACAAAATTGTATAAAAAAAATCGGCGGACAATCTCAGCAGAGTCGAGAAGTCTTCTGGATCCTGCGAGTGAACCGTCACGCATCCCCAGTTTCCTCAGATGTTAAGCTAGGCTAAATATTTATAAGCGCAGCGTCTTCGGTGCGACAAAGCCAGCCCTGCGGTCACCGACCCGCCTGCCCAGCGTGGTGACTATGGGCAAAACACATGAGTTCACGTTATTTTTGGCGTAAACTTGTGGAGGCCTATGTCCAGCAGTGGACTGTATAGGCTGTAATGAAATATTCATAAATATAAGAGCTGTAATCCACCGGTGACCGCCCGCATCGTGAGGAGGCTCCTCGGTGAGGCGGTCTCGAGCGCCACTGCTTTGAATCCGATCCCTGATAATGAATGAGTGGTACCAGTCGTCGTGGCGGCGGTCGGCCTGCACCAGCGGCAGGCGGCGCGCCGGCACCAGCAGCGCGCGCGCGGCGGCGGCCAGGCGGCGCAGGACGAGCTCCACCGGCGCCGCGCAGCCGCGGGACAGCACCATGCGGATCAGCGCCGAGCGGTCGGTGACCCACAGCTGGGGAGGGAGGGGTGAGAATGTATCAGCACTGGATCAACTGCGGTCGATGACCCACAGCTGATGAATAAGTAAGAATATATTCAGCACTGGATTAGCGATGAGCGGTCAATGACCCAGAGCTGATAGAGAAGTGAGGGATAAGAATGTATGCAGCACTAAATCAACTGAGCGGTCGATGGCTCAAAGCTAATGGAGAAGTGAGGGATAAGAATGCATACAGCACTGGATCTACGATGAGCGTTCGACGACCCAATGCTATCGAGGAAAAAGGGTTAACAGTTATAAATGGTATTCTGAGCGATAATCGGTCAGGTCGAGTGCATGTTCCACTGACACAAGATGGGCGGTGTGCAGTGGAAAAGACCAGTAAGTAGTGACAAGTGCTTGCATTTCCATTTTAAAGTTAATGGAATTTTTCACAGTGAACTATATGGTTTCACAAGAGGTCGCTCTACGACAGATGCTGGTTTGGCACTTCTCAAACATATATATGACACTCACAAATGCTATTGGTATATTTCGTAACCTATCAAAGGCATTCGATTGCGTGGACCACGGGATCTTATTGAGTAAACTTGAGTATTAAGGCGTTAATGGTAAAGCTCTTAATCTAATTGCTTCATATCTATCTAATAGAATTCAACACGTATCAATAAACGGAACGAAGTCTTCTGGATCTGTGCTAAATGGGCGTTCCACAGGGATCGATTCTGGGTCTATTTCTTTTTTTAATATATATAAATGATCTGCCATTTTATGTTAAATATATTTGTGATATAGTGCTATTTGTAGATGACACTTCTCTAATATTTAAAGTTGATAGGAAAAAAGTAAATTATGATGACGTGAATGCTTCTTTGTCGCGAATTCAAGATTGGTTTAAACAACTTGGTTTTGAACGCCAAAAAAAACCAAGTGCGTTGTGTTTTCGTTACCTAATGTTAAGCATCCAAATTATAATTTTATAATAAATAACGAGAGGCTTATCCTCAATGATACTACAGTTTTCTTAGGGATACATTTGGACTCAAAACTTCAGTGGAATTCCCATTTGTCATCTTTGAATGGTAGACTCAGCTCCGCGGCATTCGCAGTTATAAAAGTACGACAACTGACCGACGTTGCAACTGCACGCTTAATATATTTTAGCTATTTCCATAGTGTTATGATTTACGGCCTGTTACTGTGGGGTAATGCTGCAGATATTGAGACTACATTTATCTTGCAAAAAAGGGCTATTCGCGGCATTTACGATCTTGGAGCTCGAGTCTCCCTACGGGATGTTTTCCAACAGGTGGACATATTAACGGTCGCGTCGCAGTATATTTATAACAATATTATGTATATCCACCAAAATATTCATTGTTTTGAAATAAATAGTAATAATCGCATTGTAAACACGAGAAGGAATAACAAAATTGTAACTCCAAGTTTTCGACTGCGCAAAGTAAACGTTTCCTTTCTGGGTCACGGTATTCGCATGTATAATAAAATACGACAAACGATTTTGGAATTGTCTCAACATAAATTTAAAGTTTTTATTAAAAAAAATAATAGATAAAGCTTATTACTCGGTGCAGGATTACATAGTTGATCAAGATGTGTGGACTTAGTGACGCTGTATTTCATGCAACATGTTTCTAATTTTGTACTAAAACACAGTTTATATACCATTTTCAAAAGAGTAACTGCGGAGTTTCTTACCGATTCTTCTCTGCGGAATCCGAATCGGTGATAGCTTTACTTTTACAAAAATAATAATCACTTTAAAATTTTAACTTGTAAAATGACGATTCGAGGGTGCTCTTGGGCATATTTGATTAAAGATTTTTTTTTTTGATTGACGAAAGTTGATATTTGTATACAGAAACAAAACATAGATTTTGGATTTGAAACCATCTAAACCAACGACTAAAAATCCATTGACACTGATTACATACCTTCTAAATTCTTGACAGGTTTTTTTAAATATGATAAAAAGTGTATATAGAAAGAAAAACAAATAATTATAAAAAAATGGTACTCACATAGACCTGAGTTTTCGCCTGTCTATGCGGCGGCGCTAACTCCTGCGCAATGATGTCCAGAACGAAGCGGTCGTTGTTGTACTCTGACATGTAGGTTGCAGTAGTCAGGATACCTGGCAAATATTACTATTTATATTAAATCAACACTCAATAAGCAAATTTTCATCAGAGGAATTCGACCTGTCTAATATTCATATCCCCATCTAAAATTTTGCTCAATATTTCACGAATTGCCAATTTTTTACGCGAATATATTACTGGTAGGATTTACAAACAGGTATCAAAAGGAAATAAAACAATCCTCAGATTATGGGTAGTTTAAATCGCAACTGACATTGGTCAATTGTAACTGTAAGTTACATGAGTTCACGTAATTTTTTGGCGCGAACTTGTGGAAAACTATGTCCAACAGTGGACTGCGATAGATATATCCCGCATAACTTCAAGAGTTGTTGACTTATGTTCATTGTATGGCCTATAGAATTTTTTCGGACTGGGCAGCTTAACAAGTCTTCGAACATTGCTTTCTGTCTGTGTTAACACATAAACGACAGGACCAGTCAAGAAGCTTAAAATAATATACTACAGAATAGGCGATACTTATATCAGAAATGAGAAAATTTGAAATAAGTAATTGCCAACGCGCGTACAACAGACGCGTAGTATAGACGGTATTGTGTGGCTACGGTACTAAAGAATATAGCCACCCCCTCTCTTCCCATGGGTGTCGTAAGAGGCGACTAAGGGATAACACAGTTCCACTACCACCTTGGAACTTAAAAAGCCGACCTGTGGCGGGATAACCATCCAACTGCTGGCTTTGAAATACACAGACCGAAGACGGGCAGCAGCGTCTTCGGTGCAACAAAGCCAGCACTGCGGTCACCAACCCGCCTGCCCAGCGTGGTGTCTATGGGCAACACACGAGTTCACGTTATTTTTGGCGTAAACTTGTGGAGGCCTATGTCCAGCAGTGGACTGTATAGGCTGTAATGATGATGATGTACAATAGACAATTTGCGGAAAATCGTCAGTGGAGATTGTATTAAAATTAAGATTAACAGAAAGTTTAGTGTAAGCTTGGGGAGGACTATGTCCAACAGTACACAGCAATAAACTAGAGCGAACCAAGGGCCTGTTTCATTTCAACTAGTAAAATAAAACTTTTGGATTAACGGATTCTGAATAGATCTAAGATATCAGACAGAACAATTGAAGATAAATGCCAAAAAAAAATATCATAGATTTTTGTCTTCTTCTTCCTTTTCTTCTTTGGCTTTAGCTCCCTTACGGAATTGCTAGTATCAGTCTTGTCTGATATCGTTATACCAGTGAAACGCGCTCTAAGCGACAACGTCACTTTACTACCATAAAGCTGTACTACTTGCACAAATCAAGAGAAAATCTTTGGAATTATTTTCTGCCAGTATTTACAAATATGCCCATCTCACAAAAATCATCCTTTATATTATGACACAGACAACATAAATGTTAATACATACCGTCCTGGCTAACATTGAATGGCGAAGGCACTACACTTCCGCTGGACTCCGATGCACCGAACTTATATAAGTTCGAAGCCGCTACCATGTATAGCAGTGTTCCGTTTTCGCCCAAGTCGGGGTCTTCAGCGAGTATGGATATAATGGGCTCGTTGACCCGGGCCGTGTGTTTTATTCCTTTAAAATCGAAATATAAATAAATAAATAGATATAGTTATTTGCCCTAGATTTTTTTTATACAAATAGGTCGGCAAACAAGCGTACGGCTCACCTGATGGTAAATGATTACTGTAGCCTATAGATCTTTGAAAGACCAGAAGCATCGCAAGCGCGTTGCCGACCCAATCCCCAATCCCCCCAGGAGCTCTGGTCACCTTACTCACCAACAGGAACACAATACTGCTTGAAAACAGTATTATTTAGCTCTGATCTTCTGTAAGGTCGAGGTACTACCCCAGTCGGGCTGCTCCATATTTTGAGCAGGAAGTTCCTGCTGTGCCCTACTTCAGTTAAAAAGAGTAAACTCCAAAAAGACAATGTAGAAAAGAGATCCTAGTCCAATTTCCTAAATTCAAACGTACCTGCGTAGTATATCTTCTGCTGAAACTTTGGCTCATTGTCGTTTTCATCTAATATCTTAATTCTGACCGAAGTAACGCTGGGGTCCTGGCTGTCCGAACTGTTGTCGATAGAGTTCAAGATGGCCGCCGCGTGCTCTAATATTGGATTGTTGCTGGCGTATATTGTCATCGAGTATTCGTCTTGTTTTTCTCTGAAATTGTAATGTTAATTTGATTTTTCATTCATATTTTTATTTATACTACCAATGTTATCGTTTTATTAAAATTAATATATTGATGTTCGACATTATTTCCTTGACTAATAGCTGAAGGTCTAAATACATTTTAATCCGGGACTTTAACAAAAAAAAAAATACAAACTGAGAGAAAGTATGTTACTCTAAAATTGATACAAATTTTGACTGGAATGATTGTAAATACAATACAATACAAAGTTTAACAACACGATTAGCGAAGGACTGGTGCTCAAAAAAGGCAGAAAATACCTGTACTATAAGTCACCAGGTAAGAACCCCCCCCCCCCAAAGTTAGGAATACAGTAATAGAACATAGTAAGTCGAAATAATTTGAGACCTTATATTTAAAGTTGATGTGAGAAAAAACTTCGGAGTAACAGTTTTAAAAACAAAATTAACATTTTCTTCAAAAATGAGTAAAATTAAATTCCACTAAGTGTAAATTTTTTTTTTTATGTCACTAGGTCGGCAAACAGGCGTACGGCTCACCTGATGGTAAGCGATTACCGTAGCTTATAGACGCCTGCAACACCAGAAGCATCGCAAGCGCGTTGCCGACCCAATCCCCAATCCCCCCAGAGCTCTGGTCACCTTACTCATCAACAGGAATACAATACTGCTTGAAAACAGTATTATTTTGCTGTGATCTTCTGTAAGGTCGAGGTACTACCCCAGTCGGGCCTGCTCCATATTTTGAGCAGGAAATTCCTGATGTGCCCTACCTCAGTTAAAAAATAATTGTGAATAAATTTTGCGGTCAGGCAAAGAAAATTTTGAAAACCATTCAAACAGTGTAATAAATTTAATAATTAACGTCAGCAATGCAATTAAAATTGGGCACACTGGGTAATTTTTAGCATAAAGCAAGTTGATTTACCTATCAAAAGTCGCATTAGCACGTATCACGCCTTGCGTCCTATCAAGCGTGAAGGCTCCTTCGCGGTTCCCTTCCAACACGTGGTAATAGACCTTGCCGTTGTCACCCGAATCTTTGTCTATGGCTTTGACGTTACCTAATTATTCGAAGAAAATAATACGTTAGTTGTTGAGGCATATTTTTATCAGTAGACTGTGGTAGGCTAAAGTGTGAATGATAGTTTGCGTACGTGTTTTTGCTTAGTAAAAAAGCATGTATTAACAATTGTAATATTTTTGAATATCATATCAAAAATTGACCGCTCTAGCCAATTAAGCTATGGAACGATGTACCCGCTAGATCGAAATTTTTGATGTGATGATTTTAATTTTCGGTTTAAGCGAACCGTGGCGCCGTCTATAGTGAGTTCTTTACATAATTAATTAATTAGTTTAATTGTAATATTTTGTCACTAAATAAACTTGAAATAATATAAGCTTACGGTCAGTAAATTATAACAAATCATTTAGAGTCGAAACTATATCATCGGATTATTTAACTTGGTCTATAGTTTACCTAGTGGTACAATTTTTTAAAGAACAAACACACAGAAAATATATACATAAAAATTATACTGTATTTGATTTTATTGTAGCAATAACATAACATAATATAACAATACACTTTATTGTACACCAAAACAGAAATAATACATATTATGGACTTAAACAGAGTATCATCAGGCACAAAGGGCGGCCTTATCGCTAAAAAGCGATCTCTTCCAGGCAACCTAGGGGCAGAGGAGATGGTATTGTGTCGGTGTAGGTGTACTAATTGAGACATAAACGTTTGAATAACAGAATAACAGAAATGGTATTTTTTTATTTGGTAGTGACGTATATGTTGCGTGTATTTTGTTTGTGTACTTACCGACGATAATCCCTGGAGGTAGATTCTCCTTAACAGTAAATTGATGGTGCCTATGGAGGAACCTCGGCGCGTGGTCTTCATCATCAACCAAGACGACAGTCAAAAGTCGGAGGGTTTCGAACTGAGCCGGTTTACCGCTGTCTACTGCTGCTATTATTAACTGGAATATTTTTTGTGATACGTATAATAAAGTACATAGGATTAACCAGTGGACAGTGTGTAAAAAAAGATGTTATTATTTACTACATAGATGAGAGGACATTATAATTATAATTTGGATTTAAAAAGTCGCTGAAACTGCTGCAATTTCAAACAAAATTCCTTTATGATCATTACATCTTCAGCATAACTAAATAAATAAATAAATATCTACACAATACACACTTGGTCGTCTGTTGTGTCTGCTTGTGTTGTAGGTGTTGAATGTATATTTAATTTTATTAGTTTTTAGAATGAAACACAGATGGCGTTTATCGTAAATCGTCGCGCTGTCGATGTTTCGTGTAGATTTAGTTAAGTCAAATATTGTATGTATATTCGGTACTGATTATTAGTGTTATACTTGTTTATCGGTCATTAAAAACTAATTCCTCACATTAAACACTGGTTGTTTTATTGAGACGCCAGAGGAAACTGAACGTTCCCAGGGTAAACAAGCATTATTGCTATATGTACTATAGTTATGTACGTAGGTAACAGCCGACTAGTATAGCTACATTTTTTCCGATAAACATACTTATAAATAATACATATATAAATATATAAATAAAAATTTATAGTACACCCAGACTCGGGGTGGGAATCGTACCCACAACCCCCAGAGTAGAAAGCAGGGTACTACAAACTAGACCAACGAGCTTGTCAATGGGCTTGCGTAATAGGAAAACTTCTTAAAGTTAGCAGATTTAGACTTCAGAAGATCGATATTGCTACAAAGTAGAAAATCTTTACACCACAAAGGAGGCCTAAGGCGAAAGTTGAACATTCACGGATCCCATAAATATATGATTGTTTACGTCACAATTAGATCATACATAAGTCTGAACGGTACCTGATATTCGGCCTGTATTTCTCTATCCAAGAAGGTCTTAGTCTTCAGTTCTCCTGTATTTCGGTCTAGACTGAACTCCTGAGTTTCTCCGACATTCTGGTTGTCTACTTTAAGATAGTAGGAAACCTGTCCGTTGTCTCCAGTATCTTCATCGGTTGCTTTTATTGTCGTTATCAGAAAGTCTGCCTGGGCCGCGTGCTGTAAATATTAGAATGGAAATGTTTTTTTGAAGTAAACCTCCTTAACGCGCGCTTGACTTGGGGAGTAAGCTGGCGAATGCGTGAAAAGAGCGTTTAGACCAGATCAGTTGGGAGCGTGGGCCATACGATAGAAATATTAAGTGCATTCACCCTGTATCATCCAACTGTTGGGCATAGTCCTCTTTCTCCACGTAGGAGAAGGATTGTAGCTTATTCTACCACGCTGCTCCAATGCAGATCGGTGGATAGTACCCTTCTATGAGTAACGATCGCTATCAGGTTTTTATGATAACGACCGGGATCGACGGCTTAACTTGCTCTCCGAGGCACGGTGGGGCCCACCATACACAAGGACAGACATCCAAACCGGAAAGGAATATTTGTACAAATGTAAATAACCATCTCGTTCGGGATTAGAACCCGCAAACCATCGGTGTGTTAGGCGACTACTTCCTCCACTACACCTGGGCGGTTCTTAAATTAAAGTAAAGCTAAGTTTTAAAAAAAAGTTATGTATATACCAAAATTCTTACCTCAGGCACCTCAATTTGTCTCATCTCAGGTGGAGGGTTCACAAACACAGGGCTGTGTCTATTGACACTGAGTACAGCAATATCAACCCTTGCGGTGTCAGCGTGGCTACCTTCACCCCCTCCAGCATCCCTCGCCCCCACTGTTATTTGGTACACCGTGTCGCCCACAACCGCCCTAGCTGGGTAGATTATACCGCTGTTTGGATCCACTGTGAACACTCCTGTAAAAGAAAACCATTTTTTTAATTGAGCGAACTTTATGAAACGAAATAAATATTTTTATTTCACTTCAACAGTTATTTCCCGATCAAGATTCAATGTGTAACATCCCACTGCTGGGCATAGGCCTCTTTTTTCAAGCAGAAGGGCTAATAGCTTAGTTTAACTTAATTTATTTTGACAACCACTTGTTGTTAGTGTACGTTTCATCAATAGCTAACTGATCCAGCGAACTTCATATAGATTTTTTTAATTTTCTTCTATAAAAACCTTGTTCTGACAATAACGTATACAAATATCAAATTTGATGCTGTCTTTCGATGTTATGCGTGTGCATATATAACAAAAAAATAAAAAATAGTTCAATTGAGAATCTCCTCCTTTATTGGAAGTCGTTTAAAAACTAATTTTTATGTTATAAATTATTCTTATTTCAAATTTTCATTTAATCGCAATCTTTAAAGTAGATAAATTAATTATATCACACATTCTTGCAATACTTTCATCAAACTTGTTTATGACTTATTGTGACCTCACACATTTTTATTCATTCTGAATCTGTCTGACACCATTATTACAGCCTATACAGTCCACTGTTGGACATAGGCCTCCACAAGTTCACGCCAAAAATAACGTCAACTCATGTGTTTTGCCCATAGTCACCACGCTTGGCAAGCGGGTTGGTGAGCGCAGTACTGGCTTTGTCGCACCGAAGACTCTGCTGCCCGTCTTCTGCCTCTGTATTTCAAAGCCAGCAGTTGGATGGTTATCCCGCCACCGGTCGGCTTTTTAAATTCCAAGGTGGTAGCGGAACTGTGTTATCTCTTAGTCGCCTCTTACGACACCCACGGGAAGAGAGGGGGTGGCTATATTCTTTAGTAGTACCGTAGCCACACAGTACATGTAGTCTGACACCATAATTATTTAATGAAACAACTTTTTTCGGATTTTATCGCGGTTTATTATTAACATTTGATTCCCGACGTTTCGGATACTTTACAGCAACCATGGTCACGGGAGGACTGAGGTGTCAGACCCAACGTTACAAAGTTATTCGAAACTACCCGACATACATCAATATCTTATATAGTCCTATCTACGCAGAATGTGCTAATTGAGTCTTTAATCTGTGGTGAATTATGCTTGGTTTTGATTTAATTATATTAATAATGAGGTCCCAAGCAGGTGGTAATTGCCAGCCATCTTCTCTATTGAAATTTGGATGTTTTTTTAATTTCAATAGCCTCACGGATCATCCTTGGTTGGAATCGGTGTTCTTTAGCGAGGATCTGTGGTCTATCGAATCTAATATACTAAACATAATTACTTAAACTACCATAATTATTTAAAAATTTACTAGCAATGGTTCGTGATGCTACATTGAAGAGCAAGTATTACCCGATTCACTCTGCTGTAGTACACTATAAACAACTTTTCCATTAATCCCGACGTCCTTATCTTCCGCAAGCACTTGAAGTATGGCGGCGGGAGGGTCTAGCTGAAGGTTCTCTGAAATCGTACTTTTGTATACTTTCTGGGTGAAGATTGGAGGATTGTCGTTGATATCTAAAACTTTAATATGCACCTGAAACAATACGATGCAATCAATCAGTGATTACAAATATCAACAAACACCGCCACAAAATCAAAATTAAAAACTACTTTATTCAAACAGGCTTCAAAATCACTTTTGGTTCATCACATTATTCGTCCAGCCAATTATTGATTTGCAGCGGTGGTGTTGATACTTTTGACAAATGGCGCATTTGTATAGTTGCGCTAAAGGCACCATACTTAGGCTACTGCGATACTTCTATGGCTAGTTGGATCAAGCTGGCATCAATTCTATGGTGGTTTATATTGGCGCTAAGCGTCCGAATACTCCTGTCAATAAGTTCTGGAGCAGTTACAGAACCGCACTTGAGGCGTCGTTTGAGTACAAATTTGCAGCGAGAATTTAAAGTAGCTCTGTGTGATATTCTGAATATAAACCAGGAAACTCTTGATGTGAGCCCCCTAGGGAATTGAAGAAATAAGCAAATGTGCACTATGTCCAAAAAAAACGGTTTTAGTAACTGAGGCAGGGCACAGTAGGAAATTTCCAGCTCAAAATGTGGATCAGCCCGACTTGGGTATTACCTCGAACTTAAAGAAGATCATAGCTAAATAATACTGCTTTCAAGCAGTGTTCTGTTCCTGCTGGTGAGTAAAGAGACCAGAGCTCCTGAAGGAATTGGAGATAGCGTCGCCAACGCGCTTGCAATGCTCTTGGAGTTGCAGACGTCTATAAGCTACGATAATCGCTTACCGTTACCGTTTGCCGATCTAGTTGTATAAAAAAAAATACAAAATGAAAAAATAGATAGATATTAATGCGCTTAAAAAGCCGACCGATGGCGGGACAACCATCCAACTGCTGGCTTTGTATTTCAGGCCGAAGACGGGCAGCAGCGTCTTCGGTGCGACAAAGCCAGTACTGCGGTCACCAACCCGCTTGCCCAGCGTGGTGACTATGGGCAACACACATGAGTTCACGCCACTACGTTATCGATACCAATTAAACAAAATAAGCTCTAAGTACTCACAGGCACGCTGGCAGACTTCCTAACGTGTGGAGGAGCCTGGTCAGTAGCGACGGCTCTGAACCAAAGTTCAGGCGTTACTTCTCTGTCGATGATACTGTCTGCCGCTACAGTGATGACTCCGGATGTGGGGTCTATGGCGAACAACGAGGAAGATTCTCCGGACAGACTGTACGTTACTTCACCGAATTCACCTGGACAAAATATTCATTAGATATTATACTTCCATTTATTTATTTATCTTTATCAATAGATTTTAAAATAACAAAATAAAAAACGAAGAACAAATTATCATTAAAAAAAACGAGTGTTTTAGGCCACATGACTGAAGTTAAACTTTCTGCTTGCCTAACTTATATCTCCCTGCGTAACTTTTCGTACCGCTCCCCAGCTTACTCCAAGTCAAGCGTGTGTAAACAAGTTTTACTTCAAAATTCAGCAAGTGTAGACGTATTAGAGTAAAGACAGATTAATTAAAATTTTATATATAACTATATAAGAATATATATAATTACATAACACTTTTCGGCGGCTATATACCGACCGAATTTGGGAGAGGGAGTTAGCCTAGCCCTAGCTGTAGTTTTTTAGTGTTATTTCTTCTCAATGACATGCAAGATACTTGTGTATTGAGTTCATAACCGTTCAACCGCGGTCAAAACAAGTCGATAAATTGATACATATTTATTACCTTCGTCTAAATCAAGGGCTGCAACAGTCAACACACTGGTGTGCGCCTTCACGTGTTCCTTAAGTTCTGCATAATACGAGGAGTTGGAGAACTGAGGCTCTTCATCATTGACGTTTACCACCTCCACTAAAACTCCTGCAGATGTGGATAGCTGGGGTACTCCTGAGTCCACGGCTACTAGAGTGAAGTTTATAGAGTGGATCTGTTCGAAGTCTATGCGTTGGGAGGTTCTGACCACACCTGAGGGTTGAAAATATTTACTATAGTGGAAGATAATTACATACAGACCGCCATGTAGTTCAACTTATTGCGATTTGCGATGTGACAGATTTTGAGATTTCGTGATAAGTCAATGGTTTAACGATTGTGTGTGTGTATATATATATATATTTATGATAAGGTTCTAAAAAATTTTTGATGCTTTATAATTTCATATTTCGGTTTTCGAATACTTATAATCTCTATACCCTAATATAATATAGCCTATAGCTTATTGCTAAGTACTTAAAAAAAAACAAACAATAATATAAATAGACATATTATACTACTAATAACTTTACTGTATAATACTTATTTCTAAATACACACTTACCGGTAACATTATCAATTTCAAAGTAAGGACTCGGTGGAGATATAACGATGGAAGCGATGGGGGACTCTCTGTCTGTGGCGGTGTATGTGTTGAGTATTGTGCCGATCGGTTGTTCTTCCAGTATTCGTTCGACGTAAGCCGGCTGGCCGAAAACTGGGGCGTGTCGGTTCACATCCACTATGTTTATTATTAACTCGCCTGGAAATGTTTAATATAGACAATTTTTGAACATTTCTAGCGAGTTTTGGTGAAAAATCAATGATAAACTTTAAAAAAAATTAGAAATAATATACTGGGATTTTCCGTATATCATGGATATTTGTTAACACATGTGCAATTTGAATTTTTATAATTTATACAAGACGTTTGTAACAACTTTATTATGAATATCGTCTAATTCACAAATTTGCTGCTAAAAAGATTTAAACAATGTAATAATACGATATAAATTTTATCGGTCCTGCGGAGCCGGATATCCTTGAATTTTTAAAATTAATCACCAACTATTCAAATAGTTACTACATATTCAAATAACACTGCAAGAAAACAATCAAAGTACAGTAATAAATATATTAAATTCGTTCTTACCATCAGTCCTCTGCAAGGTGGGCGCTGAAGCATCAGTCACAGCGACAGGAAGGGTAACGACAGCCGCGCGATTCCTGTCTAGAGTCTGCGACACCGCGACACTACCGTTGGGGTACACCGAAAACCATGACCCAAAAATACCCTCTTCAGTTACCTAAGTAAAGATTAGATAATTAGATGATATATTTACGGCTGATTTTTTCATATATACGTATTACAAATGCCGTACCGTTCCATCGTCGTGTGTTATTTTATTTGAAACTGCTTGTATTCAATTGCACTCGATTGTAATGGAATTTATATAGAAATCCTTGAAACAGGATATACCGTATCTTATACTTGGCAATGAGGATAAGAACGAAATGTCAGTTAAGTAAAGTTTTACATGTAAAAGGTAATTTATTTTTTGTTTTGTTTATCTGTCATTAAAATAATGTCATTAATTGACGTCACTTTTAGTTATTAAGAACTAACACTAGTTATCAAGCTTTTATTTTTAACGCTTTATTTTTACTAACAATTATGGATCTTTTGTTATCCGCGTTTTAAGCATTTTTTATTTTTAATCGTGTATATTAATACGCTAAGTATTACTAATACTCCCTTTTTGGAAAAAAACCTCACAATTACGCCACATAAATTATATATCATTTTATAGATAATTGCTCTACCGGCATCTAAAACTAATTTGCAAGTGGATTTGTATGAGGTTGGCAAGTGTAACTGTATTCTGGCTTACCCGCTATCTGAGGAAGCCAGAATGCTGATAGTATTGAATATTTTTGTAAGACCTATGAGGGTAGCATCGTCAGACTGACGAAACCCTCCATAAATAATAAAGATTTAAAAATAAATCCAAAACTAAAAATTTAAACTATTTAAAAAGGAAGGTATGCTTTAAAAAGAAGGAAGGCTATTTTTCCCTCAAATTAATAATAATACTCTTTATTGTACACCATTAAAAGAAACAACAGAGAAAAAAAACATAAAATGAAAGATGTACAAAGGCGGTCTTATCGCTGAAAGAGCGATCTCTTCCAGACAACCTTTGGGTATAGGACACGAAATAGAAACTGCAGTTAGGAAGTAAATTAACGCGGGTGAAACCGCGGGGTCCAGCTAGTTATAAAAAATGTGGTATATATATAGTTTACTAATACTGATTAGTCATTGAATTTTTTTTTTTAGACAAGTTTTGTACCAGAATATTTTTAAGAGACAAAGTGTAAGCACAAACAATCACACAAACACACAAGCACACACCCACCACGCCCAGGTTCACACACACACAAAAGATATATTTCGAATGTTATTTACACCGATTTATTAAAAAATAACAAAACCAACCTCAACTCCATTCTTATCCACAGCCCGTATGACTCTATCTCGAGCCAATTCGTAGACAAGCTGACCACGATCAGTTATATCCGGGTCCACTGCGACCAGTGTATGTAGGACCGTCCCCAGTTCAGCATCCGCTGATACTTCCGCTCTTTGTATACTGGGCGTGAAGGAAGGCTTCTTGTCGTTCACGTTGATCACGTGTATCGTTAGTTCTGTTGTTCCGGTAAGACTCGGTATACCTGTGTATGGGAATTTAATATTACATTACAAGAAAAACAAATATAATTGAGATGTAACAAGTACTTGGCCAGTTATATCTAATACGCTTACGCTTCAGCCTGTAATATCCCACTACTGGACATAGGCCTCTTTCCCCATGTAGGAGAAAGATCAGAGCTTAATCCACCACGCTGCTCCAATGCGGGTTGGCGGATATATTCCCTACTATGAGTAACGATCGCTATCAGGTGTACATGATAACAACCGGGACCGACGGCTTAACGTGCTCTCCGAGGCACGGTGGGGAGACCCATAGGGACTGCACAAACACCCAGACCACGGCAAACACCTGTATAATACAAATGTTTGTCACGTGCGGGGATCGAACCCGCAACCGCCAGCGCAACAGGCGCAATCCATGGCTGTTACCGTTGCGCCATCGCGGCGTCAGTTATATCTAATAATGCGTATTTATTTGACTATTTTTTCGTCGACCTACGTTATATTATACCTCGAAACATTTCACTGTGTTTACCGATTTTGATGATTCTTACTTTAATCGAAAGGTGGTGCGTGTCATGTGGTACCATTTAAATTTTATCGAGATACGATGAGTACTTTTTGAGTAATCTTTGACAACGCGTATTTACTTGACTATTCTTTTCTGTCCCTACATTGTATTACTTATCGATGTAATTGAAGTCGGTTTCTTTTTAGTTTGCAAGCAAACAGAATTTATTAGTTATGTGTATATCGCCTGTTATTACGCCATTGACATTTAAAAGTTCTAGTAAAAAATATTGCACTTAGATTTGGAAAAATAAAATTTTACTCCCATCATCATCACTTCAGCCTTTCGCAGCCCACTGCTGGACATAGGCCTCCACAAGTTCACGCCAAAAATAGCGTGAACTCATGTGTGTTGCCCATAGTCACCACGCTGGGCAGGCGGGTCGGTGACCGCAGTACTGGCTTTGTCGCACCGAAGACGCTGCTGCCCGTCTTCGGTCTGTGTATTTCAAAGCCAGCAGTTGGATGGTTATCCCGCCATCGGTCGTCTTTTTAAGTTCCAAGGTGGTAGTGGAACTGTGTTATCCCTTAGTCGCCTCTTACGACCACTACCCACGGGAAGAAAGGGGGGAGGCTATATTATTTAATGCCGTAACCACACAGCATATTTTCATGAAATTTTACCAGACTCACCCATATCAGTAGCAATAATTTGTATCCGGTATGTGTTTTTCCTGTCGAAATCTAGTTTAGACGCTACAGTGACAACTCCGGTAACATTGTCAACGACGAATGAGTCGAGGGCACCCTTCTGGATGCCATATTTGATTTCTGCGTTTATTCCGCTATCTAAATCTATTGCTCGTACCGCTGCCACTTCCGTGCCTAGAATTAATGTCAATAATTTAACAAAAAAAAAATGAGTCGTAAAACTATTTATACTGTTGCCGGAACAACTTTTTATGGATCAATGTAAATATGAAACTGATTTTATATGCAAAATACATTTTCACATGAAGTTTTAATGTTAACTTTTGATTCTATTGTAAACTTTTAAAAGGCAGGTCGATATATCAAAATCTTGTATAAAAAATAAATAAATAATAAGGTCTATACTTGGACCTAAAACTTAACAATTTCTTAACCCGCCAAACTGCGTGACAGTTTATCGGTGGAAGATACGGTGTTGTGGCGTGCCCACACATATACGAAATTTCGATCGATCGAACCCGCAACCGCCAGCGCAACAGCCACAAACCTGTGCTGTGGCCGTTGCGCCAACGCGTCTGTTGTATTACTCGGCTCTAAATGTTGTTATCTATCAGGTGTTCAATTTTATTATATACGACTAAGAGAGACTGACGGAAAAGGGAGTACGGCCCGCCTGATAGTAAGCGGATACCGGAACCTATGGACATCAATAACATCTGTGTTAGGAGCTCTGTCCACCTTTTTTTTATCTAGGTCGGCAAACAAGCGTACGGCTCACCTGATGGTAGGCGATTACCGTAGCTTATAGACGCCTGCAACACCAGAAGCATCGCAAGCGCGTTGCCGACCCAATCCCCAATCCCCCCAGGAGCTCTGGTCACCTTACTCACCAACAGGAACACAATACTGCTTGAAAACAGTATTATTTAGCTGTGGCCTTCTGTAAGGTCGAGGTACTGCCTCAGTCAAACTGCTCCAGATTTTGAGCAGGACATTTCCAGCTGTTTCTTCGATAAAAGGTAAAAACATGTTGATATCTCACCGACAGGCGCGTCTTCAGTAATTTTCGCGTCGTATTTATCCGTGTCGAAGGCGGGCGCGTGGTTGTTGACATCACGGATCGTTATTTCAACTTTACAAGTTGAATTGTGTACTCCGTCTGTTGCCTGAATACGATTGATTAATTGTTTTACGTTTGATATTTAAAAGACCGAATCATATTTGATCTGGATCACGGTACACGTTCTTAAAAAGTGAACTCCAGTCCCCTGTCAGGGCTGACACACACTTTTTGACCTTTTTTATAAAATATATTGATTCGTGATGATATTTATACGTACTGCTATCTAATATATAAAATACTATCTTATATATAAAATTCTCGTGTCGCGGTGTTTGTAGTTAAACTCCTCCGAAACGGCCTTGACCGATTCTCATGAAATTTTGTGTGCATATCGGGTAGGTCTGAGAATCGAACAACATCTATTTTTTACTTCCCTAAGTTATAAGGGGGGGGGGGGATTGCGAAGGTTAATAAAATAAATGGCAAAACAACGTTTGCGGGGTCAGCTAGTATTCATATAATCTTTTAACTATACTGAGATTTTAGAATAATTATTATTGTGGCGACTTACCAAAATAGTAAGAACGATTTTATTATCTTTAGTGGAGTTTAGAGCGGCATGTCCCAACACTGATATCCTTCCGGAAACAGGTTCGATCCAGAACGGGGAATTAGGAGGGTAGGCGATGGAATACCGGATGTCAGATGTTGTGTCTGCGTCACGAGCTTGAACCTGTAATATAAGGTTTTTTAATCTATATTTTCTGTTACACTCAACGGCCTCCAGTAGGATTTTCTCCTTAACAGACACCTGTTGTACAGAACTTACGATTAATTCTGGTTCAAATTTAACCGCATCCTCGTCGATGGAGGCCTTGTAGACCGGGGTCACGAACAGCGGCGGGTTATCATTGGAGTCTGTGAGTGAGATCTGTAGCGATACCACGGAACTTTGGCCCGCGCCGTCGTCATCTGTCGCCTGGAAAGTTACAAGCTATAAGCATCCCATTGCAAAATAAACTATACTAGTGGTCGCCTAGTGGTCGAAACTCGACCATAATTAATCTAAATTATAAGTTTGAACATTATTAAGGTTCTGTTGTCAAAGACTACACTTTTATATTAATAAACAAAGGAGTATATATGCGTGTGTGTGTCAAATATATGGTAGTGTGTGTAATGTTTTTTATTGATTTCATGTATTTTATGCATAATTAAAAAAAAAATAGCATTCTGCACTCCTTCTCTATATAAGGATGATTATTTTGAGATGTGCATATCACGCGGCCCTCCATAAATAACAACTTAGTTAAATATAAAGATACGTTTTTTTTCATTTCACGTAAAATATAGTTGCAGCACTATATACAGATGTACATAATATATTCCTATTGTTATAAATAGCTTAGTTATGTTCGTAAACGTTCCTCAAATCTCATCACCATTCGTGTCCCAATCTCCAAATTTTAGCAGTTCATGCTCTTAAAGTTATAAAAATACTCTGAAGATCGTATTTTTAAGAAGTTATCTAAGTAGTACACAACATGTTTTACCAATTATCAAAATTATACATATTAAAGAATACTTTTAGGCAATTTGTGACGACTTTGAAAATTGTCTCAACACTTCCGACTCACTACCATTTGTTCATATAGTCGCAGGGTAATTTTTTTCTGCATAGGGTAAATTGCTATCTGTAGAGAACTCGGTGGTCGCGCTCAGTTCTGCCTCTCGATTCGTGCGGGTAACACATCAAAAAGTGTTTTGGCGCCAACTCTAGCCTACCTTAATCGCCCAGAAATTGTGTTTGGCAAAAAAAAATCTCCTTACCGTTCGAGATTTCCCTGGTAAGTCTAATATTTTTATTTAACATTTTTATGCATTGTAACAGTCGCCATAGGATACTCTTTGAGTTGATTAAGTTTCTAATTTTTTAAGTTTTACAAAGAACGTACAATGTGAAGAAGTATACAAATATCTAATTACCGTTTATATAATTACCGTTTTTCCCGTTCGTATTTTGGCGAATGGTAATGAGCAATTTAAAATGGTAATTGGCACCAGCATATGCTGGTCTCTTATTATATTGAATCTTCTTACTCCGCTAGTCCAGCCCAAGGTAGAATTCTTATTACCAACGCGTGACCCATTGTTGATCTTCCGGTATGAACTCGCACTTTCACAACAAAAAAACCTACTAACAGACTACCCACCTACCACTAACATATCATCATTTCAGCCTATTGCAGTCCACCGCTGGACACAGACCTCCACAAGCTCACGCCAAAAATGCGTGAACTCATGTGTGTTGCCCATAGTCACCGCGCTGGGCGGGCGAGTTGGTGACCGCAGGACTGGCTTTGTTGCAACTTGCACCTAAGACGCTACTGCCCGTCTTCGGCCCGTGTATTTCAAAGCCAGCGGTTAGATGATTATCCCGCCATCGGTCGGCTTCTTAAGTTCCAAGGATGTAGTGGAACCTTGTTATCCCTTAGTCGCCTCTTACGACACCCACGGGAAGAGAGGGGGTGGCTAAATTCTTTAGTGCCGTAGCCATACAGCAGACCACTAACATGTATATATATTTATCAGAGTAAAAATGCCTCGGAAGAAACAGCAATCGAAAGAGGAAACATTGGCTAAGGCTAAAATCGCGCGTCGGAAACGATACGCTAAAATCCAAGCTGAACCTATTTTATATGCACTTAAAAATGAAAAAGAACGTCAGCGATACAAAAAACGAAGAGAACAGAAAAAACTTTTGACAGTTACAGAATGACGCCACGAGCTAGAAGGCTACAGGGGAAGAAATGGAGAGAGAACTTTAAAAAGCATTTTCAAAAAAAAAAAATTAATGAAGGAAGGAGTTAAATATACAAGTGAAGTCCCAGTGATAGTGAAAATAATGGAAATAATATTGAAAAAACACCCAGAAGACAAAACTCAATTTGTGAAAATGGGCCACAATCATCTACAACTAACGATCTACACAAAACATTAGTCAATAACTTGAGATGCAAATTGAGGAAGATGCGCTACATAATATAAAAAAAAGACTAAATTTACAAATCACAATTAGAATCCCTGCAACGAAAAAATAATGCGTATAGGAAAATAATTATAAGACTGAAAAAAACGACTGCAAAGTCCTAATTCTAAAGTAACATCACTTAGAGTTAGAGACAAAACCAAAGTAGAAGAAGCAAAGAAAAAAAATATTTGGAGAAGCAATGAAAAATACGTTAGATGCAAATTACAAAAATAAAAAATTGAAGAAAGAAAAAAGAGAATTTAGTGATGCTGTCATTAGTAATAAGCTGATTTTGAAAGATCTCAAGATTTTATCTGAAACTAATAGATTTCGAGTGCGAGAGATAAATAAAATTAACCAAAGAAATGTTAAATATGAGAAACTAAAAGAAGACATTCAATTATTTTTTGACCGCGACGACGTTTCTAGGGCGACCTCAGGCATAAAAGAATTTATTACAAAAAAGAAAGAGAGAAAGCAAAAGCGGCATTTGTTAGATACAATAACAAAACTTCACAAAATTTTTGAAACTGAATTTCGCAAGGTAAGTTACTCTTACTTTTGTAAACATAGACCATTTTGGGTACTTATATCTAATGTAAATCAAAGAGATAGGTACGTGTCTCTGCAAACTTCATGCAAACATAGATCTTTTGATTCAAACGTTGCACAAAAAAAAGATAATTAAATACAGCAATTCTAGCAACTTAATTTATTAATTAGTATTAACATTCAGTTTTTGAGCAACATTGTATTGATTGATTATTGTCATTACATTGACTATTGTCTATGTTGCTCAAAAACTGAATGTTTACTTGAACGGTGTAATTTGTGCAAAAATAAAGTTGGTAACATCCAGTCCATTGAAGGGTCCATCCATGAAAGATCCAGTATCATTAAAAAAAATGGGAAAACTTGATAAGCACTTACGTAGTTAAAGGCGTAGAGAAAACTAAAAAGATAGATATTGCTAGATAAGCTATTGCAGAATTAGAAAATATAATTCCTATATTTCTGAAACATGAAGGAACACGCAGGTGGCAATTTGCTGCAGTAAAAGATCTGAAGGAACATCTCAAGGGCAATGAAGCTATCATTCACATAGATTTCAGTGAGAACTATGCTTTGAAATATGGGTCGGAGGTTCAAGCTTTCCACTTTGGAGGCAGTAAGCAAGAGCTAGAACTTCATACTGCAGTTATATATATGATGGGTAATATATTTTTTAAATTTTTATGTAAGATCTCATCGTCTAACTTCAACATCATTAACTTCGTCTTAGTTGATTTTATTTCAATTACTAGACAGAAAGTATTATAAATTTTTGGGAAAACCGCTTTATTTTTGACTAATTATTATTATTCAATCACGTCGCTATATAGCTAAGTTTGAAATCATTTACTGTCACCTAAATAATTAATAAATATGTGATTCAAGTATATTATTCACTTTATTTCTAATTACCAATCACGAAGCATAATTACCCTTTTTATATACTAATTACCGTGTGTTTTATATCTCATCACCGTTCGACGGAAATTTTCAGCTTTAAATTCAGACCTATATATCATTTCAAATACTGTGCGCTTGATTTGTTTCGTTAATCTGCACTATAAACTTTAGGTTAAATCAATAAAAGTTGTAATTGAAAGAAATATTTGACCTTAATTTACAAATCCCGAATATGTCTATCTTCAAATATTCACCCATAAACTATAAGTGTGCGAAATTTCATACTTCTCCATCCGCCCAATTATCGTAAAACGAGGTACAAAGTTTTTGCTTCACGTAATAATATATAAAGATTTGATATTTTTACTTATACTTCATCGGCGGTCGGCCTCACTACACTGCTTTTTGTCGATTTTTCAGCCTAAACACCTACACGAACACACATTCACGAACACACATTCACCTTTTCATGTCTTCACTCACCTCTAACTGCAGTGGAGGGGACGGAACATAGCCGTTTACTTTTTATTACGTTCTGTTATTTTTTAAATATAGTGTCTAGTTATGTATTTTATAATGATTAATATCTTTATATATCAGTGTGATCCTATTTTGGCCATATTTGTACATTATATTGTAACATATACTATTGTAACATAACGCTGTCGGATTGCCTATAAAATAAATAAAATAAAAAATAAACAATATTTCGTTGTATGTTGGTAATGTTCTAGTTTACTGTACCAACAATGGCAGTTCTCCTGGCTGGTGATAATTTAAAACATTTACGTATCATAAAATTTTGAATAGTAAATAAATACAATTATATAATTTACCCATTATATTAGAACATAAAATGCCTAACTCCATCATCACATACTTATAACGTACGTGTTATATAATTTTTAACTGAGGTAAAGCACAACAGGAAATCTCTTGCTCAAAATCTGGAGCAGCTTCAAGCAGTTTTGTGTTTCTGTTGGTAAGTAAGGTGACCAGAGCTTCTGGGAGGGGGGGGGGGGTTTGGGGATATTGCCGGCAACGCGCTTGCGATGCTTCTGGTGTTGCAGGCGTCTATAAGGTACGGTAATCGCTTACCATCAGGTGAGCCGTACGCTTGTTTGCCGACCTAGTTATATAAATATATATAACACACCTTATATTGTAGGAAGTAATCCTTCCTAGTTTCATAGTCCAAGCACGGAGCCCGTCCTGGAGTATCGCAAGGAGCTACGGTGATCACTCCGCTACGATTGTCGACTTGAAATAGTTCCGCGCCATTTCCTGATATTTGGTATACTATGCCTTCTGTGCCGAATCTATGAGCAGAACAAGCATTATATTAGAATGGTTTGTAATAAAAAAGAATAGATGAAAAAGAAGATAATGAGATGTTTTACCTTTTGGCGGTAAAAGTACTGAAAAAATTTGATAAAACTTGGTAGATTGGTAATTTTTAAATAGCAAATTGGAACAAAATAAATGTTGTTTTATAATCACTATGAAATTGTTTTTTTTATGTTCAAATCAAAGAAAAGAGATAGTGATTTCATTTGTTGAATATTTACAAAAATGTTTTTATGTAATTTAGAATTACTTGGATCAAAAACACACATAATAATATGATCGAGTAATTTTGCAAAAGAGCTGGATGGTACTCTAAATCTAAGTGCCTCTATATTTTTAATCAGTCTATTTCAATAAACATGATGAGTTAATCTCCTAACTAGAATAGGACAGTACCCTCGCCCGCCCATATCTCTATCAATAATACTTGAGCGCCATGATCCAGTCGTCTAGTGATCATGACAAGCTTATGCCCTGCCAGAGTCTATAATATTGTTACGAACACACAAAGAAACTAGCACCATCTAGCGGCAACCATTGAAACCACATAAAGACAGCGATAGCATGAAACTCTCTCGACTCGAGTCAGCAGGTTTTTCTCTCCAAATCCTTCGAACCCTAACACGTAACAATATATATATAGGTTTAAAGAGTCCTGCAGTGAGATGTCACAGATTGAATCACACAATACCCTTACCTGCCGGTATCCCTATCAGTGGCCCTAATCGCGGCGACCCGTGTCCCCGCTAGGGCTGCCTCGGGCACGTTCGCTGAGTAGGGCTCGTCCGTGAACAGTGGGGCGTTGTCGTTGACGTCCCACAGCGAAACTGTTACACTCGCCCTGGACGAGAGTGGGGGGGACGTGTGGGCTTCCTCGGCTATCACCTGAGACATGTTGGAACAAGTTAGCGGTCATCCACTAATCGCGTGAAGCTCTAAGGGGGGGGGACGCTTCCTGCGCTATCACTTGAGAGGACAGGTTGGAACGAGTTCAGACAAGTTTCGTCTTTATTCAATTCTACAAAGATCAGTGCAAAAGGCAATGTTAGGCGGAAATGATCCTCAAGACTGGATTAATAATGAAATGTAAATATATTCAATATGCACGACCGTTTGTTCTTACGATAATCAACTTAGTGCTTGAGTTATAGATAAAAATCAACCCATATATTTGATTTTCTTTTTCGATCACTCACTCACACTTCAGCCTAATACAGTCCACTGCTGGACACAGGCCTTCACAAGCTCGCGCCAAAAATGCCGTAACCACACAGCACTTTTTCGATATATACATAAAATTATTTGTACACATAAATTAATAGATATATCACAACTAGACTCGGTGAAAGAATCAAACTCACAAGCCCAAGAGCAGAAGTGGTGTGGGTGTGTACCCAAAACAAACTGAACCACCAGCAGGCCTAGCATGCATACAACGAGATATCTCTTGACGAGAGAGAGAGATAATGTCTACATCGAGTATTTTCTCGATTACCCTAACATGCGCACTACGAGAGACAAAATTCTCTTCCGAAGACTTCGCCTTGTCGAGTAGAGAAAATTGTGCTGCCCTTACAAAAAAATATACCATTTTTTTATAATGAAAAATATAAACACTAACTAAATATTACTAACTAACAACACTAACTAACTAACTATTAAACTAATTTAAAAAACAAGAAATACAAGAATCTTAAAATTTCGCCTATCACTTCCAAAATTCAAAACACTTTGTAATTCGTTCGATTATGAAATTTTAATAAAGAAGGAATTTCAAAAATTAAACATTATCAACCATAATCACAACTGAATATCATTCTTATTTCTTATGTCGTTGTTCGCGCCAATCGCATTCACCGCCCTCGTTAGCAGTTTTAAGGAAGATAAGGGTGGTTCACGCGCCCTCGGTACGCAGTTCAAATAAAGGCCACTTTCCCCGATCCCACCGTCGGCATCAATGCCCTAACGCAAAAGGGAAAGCACTCACCTGTGTGTCTTCTACTCCGCGCGTTCCAGGCGCCTGGGATTCACAAGGGTCGGGTGCACCAGTGCTAAACTCTGCTGCAGCGGTAAAAATAATTCAGCGGCCGTACTAAGGTCACACGCGAACTTATGGTCACACCTTAGCGGTTATTATAAAAACAGATTACGTCCACCCACGTCACACAATATCGGTCGATTAAAAAGGGCACGGCCGATGCGCGCACGAGCATAGACAACAACAAGGGTCGTGCTTCCTCGTATGTCATAAGCATTTCCGCCAACCGGAAGGAAACAGCGAAAATGGCCCAAACAGCATCCCCCGCCTTGAAAGGCAATGCCTTTCAACACGCAGGAATAATCAGCCTAAATAGGCTAACTAACAAAAGAGAGGGTCGCGAGGTGGAGCAATTAAAAATTTAAGATGCAGTTACAGAAAAAAAAAAATATACATACGCGGTTATACTATAAATGCAGTAACAATAAAGTAAAATTATGCGGCTATACTAAAAATGCGGTTACAAGAATAAAGTGCGGATATAAATAAATAATAAACAATTAATTATAATAAACAAGAATATTTATATTTTTAATGCAGTAAAAGTAAAATAAATGGCGGTTAATTTTTTTTTAAGCTAATGCGAGGAAAGAAAATGAAGTTAGTAAATATTGGGTAAAGGACAGAGGCGAACAATAGGACGTTTCAATGTACCAGTTTTAGTTTTAACTAAAGCTATCCTAACGTGACCGTCTTTACCTTCAATCGTCTCACTTATAATGCCTAATGGCCAATGCAGCGGAGGGCTATTATCTCGCATAATCAGCACTATCATTCCCTTATACACCTTCGGTACATCCGTATTCCATTTTTGCCGAATCTGGAGCGTGTGTAAATATTCATCACTCCACCTTCGCCAATAGGAACGGACCAGTCCGTCAAGCAGCATAAAGCGCGATAGTAAATTTGGTTTATCCTTTTCCACGTTAGGTGATGGAAGATAAGCCAAAGGCGTCGTGTTTAAAAAATGTGCAGGGGTAAGAGGTAAAGGTTCCGCAGGATCTTCACTGAGCATTCCTAACGGCCTTGAATTAAGAATTGCCTCGATCTGGCAGAGTACGGTTAAGAGCTCTTCGTAAGTAAGGATCTGCGAACCAATCACTCGAAAAAGATGCGTTTTAAAAGATTTAATGGTCGCTTCCCATCCACCACCGAAGTGGGGAGCGTTAGGTGGAATCATTTCCCAAGAAATGCGATTTTTAGCTAATTCTGTTTTAAAATCTTCACTGAAAGCGTTAGACTTCAAAAATTGCTGAATTTCTGTTAAATATGATTTTGCACCAACGAAATTTGTACCATGATCCGAATAAATCCTTTCGACAGGACCACGACGAGAAATAAACCGTTTGAAAGCATTCAAAAAAGCGTCGGTACTTAAATTGGTGGCAACCTCGATATGCACTGCACGAGTAGTCAGGCACACGAAAGCGCATAAATAAGCCTTTTGGCTTTTTATACCACGTCTCCTAGTCAAAGTGATCATAAGCGGTCCACCGTAATCAACACCGGTGTGCGCAAAAGGTTTGGATATTTTTAAGCGGCAGGTGGGTAAGTCAGCCATAACCGGCGGCTGAGCAGGCTTAGGGCGTGCTCTGAAACATGCGATGCAAGAGTGAATTCTCGCACGTACAGTGCGACGAGCGGATAATACCCAATACCTTTGCCGAAGCAAAGAAATCACATGTTGTGGTCCAGCATGACAAGCGGTGCGGTGAACATAATCGATGATAAGATTGGTTATTTTATGTTTAGAAGGCAAAAGAATAGGATGTTTGTGATCAAAGGTTAAATCGCTATTCTCTAATCGACCGCCGACTCGTATAACACCCTCGAACAAAAACGGTCTCAGTTTACGCATCGAGAGAGGTGGTTGCTTGCCAGCTTGTAATAGTTTCAATAAATCCGAAAAATGAGCAGCCTGAACGGAGCGAACTATAAAGTTTTCCGATTTATTTAAATCTTCCGCGGTAATACTACCTCGCGTTTTTAAGCGTTTCGAAAATCGCAATACATAAGGAAACACACGAAGTAATTTCGACCAACTAGAAATCCGCTCAGTCAACGAAGTTAACGTAGAGTTTTCTTTATTGGAAGGTGGTAAAACATTTGACAGAACGACTGCCTTATATTCAGGTAACTCCTGGGTGGATTTAACACATATAAAGGGCTTAATAGGCCACTGAGAAATGTCTTGGTGGACCCAAGGCGGTGCGTTAAACCATAGAGTATGCGAAATAAGTTGTGCAGGAGTTAAACCACGCGACAAACAATCACTGGGATTTTCCTTTCCCGAAATGTGATAAATGTTTTGAACATCTAAACGTTCTTGAATTTTAGTAACGCGGTTAGCTACAAAGGTTTTTAAGCGATGCGGACTGGAATTGATCCAGTTAAGAACAACAGTTGAGTCACAAAAGGCAAAAAAATTATTAAATATAAAGCGATTTTCATAGGCTTTAAGAACGACGTGAATCAATTTAGACATTAAATGTACTCCCATAAGTTCTAACCTAGCCAGACTTATCGTTTGAACAGGTGCAACCTTTGACTTTGCGCACAATAGGCGTACAGAAACTCCGTCTTCAGATTGTACGCGAACATAAAGTGCAGCTCCATAACCCATCTCAGAAGCATCTGAGAACCCTAAGAGTGCAGCGTTGCAACCATGAGTCACACCAATGTGACGCGGGAGGGATAAGTTTGACAAAAGTGGAAGTTCACTTTGGAACCTTGTCCATTGGGTTTGGATATGCGATGGAGGCTCGTCGTCCCAATCCAGCTTTATTAACCAAAGCTCTTTAATTAGGAGCTTAGCGAACATAATTAAAGGAGCAGCGAAACCCATTACATCCCATAAACGGGCTATAACAGACAGCATATTTCGCTTAGTACATGGTACCTCAGCGGGGCGAATGAAAAAATTAAAATTATCTTCATGAGGCTCCCATGTTACACCTAAAACCTTTTGTGTTGCGGTTGAAGCAAAATTGAGTGATTGTGGATGCAAATGGTTTTGCGGAAGAGAAGAGAGCACTTCGGGCGAGTTACTTAACCACTTATGGAGTTTGAAACCTCCAGCAGCGAACATATCAATAAGTTGCGAGGCTACCTTCTGCGCCGAGTGCACATCATTTATGGAACAACAAATGTCATCCATGAAGAAAAAACCACCATTAGTCACTTCAGAGGCGAGTGGAAAATTATTTTTCTCGTCGTCTGCGAGTTGTCGCAGCGTGCGGAGTGCTAGGAATGGACTGGAAGTCAGTCCGAAGCAAACACGTTTAAATTCAAACAACTGAATAGGATCAGAAGTGTTGAAGCGATAAAGTATTTGTTGAAATTTATAAAACTGTGGATGTACCTTTATACGCAAATACATTTGCTCGACATCAGCGCACAGTGCGATTGGAAGTAAGCGGAAATTAAGCAAAATTATAAACAAGTCTGCTTGCAAATTTGGTCCGGAAAATAAAATATCATTTAGTGACACCCCTGTATCAGTACGTGCACTAGCGTCCAAGACCATGCGGACTTTTGTAGTAATTTTATCTTCACGTATTACACCGTGATGCGGAATGACGTAAGTTAATGAAGGAAGCTTACTGTCTGCGGATATCGGAGAAATGTAATCCTTATCACAATAATCAGTAATAATATTATTGTAAGCGGAGCGGTAATTTGGATCGCGCAAAAAACGCTTCTCCAAAGCAAAAAATCTACTTTTAGAACTCTGCATTGAGTCACCTAAAGCTGAGGGGTTAGTTTTAAATGGCAGAGAAACAACATAAGTACCTGTTGCTTCGCGGGTAGTTGAAGACTTGTATAGATCTTCACATACTTTCTCCTCATGACTAAGCAAGGCGGAGCGAGGAGTGGAAACTTCTTCAGTTTCCCAAAAACTTCTCATCAGTACATCTAACGGCTGGCCGGTAAATGCACACAACGTATGAGAGGGCGGAGCGGCGGTGCGGTGGGAGCGACACTTAACAGGAGCATCGCCCATTAAAATAAATCCAAGCGGAGTTTGAATCCCCGTAGGGGTACCTGGAGGCCCATGGACGCGGCCAGGCAGCAGTAAGCGGGTAAATAACTTAGCGCCAATCAACATCTCGACCTCACCGGGATCAGAGAATGTATCATCAGCAAGCGGCGTGCGGGAAAGATAAGCTAACATCGACCTATCAATAGGTAACGTCGGAATGCGGTCCGTAATATTTTCCACAACAAGTGGTTGTAAATTAAAAGAAATATTGCGATCAAAACGCGAGTAAAATTTAATATTTGTTTGTCCCTTAACCTCCTTAGAAGAACCACCAAACCCGTTTACAGTAACTTTTTCAGGAAGTGAATTAATTTTTAATGATAATTTCTTACAAAGATTAATAGTAACAAAGTCATTCATAGATCCGTTATCAATCAGAGCGCGAGCGATATATTCGTAACCGTCACTGGTGCGCAGGACAATGCGCGCCGTAGCAAGTAACACGGTGTGCGCGTCGCGTAAACTCAACAACGTATTCGAACACATTGATAGCGGTTGCATTGTATGAGACGCGTCGGACGAGCTAGGTATGGCAGGAGAGTAATTTGTCGCGCCCGATGACTCAGCGGTGTGCGGTGCGTGCGTAGCGGGGTTTTGTTCCGCGGTGAGTCGGGGTTCGATTCCTGAGGCGGGACTCGATGTTAGATTTTTATGAAAATGTAAAAGAGTGTGATGCGTTTTAGATTCACAGATACTACAAGATTTATTTGATTTACATAAAAATGTTTTATGATTAAAACTTAAGCAGTTGCAACAACTATTGTTTTCTTTAACAATATTATAGCGTTCTTTAGGTGTTAATTTAAGAAATTTAGGGCAGCGATAAAATTGTTCGTGACCTATTTTTAAGCATAATGGACAACAATTATTATTTGATTCGGAAGTAATAAAGGATTTAGTGTGCTTAACATTATTAACCGGTTTAGGTGCGAAGTGCGAAGAACTTTTACTATATGAGTTTTTACTAGTGGATGGAGTATTAAAAGTATTCGACGAAGAACGTTCTATAATTTTTACTTGTTCCTTTATAAACTTAACTAAAGATTCATAAGTAGGCAATTTTTCACTTCTAACATAAAGTTCAAAGTTACGAATAGTTTCTTTATCTAACTTTTGTAATGCTAAAAATAGAAAAATAAAATCTTTTTTGTTTGAAATATTTAATCTGTCGAATGCACATACAGATGCTGCAAATTTATCTAAGAAAACATTTAAACCATCAGCGGAGGCTGTGGTCAACGGCTTTAAATTTATAATTTGTTGTAAATATGTACTTGCAAGCGTGCGGATGTCTTGGTATTTGTCAACCAGCGTAGAATATATTAAATCGTAATTATCTGCGGTAGGCGGTATACCAGAAATAGCGGTTAACGCGGACTTTGAAAGAATACCCGACAGATAAAATACCTTATCGGATTTACTTAAATTTGTGTTATTATGTACTGCGTTATTAAAACATTCAAAAAATGATGGCCAATTTTTTAAGTCTCCATCAAACGTTTTTAAATTAATAGGAGGTAAATTTAATCTAGACTTCTCTGTAGATAGTGGTGTAGTATGGCCTTTTAGCTGCTGAACTATAGACTTTATGATGCAATAAATTTCCTCGAACGCGAGGAACATATTATGATCTGGAGAAAATTCAGGATCATTCTGCATTTTAAGCAAATTTAATTCTTCTATTGACTTAAGATAGTCTGTCCTTAACTGATCGATATTATATGCAGAACGTAAAAATGTATCTTGCAGCTGAGAAGTACTTATATTATTAGAAGCGTCATAAATAGATTGTAACCTACTAAAATATGCTTGCATACGAGATTCTATTAATTTAATTGTTATAGGAACACCGGTATCTATCTTTTGCGCTCGACTTTGCATTTTGAATAATAATTAATTATGCGTAAAGTTTAAGGTAGAATAATAAAAATTCGTTCGAGTACTAATGATGCGAGTCAACAAATCGAGAAATGCGTGCAATAGTTACAGCGAGACGTTTTAAGGTCAATTTTATATTTATGCAGTTAATATAATGAGTAACAAATAAATGGTACACTAAACGAATTATTGTAGCGAGTATAAGTATGTAAATTTACAAAATAATATACTATTACAGTGTAAGTAAAAGCGAAAATAAATATATATAATATATACTAATTATTAAAATAGCGGGAATAATATAAAGCGTAAATTACAGCCTTATTAAAGGTCTGTAAGCGGTGAGAAAAAATATAATTGCAAAAAAAAAAAAAAAAAGAATGATAATCTAGGCTCGAAGGAAGGACCACGCGGGGGCAGTGTTCGCGCCAATCGCATTCACCGCCCTCGTTAGCAGTTTTAAGGAAGATAAGGGTGGTTCACGCGCCCTCGGTACGCAGTTCAAATAAAGGCCACTTTCCCCGATCCCACCGTCGGCATCAATGCCCTAACGCAAAAGGGAAAGCACTCACCTGTGTGTCTTCTACTCCGCGCGTTCCAGGCGCCTGGGATTCACAAGGGTCGGGTGCACCAGTGCTAAACTCTGCTGCAGCGGTAAAAATAATTCAGCGGCCGTACTAAGGTCACACGCGAACTTATGGTCACACCTTAGCGGTTATTATAAAAACAGATTACGTCCACCCACGTCACACAATATCGGTCGATTAAAAAGGGCACGGCCGATGCGCGCACGAGCATAGACAACAACAAGGGTCGTGCTTCCTCGTATGTCATAAGCATTTCCGCCAACCGGAAGGAAACAGCGAAAATGGCCCAAACAGTCGTAAAGTTGAATTCACAAGGTTATTGACCAATCGTGCCAAACCGGGATGAGCCAACGTTTGGATTCACAGTATAATTTCAAACGAGTGACACATATTTTATTTAACAATGTTCTCGGCCTTTTGGCTAAGATAAAAAGTGTATATCTAATTTAAAAAATCTAATATGAAAAATAAAACGGCGTAAGTAAATGAATTTAATTATATATGTAAAACAATATGCTCGTGTTGTGCTTTATATCTTGTCGCACATTAGATAATTGTAATTCTATCACGCATTGTTTTAGAATAAGAAGCAACAGGGCGCAAATACGTTTTTTGTGCCATTATATGGCACACTTCACTCGACTTTTCGCGCTTCCCGCTCTTCGTATACCGAAATTATATAATTATAATAGGGAAACGCCATGGTATACAGAAAATAGGCACCCGGTTTGATTTATTTTTTATTTATCGTCTTTTTCGTCGATAATATTGAAGACGAGAAGTTTCTCTTCCTAAAACGACAAAATTACGATGTCATGTTAGCTTCCGTAGAGATAAATATCACAGATCACTAAAATTTAATGATTATCTCTTCTATTGACGTAACGAGAAGAGTATCGCGTGCACGCATGTTAGCTACTGTAGACATAGAGAGATAATACGAGAAAAGGGGTAGACAAAATTTTGTCGTGGCGCGCATGCTAGGCCTGCAGGTCAGTCAAATGTCACAGTCATACATATGTGGCGACATCTATCGCGCGAAATACGAACGACTACAAACTACGTAATTAGAGAAAACTGACGTATGCTACATCGCGCTATCAGAGTGAATAAGTATATATACAAGATCCCGACAACAACCGTCGGGGCGTTAGCCCGCCAGACACAACACCCGTCTGGTGGAGGATCCTCCCTTTTCTTCACACTTCTAAACATACATCCTGATTGTGCTATAACTTCACCACTTCAGCCTATCTCAGTCCACTGCTGGACACAGGCCTCCACAAGTTCACGCCAGAAACAGCGTGAACTCGTGTGTGTTGCCCATAGTCACCACGCTGCGCAGGCGGGTCGGTGACCGAGGCGGGTTGATTGCGGGGTGAGCGAGACGCAAATTATGAATTTCGCCACACACGTGTCTAGAATAACACAAACAATAAGTCCAGCACAAGTAAAATACGCCATTAGGGTATGACCTGTAATAGCAGGGGTCTGTTTCACATAAATTAATAAACTTTAATTAATATTCACAATTAGTTTTATGCTATATAATATAAAAATAAAAATAAATTTCACATTAACTCGTATTCGATGGTGGAAAACAAAAATAATTCATAAGATTTTATCCGTTGGATAACGTGATAATGCAAATAGCGTTAACGGCAACGGATGACAAACAGATCTATGAATCTGGGATTGTCACAGCTTACCTCTAAAATAAATTTCCTTTGGTTAGGGTCTTCGTAGTCTAGACTAGAGTTCAGTCTTAAAGTGACTGTAGCGCTGCCGGTGGCCATCGCTGGTTCTATGACGAACGCTCCCATTTCATCAGAGAGACGGAGAGTGAACACTGAGTTCAGGCCCTGGAACATAAATGATGATATTAATCTTATTTGTCGTCAGCCTGTAACATCCCACTGTTGGGCGTAACTTTTTTCTCGATGTTGAAGAAGAATTGGTACTTAATCCACCATTTAATTTATTTATTTTGAAACACCAACGAAAACTCCACGACACATACATAACAAAAAAATCAATGTGAGCGAAAGACTAATGTGGCTTATTAGTAATTTTTTTGTTGTCATTTTGTGAATTAATTAGAACTTTATTTAATAAAAACGAATATGCTTTAGACTACATGATGAAGTAAAACTTCCTTGGCAATAAGCCTTAACTGTTTCTTAGATTTGCGAAACGTAACTGGCTATGAGAGAAAGAGAGAAAGAAAATGTGTGCTTGCACCTCTCTCTCTTGCCCCGTTTGCCTCGCCTGATCACACTTTTCGTAATGCTCTCGTCACGTATTCACCACCTGACTCCCCAAGTCAAGCGTGCGTAAGAAGTTTTACTTCGAAAATAGATTTTTTTATTATTTAATTAACAGGAAAATTATAAATACACAAAATTTGAAGTGGCCCAATGGGCAAAGTACTTCAATTTTATTCCTACTTCAATTCAATCGCTCCGAGTACTGACGTTTCTGCTGTGTGGTTACATCACCAAAGAATATAGCCACCCCCTCTCTTCCCGTGGGTGTCGTAAGAGGTGACTAAGGGATCCAACCCGCCTGCCCAGAGTGGTGACTATGGGCAAAACACATGAGTTCACGCCATTTTTTGCGTGAACTTGTGGATGCCTAGAGGCCGAGAGGCTGCTGTGATGATGATGATAATGATGATGACTGACGTTTCTACTAGTAAGTCTTGGAGCATCGAGGGTAGTCGACAATGCGCTTGTGATACTAATGATTTTGTAGGCGGCAGGATACGGTAACCACTTACCATCAAGTTTGAATATTTAAAGCCCTAGTCAAATAAAAAAAAGTGGGTGAGTGCAATTCACACATAGCAGAAGTGAAACTTCGGAAAAGTAGACTACGAGCGATTTTTGTTACCGAGAATACAAAATACTGTGTAATGTCTTCTATCTCATTCTCTCACCAGCTAAAGAAGTTAAACTTCAAAAAAAGATAAAAGTCTTGTTACTACAACTTACCACATCAGTATCAGTGACTACCATATCAAGGTTAGGGAGGGGAGTCCCGGGGGGTAAGCTCTCTGGTAGCCCCACACTGTACTCCCTCCTATTGAAGCGTGGTGGTTCATCGTTCACATCCTTGATGGTGACGGTCACAGTAGCGGTAGATGAAGTGAGGTCGGAGACCACTGGCACTCCGTTTACTATTTCACTTGCCTGAAAGTAGTTGGGTTTAAATTTCAATATCTTTATATTGTTTAGAAGTAAATTTATAATACACTAATAGTACTATAATATATGAACGCGACGGCCACAGCACTGGCTTATAGCCTTTTCGATCCCCATACATGTTATACATTTGTATTGGCCGTACAAATGTATTGTGCGCGGTTCTGAACCCACTATACTGGAGAAAATTCTAGTATGGGCCTTTAAGAGGCATTTATTTTTTCATTTCTTAAAAATGTGGACGTTTTGTTATAAAATAAAAATAAAATATTTTGTTTTATGAAAGCTATCCAATCATAAAATGATACTATGTTGCAAAATGCAAAGTATCTAGCATTGTACACATCTAAGCAAAACTCCTACTATATTTATATAAAAAAATACCACGTTGTTAAATATAAAACTATCCTTAAATTATGCATGCAATATTTATTACAACAAAAACTTAGTCACAGATGTAAATAATTTTTTTAAGAGTTTTGACAGAGGCTTAAATTTATCTTACCCTAACAGTAAGGTTGAGTGGTGAAGACGGATCGGCCAGCGCTTCTCTGTCCAACGGTTTAGCTGTTTTTAACGCCCCCGTCGCACTGTCTAGCCAGAAAAAGTCGAGAGGGTCTGAAAATAAATCAAAGTTATTTTATAGTCAATTACTATTTATCCCTACTAATATGCGAAAACTACTAAACCAATCATCATTAAACTTTGTATACATATTCTTGGAGATATTAGAAGTAGCATAGGATACTTTTTATTTAAAAAAAAATTCATTGCGAGCGAAGCCGCG
Source organism: Melitaea cinxia (assembly GCF_905220565.1). NCBI lineage: Eukaryota > Metazoa > Arthropoda > Insecta > Lepidoptera > Nymphalidae > Melitaea > Melitaea cinxia. The sequence goes on along the minus strand of NC_059404.1, from coordinate 892,009 downwards.
GGTCAAAGCTAGTATGATTATATATTAACTACTAGCTCACCCAGCCACTGGTTGCTGCGGCTCAGAAATTATAATTTATTAAAATATATTTGAATTCTATATTCAAACGCGCCATTTAGAAAGATCTATTCTATATTCAAACGCGCCATCTAGAAATAGAAATACGGCACCATCTACCGGATATCTGTGTAACTTTGATACGAAACCGCCATCTATTAGGATTTTCTAGAACTAACATTTAATTAGCAATAACAAAAATTGAGATGAAATCTAATCTGCCAAGCTGGACAAAATTACAGACGCTTAAAAAATTTGATAAAAATTGGTTCAGCAGTTTCGGAGTTTATCGTGTAACATATTTATATCGTGATACGAAATTTTTATATATACTCAATTCAACCAACCATAAAAATTAAATTAACCATACTCATTTCAATTTAATAAGAGGTAAAACGAAATATGCCTGTACTATTCCACTGCTGGGCAGAGGCCTCTTCCTCCATATAGAAGGGTAAATTCACAATGAAATAAATTATCCATACTCGTTATAAGTTCCAGCTTAACATCCCTCGGCTGGGCTCGGTCAGCATCCCTGGCTTTGATGACCAGAACTACTGTTCCCACTGGAGCATCCTCAGCTAGGGCTCCACTAAGGGCTCCACTGAACACCGGTGGGCTGTTCTGAACATCGACTACTTTTACTTCGACATGGGCTGTTGAGTTGAGGCTGCCATCCTGGAAGACAATATTCAAGATTCAAGAAATTGGAATAATGAAGATAGGTTATAGATGGTAGGCAACTGAGGTAGGGCAGCAGGAAATCTGCTCGAAATATGGAACAGCCTGACTGGGGAAGTAGTTCGTAGTTCGTTACTGAATATCACAGCTAAATAACACTGCGTTCAAGCAGTATTGTGTTCCTGTTGGTAAGTGAGGTGACCAGAACTCCTGGGGGATTGGGTATAGGGTCGGTAACGCGCTTGCGATGCTTCTGGTGTTGCAGGCGTCTATAAGCTACGGTAATCGCTTACCATCAGGTGACCATCGTTTGTTTGCCAATCTAGATATATTTAAAAAAAAGTTGATTATTAATTGAATAGGATTTAGGAGTTATTCTAATAAAAATAAACATCTAACCGTGGCATAAATCTGGAACTGATAGAATTGTTTCTCGTTGTAGTCCAACTTCTTCCTAAGCACTAAAGCGCCGTTGTACTGGTTTGCCGTTGAATGGAGACTTACTACTTCGAAGTATTCACAAACTTCTGGCCACTACAAACAAAAAATAAGTCATGCATAAAATGATAGAAAATTAGACGGCATATTATATGCTTATTATCAAAAAAGTCTCTTAAATAAGATCACATAGGCATGTATAAAAAATGGTAGCTGTTTGATTATCTAAATATGGCCAGATATAATTCCTCGATTGTCAGGAAGAGATAACAAGGTATTTTTTTATCAATCTGTAATTATTACTTAGATCCTAAATTCCACAGATCTGTGTCTTAAGAGTGCACTAAATATTTTTCTGTTACAACAACTGGTATCATTATTGAAAAGAAAAATAGCATTTTAACGGACCAAGTACAAAAATGAATGGAAATTATTACATTAATGGTAGCGCCTAATCAGGGGTCCAAATATTTGTTTCGTAATTAGAGACATATTTTTGGTACAGATTTCGACTGTTACATCCAAATATATTACTTACAATGGAATTTTCAAAAACAAAATGACATATGTTAGGGAAATTTAGGTTTTTGTCAGAAATCAATAAGAATTGTTACTGCATTTCTCTACAAACAGCTAATAATTATATTTCCTTTTTCTATCTCAAATATTGACTGGAAAATTCGCTCTTTGCTAAAAGACAGTACATATTTCTTTAAAAGCATTAATTTTGGTTTGTTTATGGCGTATAACCAAGAGTTTTACTATATTTAAGGATTACAACATACCTGTTCATTAGGGACACATCCAACTTCCAATCCATCACCGACGGAGTCCACGTCTTCTACTTCGATATTCCGCAGTATAGTTCTACCGATCTCTTCGTCTTCTGGCACGTCGACCTCGTAAGGACTCTGAAATTATTATAAATATATTATATTTAGGAGTGCATTTGATGCCATGTAAACAACAGTTCGCCAACCCGCAGATTATTATCGATAGATTAAGCTCCAATTCTTCTCCTACATGAAGAAAGATGTCTGTGACACCTGCATCTTGTACACCTGCATATGACACCTGACAAATGGTAAAATTTGACGTATAGTCGACGGTGGCTGGTTTCACACGTTCACTGTGATGAAGACGCGGTATCCTAAGCTTGTTATGTAAATCCGAGTTAAGAGGCTTAAGGCTCAACTTTAACTACTGCTTTGGTTTCAGTATTTTTTTTGTATATACTTTATTAATTTAACGTCATTCGCAAATATTATAGGTACGGGATAGATTGGCGGTGTAGGCTGGCTTTGAAATACAGGCCGAAGACGGGCAGCAGCGTCTTCGGTGCGACAAAGCCAGTACTGCGGTCACCAACCCGCCTGCCCAGCGTGGTGACTATAACATAATACACATAAGTTCGCGCTATTTTTTTTTGGCGCGAAGTTTGGGAGGCCTATGTCCAACAGTCGACTGCGATGGGCTGAAGTGAGTGAGTAGGCTGGATGAGGAATGCGGAAAACCGGGATGTCTGGCGCGAACTTGGGGAGGCCTATGTCCAGCAGTGGACTGCAATAGGCTGAACTGGCTAGCTGGATAATCCCTGTTAATAATATATTTTACAGTGAAATAACTTACATTTTTAAATATAGGCGGATTGTCGTTTTCGTCCAATACGATGACGGTGATCGGTTGTGACTGTTGCAACACACTCTTCGTGTCCGGATCCTCGTTTTCGATTGATACTAAGAACTTTATCGTGTCTTCTCTCTGTAAAAAAATTATTGTAATTATTTACTTGCTCAAAATGTTCTTTGTAAGATGTTGGGTACACAGTCAATTGAGGAATGTCTCTATAAGCAAAATGTATTATAGGTTTGCCAGTACATTTAAACAAAAGAATAAAATTAGTAAGGATGATAAATAAAGCGAACTCAATCCTCGTCAACTGCGCCAACGTACTAGTTGGAATGTACACATATGTACATATTTTTATTATTCATTTTAGTGTTCTTATGTCTTTTAAAACCAAAATGAAATAAAATTAAATGAAGTCAAATGATAACATTTATTTCGCCATAAGGTGATACACTCAACGAACGTCAAAAATAATATCATTTCCAAAAAAAAAACTCAAGAAAACCAAAGAAAGTTAAGGTAGCAAAAATATCAAGCAATAAAATAAAAATTTACATCTTAATATTGGATACATTATAAACTTAGTTGACGTATTTATTGCCTCCACTGGTGACAAGAGGGCTGGTGCATTTTTTGCCCAGAGAATCGGCGTAGCGATTTAACGGGGAAATGCTGCCAGCATTCTTGGAACGATTCCACGCGGACATGATTTATACCAAAAATATCTGTAAATATTTAGTTCTTAAGTTGTGATTTGTAAATGTGTATAATATTTTGTATAAATAAATTTTACATGGAACTGAAAAAAAAAAGTTCACGTATCCAGTGTTATTAGCAACCTTAACTTAATCACAATCATGTTATAGGGTACCCATCAAATTTTAGAGTTTTAAACTAAAATCATTGTTAAACAGACATACGATCATATATACATTATGCTGTAGACTTGTTTAAAGTTTAAACTGTAACTTATAATGTTTAAAATATATAAAAAATACATATTTACCTCTCTATCTAATGGAAGAACTAGCGTAACTTCTCCACTTTCTGGATTCACAGAAAACTTGTCTGTGCCGACAAGTCCATACTTAATCTGTAAAAAATTAGTTTTCTTACAAAATACAATAATTACATTACCTACAACTTTAACAGAGGATAACACTTCTAATTTTCAATAAACAGGCTGACAATTCGACAACATTACAAAGAGCGTATATGCTTTTTGTTATTATTTTTAACCGACTTCCAAGAAAGGAGCAGGTTCTCAATTCGACTTTTGACTGGGTGGACCGATTTCGACAAATTTTTTTTCACTCGAAAGGTGGTGTGTGTCATTTGGTCCCATTTAAATTTATTTGAGATCTAACAATTACTTTTCGAGTTATATCTAATAATGTGTTTTTAGTTGACGCTTTTTTCGTCGACCTACGTTGTATTATACCACATAGCTTTTTATTGGATATACCGATTTTGATAATTCTTTTTTGTTGTAAAGGAGATATCCCTAGTTTGGTGCCATAATAAGGAAACTAGGATTTGATGATGGAGTCCCAGAGAAATCGAAGGAAACTCTTAAAAATGCGCATAACTTTTTACTGGGTGTACCGATTTTGATAATTTTTAATTTAATCGAAAGCTGATGTTTATCATGTGGTCACATTTAAATTTCATCGAGATCTGATTACAACTTTTGGAGCAATCTTTGATAATGCGTATTTACTTGACTATGTTGTCGTCTACCTACGTTGTATTACTTGTCGATGTAATTGAAGTCGGTTTTTTTGTTTCGTTTGTCAGCAAACACAATTATTTTTATACTACTAGGGAGGCTAATAAGCATACGGTGCACCTGATGGTAAGATGGTACCGTAGTCTAAAGGGCGTCAGGCGTCCGCCTGCAACACCTGCAACATCACAAAAGCGTTCCCAACCCTACCCTCGACCCTCCAGGAGCTCTGGCTACTTGCTGACCACATGAACACAACTGAGACACACTAGTTGAGAGTACAATTCTTTGGCTGTGATCTTCTGTAAGGTTATGGTGGTTAGGATAGGATTTATTTTCACGTAGTTCATTTATAACACCCACAGAACACCCCATTTGAAGGAACGTAGTCAAGAGTCGAACACCTTATATATTAAAAAAAATCGTTATAAACAAGGAAATGATAAAAATGAACTCTCGTAATTGTCGTTTCTTCAAGCCCAGTAACAGTAGCTGTAATAACCTAGGAAGCGCGTACAACGGATATAACTAGAAAGTTTATTTAGCATTATATAAAACCACGCTTATCTGTAACACATATCTAAGAGACTATAACAACATCTGTTTACAAACATAAATAAAATCACAAATTTATAGTTAGTGCTTTTTGTTTCGTTCAAATATTATTTAGCTGGTGTAGTTTTAATTAAAAATATATTAGTCTAAGATCAACCTTCACTCATCTGCTTACCGGATGAAAATTATATTTTAACAAATAAAATATGTCTTGTATTTATGTACATACATATGATACATACGTATTGTGTATATATCTCTTTTAGAGATAAGTTCGCCCTTGCCAACTTTCTATATTATAATGATTATTTTATAATTACTTAGTGCAATAAATTTTTTTTTTTTTTTTATTTATTGCACTAAGTAATACCAAGCCTACCAAGATACGAACTCTACGCTTGTTTTACAACTTAGCAGTTCAAAAATTAACTGAGGTAGGGCACAGCGGGAATTTTCTTTCTAAAAATATGGAGCAGCCCGACTGGGGTCCTTGACCTTACAGAAGATCACAGGTAAATAATACTGCTTTCAAGCAGTGTTGTATACCTGTTGGTGAGTAAGGTGACCAAAGCTCTTGGGGAAATTAAAAATAGGGTAAGCAACGCGATTGCAATGCTTCTGGTGTGGCAGACAATACAAATTATATCAGATGAGCCGTACGCTTGTTTGCCGACATAGTTATTTAAAAAAAATTAACCAAGATGAAATGCTTGCAACAGCACACTTCTGACTCTTTTCTCATACTCACAGGCAAGCCTTCAGGGTCCGTCTGTCCCTGTAGAGTATATATGATCTCTCCAACTGGTGTACTTTCGTATAGAGCTAGGTTGTCCATATCTTGAATGAAAACAGGAAGCTTGTTGGTTGAACCTGCGAAAAAGATATTTATAAACATTTGGTCACGATTTATTCCCTCGTCGATTCTCCTTTCGATAAATCATATCACATATAAGGATTCTCTAAAAAATATACGCATGTGTATAGGCGGTGATTAATATACCCAAAATTTGTAATCATTCAAAATTTGCTGTCTTCCAATAGGTACAGAATGACATTTCAGCAAGCAATTAAAAAGCAAAATAATTTGTTCAAATTAATTGGCATTTATTCTTCATTATTAAAAAAAAAAATATTTGAAATTGATTTTGAATCAACGCTGAATGAGTGCTGTGTGGCTACGGCACTAAAGAATTTAGCCACCCCCTCTCTTCCCGTGGGTGTCGTAAGAGGCGACTAAGGGATAACAAGGTTCCACAACCACCTTGGAACTTAAGAAGCCGACCGATGGCGGGATAACCATCCAACTGCTGGCTTTGAAATACACAGGCCGAAGACGGGCAGCAGCGTCTTCGGTGCGACAAAGCCTGTACTGCGGTCACCAACCCGCCTGCCCAGCGTGGTAACTATGGGCAAAACACACGAGTTCACGTTATTTTTGGCGTAAACTTGTGGAGGCCTATGTCCAGCAGTGGACTGTATAGGCTGTAATGATTGAATCAAAAATTAATTTGAAATAATTAAGAATACTATTAATTTCAAAAAAAGGAAAGAATAATGCCCAAACTAATGGGACGCTGGAAAAACTTGCACTTGACCTGGTTTCACGCAAATGTTTTCAATTGAACAGTGAATTGTTCGAGCGTTTTAGACGCAGCATGAAACACTGATTCATCCCAGATAATTGTGATAATTAAACTACTGTTCTCTCTTTGATTTTAGTGAAAATAGATACGTTTACAGTGAAAAGATTTTTATTACTTATACGTATGTATCACCGACTGGCCTACGAGTACCTATCTCCACGTCTATATAGGTGTATACCTACTATACCTACCCCTATTTTACGGTTTTCATTGTTGTTCTTTCTATAAAACAGTATAAATATGAATCGCTTTTAATCATCTTATTACTGAACTTAATACAACTGAATCAGAAAAATAACCCACCGCTGAGCAAAGGCCTATACTTCGTGTAAGAGACGGATTGGGTACTTAATTTACAACGCTGTGAATTCAAACTCCGCTCAATCGGATAAAAACCCTAGAATGAGAACCACTAAAACTAAATGCAAGCCACGGTAAACAAAATATTTGCCTAAATACAAATCTGTCTGTCTCAATAAATATGTAAATAAAAAAGGCATGGGCACTTAAGAGCCTATGGATGTTCGTTATTTAAAGAAATTCACGTATCTCCCCCTAACGGGAACGGGGGGCATAACGGACATCGAAACCGCGACCACCTGCATAAATAGAACCTTTACACCAGAAATTAAAATAAGTAAACACGTAATATATAAATAGATAAGTTAATTAATAATGCTGATAGCTACACTCATCATTACAGCCTATACAGTCCACTGCTGGACATAGGCCTCCACAAGTTTACGTCAAAAATAACGTGAACTCATGTGTTTTGCCCATAGTCACCACGCTGGGCAGGCGGTTTGGTGACCGCAGTACTGGCTTTGTCGCACCAAAGACGCTGCTGCCCGTCTTCGGCCTGTGTATTTCGAAGCCAGCAGTGGAATGGTTATCCCGCCATCGGTCGGCTTCTTAAGTTCCAAGGTGGTTGTGGAACCTTGTTATCCCTTAGTCGCCTCTTACGACACCCACGGGAAGAGAGGGGGTGGCTAAATTCTTTAGTGCCGTAGCCACACAGCACACTACACAGCTACACTCATTTCTTCGAAATTAATAATTCCGTACATTTTTCTTTGATAATTGTATTACAGAAATATAACGTCAAGAATTGCAGCCAGCATTTAAACTTTTTCTTTCAAATGACACACACACACACACACACACACACACACATATATACACACATCAGACTATTACAGTCCACTGCTGGACGTAGGCCTCCACAAGATTGCGACAACCGTTCCGGCCCCACTGGTAATCAAATTAACCGAAAACTAAGGGCCGAAATTTTTGGTGCTTATACTCATGAGTTTTGCCCGTGGTCACCACGCTGGGCAGGCGGGTTTGTGACCGCAGTGCTGGCTTTATCGCACCGATGACGCAATCTTTTCTGACGAAATATGTCTTAATGGATAGGATATATAATACAAAGTCACAAGTCTAATTATTAATAAATTAAATAAATCTTACCAACGCGAAGGATAGCCGCAACGCAGAACAGCGCCGCAGTCCATCTTGATGCCATATTGCGACTTCTGCAACCAAAATAAAAACTTAGAACCAGTGCGAATGTCAATAAACTTATTAAAATGTGATGTAACATAACAACGATCACAACACAATCTTTTGGATACACCTTTAGTAATGAACAAAGCTAATTTGGTATTACTAGTTTAATCTTCCTTCGTCTGAATATTAAATAGCCACTATTTAGTCATAAATTGGTAAGTTTTTGAGGATACTTAAACGTATGTTTGTTACTCTTTTACGCGAAAACTACTAAACTAATTATAATTAAAATTGGTATTATACGGATACAAATACTTTTAGGGATGCAGATATCGATCATCAGTCATAATGATAATGTTATTAAAATTTAAAAGGAAATGTTAATTAAAGAATTTTATTGTTAACCATCTCTACATAATATTATAGCAATCATTACACATTCATTCTTGAAATAACGCTGAAATATGCTTCTGTACGGAATTTGACTTACGGATACCCGGCAAATACGGATACGGATACGGAGACGGACATCCGATACATCACTAACAACAACAGAAATATCTAGGTATAGAAAATTAGTTTTAGGTGAATTCGATATATAATTCAAATATTTGTCATCATTTACAACTCCGCACGGAAACCCGTGCATTGTTTTATTAAATCCGTGCTTAGTTAGTTAGTTCAACCTATTGCAGTTCACTGCTGGACGTAGGCCTCCCCAACGGTGAGAACGTGAACGGTGGGGCCACCGGGAACTGAAGGCCGAAACTTTTGCCGCGAACTCATGAGGGTTTTTGCCGATAGTCACCACCCATGAAATGAGAGGGGGTGGCTTAATTCTATAGTGCTGTAGCCACACAGCTAAATCCGTGCTTAGTCGAGCGAATTTATAAATATGTGGCATTTTTTTGACATTTTAGTTACATATTTTTTTTCTATTTGTACATAGTGGATATACATACTAACATACACATAAAAAGAAAATTGTGTTTGCTCGCAAACGGAAAAAAAACCAACTTCGATCACATCGACAAGTAATACAACGTAGCTAGACGAAAAAAAAAATCAAGTAAATACGCGTTATCAAATATTACTCAAAAAGAATTTGTTCTCGAACAAATTTAAACAATTGGGACTACGACACAAACTTTCGATTAAAATAAGAATCACCAAAATCGGTATACCCAGTTAAAAGTTATGCAGTATAATACAATATTAGATATAATTCAAAATATACTTGTCAGATCTCAATTACATTTAAATGGGACCACATGATACGCACACTCTGATGATAAAAAAAAAATATCATAACCCCAGTCAAAAGTTCTGAGGTAAGATACATAAAATAATTGTTTGGTAGCAAACGAAAAGAACTCGATTTTTCTAGGATGCCATCATCAGATCCTGGTTTCCTTATCATGATATCACCTTTGGTATATCTCCTTTCGAACAAAAAAAGAATTATAAAAAGCAGTTCATAAACTACAAAGTTATCTGCGAAAACACACATATATATACGGTCAAATTGAGTAACCTCCTCCTTTTTTGAAGACGGTTAAAAATACAATCGAATTGAGAACCTGCTCCTTTTTTGGAAATCGGTTAAAAAGAAAACTATTCATAAAATACACCGCTTACGTACTTAATACAAAAAAGAACATAAAGTAAATACCATGTCTGTAGTTCTTCACACATCCGCCATACATACATTATTTACAGTGTGTTGTATTTCTATCTTGTATTAAGTATTTCTATGTGAGGGTGAAAATATTATTATTAGACACATTTGATCTTAGTATAAAACACTTGAATTAATATTTTTACACAGTTGTTATAAAAGCAGTCATAAATTACAAGTATTCTACAAATTAGCATTAGTCCCTTCATTTCATTAAACAAGACAAGTAATTAGCTCAATAGGACAATAGGTCTGACTAATACAGAAGGGGTCAATTAGTGCAAGGTCACTCCGGAACTGCAGCTAATTATTGTACCTATAATTCTGTGGCCGCTGCGATAAGTGGTATAAGTCAAGTTTTAACCTTTATTGACATTTTAAAATGGACATTATAAGAAAAAAAATTTTTTTTTGTCAAACTCCCGTTCTTCTATCTGCTTAAGATTCGTGAATATAAAAAAAAACGAGTGCGTTTAATTAGACTACACGAGTGAAGTAAAACTTACGAAATTTAACTCTCTCTGTATCTATCTTCACTAACTTATATCTTCTTCTCAACTTTTTTTTTTATTATGTTATGGGCTTACTCTTGACCTCAGTCTAGCTCTAGAGCACAGACGAGGTCGAAGATGGAGCGAGTTCGCCCAGAAGAACCCTGTTCACTCGCGCTTTAAACATGTTCGGGTTGCTTCTTCTTCAACTTCCATTCGCCTCACCCGATCAGTTTCCGTAACGCACGTTCACCAGCTCACTCCCCAAGTCAAGCGTACGTAAAGAAGTTTACTTCAATAATACCTAATAAGTGCGTCTATCTCAACGGCCCCCATGTAGGATTTACCTGTGTGCCAAATGCCCAGTCCACAGCACACATATGTTTGGCTAATATAATTGTTTGTTATGTGCGGGGATCGAACTCAAAAACCAGCGAAGCCCTAAGCCAGAGCTATGACCGTTGCGCCAACGTGTCATCAAATAATACCTAGAAATTGATATCTTTCAAGTTGTACCCCTTTGTCAGTAATCAATCACTCTAAGTATGAATACTTATTTCGTGCTTCGTGATATAAATGAGATTGTATGAGCGAAGCCGTGAACGGAAATTCAGTATCAGATTATACAATTAAAGATCTGGTCATTTTAATTATATTGTTATAGTTTTAATAATCATTATCAATTAGTATTGTTCGTTACGTAAAGGTATTTGAGCAATGAGAAACAAAACTTTTAATTGTTTTTAAGCAATCATCTTGATTGTTATGTATACAATAGCGGTTGGATATTTACTTAAGAGGTGTTTGAACTGGTTTTCAATTTAACTTTAATAAATTTTATATGAAAATCACGTGGACAGCGATCTGGCTTTCCGCTTCAATTATGGGTTTCGATTCCCGCCCCATGTCTGACATATATGTATATGTATAAGCTGTGTGGCTACGGCAATAAAGAATATAGCCACCCCCTCACCTCCCGTGGGTGTCGTAAGAGGCGACTAAGGGATAACACAGTTCCACTACCACCTTGGGACTTAAAAAGCCGACCGATGACGGGATAACCATCCAACTGCTGGCTTTGAAAAACACAGGCCGAAGACGGGCGGCAGCGTCTTCGGTGCGACAAAGCCAGCCTGCGGTCACCAACCCGCCTGCCCAGCGTGGTGACTACGGGCAAAACACATGGGTTCATGCCATTTTCGGCGCAAACTTGTGGAGGCCTATGTCCAACAGTGGACTGCGCTAGGCTGAAGTGATGATAATATATATGTATCATCTTGGGAACAGACTACCGTGTTTGTATATTACACATAACGTAAATATATATTCATCAAAAAAACTTACATTAAAAAAAACAAAAAAAAAACAATTATAACAAATCCAAGCAATAGCAATAATCTTACAATCCAGTTGCGCCAGAAACTGTCGCGTGCACGCCTTAATAACTGTTGTATTTTAGCAACAAAATAGCAATTATAACGGCGATTGACACCGATCGCTAAACACAATCCCACGACACACTTGTTGCACGAACAATACGCCAATGCCGGGATTAGCATATCAGGTATGCTATCTCAACTGTAACCTGCGACTTTGCGTAGAACCTTTTATAATTTATGTAAATTATGCTATGAATAATCATGTTTGTTCTCAAATAATAATAAAAAACCGACTTCAATCTACGTCGATAATACTACGTCGATTTATAGTAATCTATATAAATACGTGAAGCAAAAACGTTGGACCCCTTTTTATAAAAATTGCGCGGACGGAGGAGTATGAAATTTCGCACACTTATAGTTTATAAAGAGAAGGAGTACAGAATGCTAATATTTTTTTTAATCAATCAATAAATGTTACATACACTACAATGACACACACGCGCATGTATACTCCTTTGTTTATTATTATAGAAGTCTTTGATAACAGATTACAGAACCTTAATAATATTCAAATTTATAATTTAAATTAATTATGGTCGAATTTCGACCACTGGGCGAACAGCAGTGCATATAATTAGGGATAGTTTAAAAACGGCTTGAAAAATCTTACTCAAATTTAAACGGGACCTCACGACAAACACCAGCTTTCGAATAAAAAAAGAATCAAAATCGGTAAAAGCAGTGAAAAAATATGGGATTTTGCCCCATATAAAAAAATATTCGACTAGAAAGCCGGCAACGTTCTTACGATGCTTCTGATGTTGCAGACGTCTAAAGGCTACGGTAATCGCTTCCCATCAGGTGAGATGTACGCTTGTTTGCCGATCTATTTATATATAAAAAAAAATTAAGAACACTTCGTAACGAAACTGGATACGTAACAGCTGGAGATCTAGAATAACACATAGGCTAATTTTTATCACGACTTTTCTACGGGATAAGAAATGACAAGAGTCAAATACAAATATGTATAACAATTTCAAACCTACTTCCAAAAAAAGAGGACGGTTTTCAATTTGGCTGTATTTTTTTAAATGTATGTTACCTCAGAACTTTTCGAGTTATATCTAATAATACGTATTTACTTGACTATTTTTTCAGCATAATTTTTCCCTTGGTATACCGATTTTGATGATTCTTGTTTTAATCAAAATATGATGCTTGTTTTGTAGTCCCATTTAAATTTGATCGATATCTGATAACTACTTTTTGAGTAATCTTTGATGACGCGTATTTACTTCACTATTTCTTTGTCGTAATTGAAGTCGGTTTTTTTTGCAAGCAAATATAATTATTTCTCGTCTTGATATACTGTTATTTGAACCCGTTATCTCACGAACCCTCTTTCCATTACGCACCTAAGCAAGGACAATATATTGCGTAAATATTTCGCACGCATATCTTTAAAATATCTTTAAAATTGTAGCGAATAATGCTGTGAACATTGCTTGGGAAGTTTACGAATTGTTTTCGGAACACCAATTACCCTGGAATTACTTAAAAATGTTTGCTTTGGATTAACTATTTTCGTCTGTATTGTTTTAAAACAATTTCATTCAATAGATACAGTGCAGGGTCATCTCAGAAACATATCTTTGTTTTATACAGAAATTATCCTCTGGATAACGTATTAAATGTTAGCTTTTCGTGAGCTTAAACAGGCACAGGCAATTTTGAAGATTTGTAACTGAGTTATGCTAAAACGGTTGCGTGGATCTAGATAAAATATGCCACAGAGATAGACTTTTTCTATCGGTGAAATATGCGGTTTCCTGGAATTAGATTTCCACGCACTCGAAGTAGTGGGCTACAGCTAGCCAAGTAATAATTGTGTTTGCAAACAAAAAACCAACTTCAATTACATCGACAAGTAATACAACGTAAGTAGACGAAAAAAATTACCAAACGCACTAGTCGCCACTACGATTTTCGAAGATTCCCCTCGATTTCTCTCGGATGACATCATCAGATCCTCGTTTCCTTATCATCACCCTTGGGATTCCCCTTTCCAACAAAAAAAAGAATCAGCAAAATCGGTTCATAACCGACGAATATATATACGGTCGAATCGAGAAACCTGTTCATTTTTTTTAAGTCAGTTAAAAAAAGAAATTTCTGCTTTAGTAAAACACGAATGAGTCAGTCATCGCCGGATACCACAAAATCACATGTGAAAATCGGTCACGTGATTTTCGTGTGAATTAATGATAACGATTAAACATTATATCAATTGAAACAAAAAGTCTGACAGTAGTAGAACATTAGTTCCGCACAAAGAAACAAGCCGTGTCTAGATGCGAGTCATAATGTGTGAGGCTCAATGACTGCCTGACCCGTCACACCGTTACAAACCTCATTATCGTACAGTTATGCGCAAATGACCTCGCGTAAGACTCTAACGTCCATTAGTAAGAATCGTTTAGACAATACTGTTCTTGTATGTACTAATCTTCCGTATTTTGCCATATTCTTTAGATGGTGTTACGGGTCTAATACCATCATATTATTGGATATTAGTTACGTCGCACGAGCATTATTTCCAATCCCATGCGAATTACTTTATATGTTTGTATTATTCTTTTACTTAGCTTTAACTTCAACATTTTCTATGTTTTATAGCAAACGATTTAGTATTTTATTGCCTGAAGAGTAACAAAGATCGACCCAATATTTTTCATTTGTATGAGTAATATATCAATAGCACTAACTGAGGGTTCAACAGGAAATATCCAGCTCAAAATCTGGAGCAGCCCGACTGGGGAAGTACCTCTACTATACAGAAGATCATAGCTAAATAATACTGCTTTCAAGCAATGTTTTGTTCCTGTGGTGAGTAAAGTGACCAGAGCTCCTGGAGGGATAAGGGTCGGCAATTCGCTTGCGATTTGCCAAACGCGCTGATATTACAGGCGTCTGTAGGCTATGATAATCTTTTACTAACAGGTGAGCCGTATGCTTGTTTGTCGACATAGTTATATAAAAACACTAACAGGAACACGCGATTTTACCTACATAATTTCCAATCCCATAGATGGGACAAAAAATAGACTAGGTCTTTACCTACCTCAATCGATATGTAATAATTGTATCTGCTCGCAAACGAAAAAAAAAAACCGACTTCAATTACATCGACAAGTAATACAATGTAGGTCGACGAAAAAATAGTCAAGTAAATACACGTTATCAAAGATTACTCAAAAAGTAGTTATCAGATCACGATGAAATTTAAATATGACCACATGATAAACATCAGCTTTCGACTTAATTAAAAATCATCAAAATCGGTACACCCACTAAAAAGTATGCGGTATAATACAACGTAGGTCGACGACAAAATAGTCAAGTAAAAACGCGTTATTTTATGTAACTCAAAAAGTAATGGTTAGATCTTAAATAAATTTAAATGGGATTAAATGACACACACCACCTTTCGATTAAAACTTTTTTGTCGAAATCGGTCCACCCAGTCAAAAGTTCTGAAGTAACATACATAAAAAAATACAGTCGAATTGAGAACCTCCTCCTTTTTTGGAAGTCGGTTAACAGTAAGTTTTAATACAATCATCTCGTAATCGTAAATGATAATGAAAGAATACGATATAGAAAGATTTAAAGACAGAAGCATTCCTACCAATTTACTCTTCCGCGAATTGGCATACATTTGTACATTAATACATCCAAAAATAAAGGTTCATACGTTTTCACAACCATGTCAGAAATTTCAAGCAAACCCTTGAATAATCGGCTCTCACCACTAAACCATAAACAACAAATAGTTAGCATCTTATCATTACGCATTCAGCCCACTACTGGACATAGGCCTCTTTCTCCATAAGAAGCGAATCATTAACTAATGATTATTTAATAAATATTAAAGATTGAAAGATTAATGACTCAACAAGTCTTAGAAGTCTGTAGAATAATGACATCAACATTAGTCGAACTGACAAAGCAAAAGCATTCATATCAGCAATTCATTTGAAATACTTTTCATGTCAATATCACTCATTACATCAATTATGAAATAATATTTCACTGTTGTAATAGCGTATATTATTATAAAAAACACGTAGAGAATTAAAATAAGACATTTTTGATGCTTGGTGATAAATTACGTCAATCTTTGATTTCACTGTACGTGCTTTTACGGACAGCCACGCACTACGCCATAGGGTCTTGTCGTCGACACAGTGACGTCTACTGCGAATTTTTGATACACACATCCTTGTAAAACCATCCGTGATGCCCATTAAGTAGATTAACTTACATATTCTATATATTAATAGGTGAAGCAAAAACATATCCCCTTTTACGAAAATTGCGGAAGGAGTATGAAATTTCGTACACTTATAGTTTATATAGAGAAGGAGGGGAATGCCAACATTTTTTTTTACATTTATGTTTAGAAATATATTAAATCAATAAAACACACACGCATATTATGTCAAAGCCTGTAGTCAAATTGAAAATTTTTAAAAAAGGTTCTTTATATTCATTATTTTTTGGTTTTCTTTAATTTAAATTTTTATTTGTGGTCTCTGGGCGACCACTTGTAATTATAATTATGTATTTTGTTGTATAGTTGGATTAGATGGAATCGAACGACCATTCATATTGATTTAAAGCCTATAGAGTTTGAAGAGCGCTCTACGTTTTTGCGTTAATTCGTTTTTAACCGACTTCCAAAAAAGGAGGAGGTTCTCAATTCGACTGTATATATATATTTTTTTATGTATGTTACATCAGAACTTTTGACCGTGTGGACCGATTTCGACAAATTTTATTTTAATCGAAAGGTGGTGTGTGCCAATTGGTCCCATTTAAATTTATTTGAGATCTAACAACTACTTTTCGAGTTATATCTAATAATGCGTTTTTACTTGACGCTTTTTTCGTCGACCTACGTTGTATTATACCGCATAACTTTTTACTGGATGTACCGATTTTGATAATTCCTTTTTTGTTGCAAAGGGGATATCCCTAGGTTGGTATCATGATAAGGAAACCAGGATCTGATGATGGGATCCCAGAGAAATGAAGGGAAACTATCGAAAATTTGTAATCACTTTTTACTGGGTGTACCGATTTTGATAATTTTTGATTTAATCAAAAGCTGATGTTTATCATGTGGTTACATATAAATTTTATCGAGATCTGATAACTACTTTTTGAGTAATCTTTGATAACGCGCAGTTACTTGACTATTTTTTCGTCGATCTACGTTGTATTACTCTTCGATGTAATTGAAGTCGGTTTTTTTTTCGTTTGCGAGCAAACACAATTATTATTAAGTATTTTATACTGTTAAAGTGTTATCTGGTATAATAAAGTATTTTATTAATAAATTATTAGTTATTATTAATACCGTAGAATGTTCAACTTTAGTTAAAATTAAATAAATTTAGTTTATTAGTATTTATTATTTGAGGAACGAAATAAAGGAAACAAAAAAATATATCTGTACTAATATTATAAAGAGGTAAATTTTCTAAATTTGTTTGTTTGTAGGGGATAATCTTCGCAAATACTGATCCGATCACGAAAATTCTTTCGCTAACAGAAAGCTACACTATTCAGGAGTGACATAGGCTATATTTTATTGTGATTGAACGAAAAATTCAATGAAAAATCTTATATATATAATTCTCGTGTCACAATGTTAGTTACAATACACCTCCGAAACGACTGGACTGATTTTTATGAAATTTTGTGTGCATATCGGGTAGGTCTGAGAATCGGCAAACATCTATTTTTCATACAGCTAAGTTATAGGGTAGGTTAAGAGGGGGGTTAATAATATATATGGCAAAACAACGTTTGCGGGGTCAGCTAGTGACAAATAAGGGTATGAAAAACTATTTTTTTTTTCAAAAACTAGATAAATATTTACGTTGATAAATAAATTATTTTTCTGTAAGACATGTATGTATATATACTGTTATGTATAATATAACGATCGAAATTAAGTCGTAATCGTGTTCAAAGAGCGTGTAAACCAAGATCCGTGCAAGACCGTATTACATAACATCTGAGACAGATGTGTTGATAATGTGATAGAGACTTTTCGCAACTAATTATTTGAATTTTCCTTAATTTTTCGCTCGGTAAAGAAAATCTCAAAAATATTATCCGAACGAGTGTAGACTTTTTCGAGTTTTACGCTTCGTAATATATGTAGCGGTTCATTTTTATTTATATATTTATTATACACAATCGTATAACATAAATAATTGTTTGCTTGCAAGTGAAAAAAAAGACTTCAATTACATGTCAATGACCAGTAATACACCGTAGGTAGACAGAGAGATAAGTCTAAAAGTACTCGTCAAATCTCCGATCGACCTTTCGATTAGACAATAATTGTGTTTGTTCGCAAACGAAAAAAAAACCGACTTCAAATACATCGACGAGTAATACAACGTAGATCGACGCAAAAATAGTCAAGTAACTACGCGTTATCAAAGATTACACAAAAAGTAGTTATCAGATCTCAATAATATTTATATGTGACCACATGACAAACATCAGCTATCGATTAAATTAAAAATTATCAAAATCGGTATACCCAGTAAAAAGTTATTGCGGATTTTCAAGAGTTTCCCTCGATTTCTCTGGGATCCCATCATCAGATCCTGGATTCCTTATCATGGTACTAAATTTGGGATATCTCCTTTCCAACAAAAAAAGAATTATCAAAATCGGTACATCCAGTAGAAAGTTATGCGGTATAATACAACGTAGGTCGACGAAAAAAGCGTCAATTAAAAACGCATTATTAGATATAACTCGAAAAGTAGTTGTTAGGTCTCAAATACATTTAAATGGGACCAATTGGCACACACCACCTTTCGATTAAAATAAAATTTGTCGAAATCGGTCCACACGGTCAAAAGTTCTGATGTAACATAAATAAAAATAAAAAAAAATACAGTCGAATTGAGAACCTCCTCCTTTTTTGGAAGTCGGTTAAAAAAGAAGAAGAATGAGCTCTGTCCACCCAGCAACAAGTTATGAGGATATACAGGATAAGAGGATATATACAAGATATGAGGATATATTCGAGTCGTCATTCGAGTCGATAACCCACTCCTTTTTAACCGACTTCCAAAAAAGGAGGAGGTTCTCAATTCGACTGTATTTTTTTTTTTTATGTATGTTACATCAGAACTTTTGCCCGTGTGGACCGATTTCGACAAATTTTGTTTTAATCGAAAGGTTTTGTGTGCCAATTGGTCCCATTTAAATTTATTTGAGATCTAACAACCACTTTTCGAGTTATATCTAATAATGCGTTTTTACTTGACGCTTTTTTCGTCGACCTACGTTGTATTATACCGCATAACTTTCTACTGGATGTACCGATTTCGATAATTCTTTTTTTGTTGGAAAGAGGATATCCCTAGTTTGGTACCATGATAAGGAAACCAGGATCTGATGATGGGATCCTAGAGAATTCGAGGAAAACTCTCGAAAATCCGCAATAACTTTTTACTGAGTGTACCGATTTTGATAATTTTTACTTTAATCGAAAGCTGATGTTTATCATGTGGTCACATTTAAATTTTATCGAGATCTGATAACTACTTTTTAAGTAATCTTTGATAACGCATAGTTGCTTGACTATTTTTTTGTCGATCTACGTTGTATTACTCATCGATGTAATTGAAGTCGGTTTTTTTTTCGTTTGCGAGCAAACACAATTATCATTTTGAGAAGTAAAAAGTAAGAATCATAGTACATCACAAGGAATTACTTTAAAATATAATCAACTTAAACGAATACAATATACAAATATTAGTGAGATATCCCAGCATCAATGCTTACATAACTTACCGTCAAACTTTGTATCTAAAGCGATCATGAGGCACATCAACTAGCTTACAAATTGCATACGAGATCGACGCTAGTAATGTAAACAATGCTGTGAAACAGGTAACCCGCTTGCTACCACGGAGTTAACTCGAGCAATGCTACGAGTATTAACATATACATTAAGTTACATATTTGAGACTGTCTGTCTAGTAAAGGCGTCTTGCTTGATTTCGATGATTATGAATTTGATTTAAACGACATGCTTATTACTTATACGTTTATATCTAAATTGTAGTATGGTTTACAGTTTAGTTAGATTAGGAGATATTATTTTTTCTATTTTAGTAGTAAAGTATTTACTATTAACAGTTTTTATATTTTTTTCTTAATTTTATTTCTGTACACCATTTCCACTTTTTTCCCATTGTCGCCTCCACGCTGGTTGTCTGGAAGAGATCGCTGTTTAGCGATAGCCTTTATAGGTAAATTGTACATTTCTTTTCGTGTATTGTTTTATGAATTGTAAACTTCTTTATATGGGTACAATAAGAAGTAAATTATTATTATTAGTTATTCTGGTAATTATAGCAACTGATGACGCTGGATGACGAGTGATGACAGTACACTGCTGGCTGGCTGGCTGACTGACTGAAGTAAAAATTTTATCTAGCGTATTAACGCTAAATAAAGCGTTACCACGCTTTTATTAGCTTGGGTTCTATATATGTATGTAATGGAATCTTTGAGTATAATTATCAACAACTTCCAGAAGTTTGATTAATTTGAAACTTTGCGCACGTATCAAGGACCGATGACAATGCAATAATTCAATAACAGATTCCCAATATCCTTATTAGGACCGCCAGGATTATTAAATGAATAATAATGACGCCGCGTTGGCACAACGGTCACAGCCATGGATTGTACCTATTGCGCCGGCGGTTGCGGGTTCGATCCCCGCACATGACAAACATTTTTATTGGCCATACAGGTGTATGCCGTGGTATGGGTATTTGTGCAGTCCTTGTGGGTCTCCAAACCGTGCGGAGAGCACATTAAGCCATCGGTCCCGGTTGTTATCATGTACACCTGATAGCGATCGTTACTTATAGTAGGGATAATCACTACATAGTATAAAACAAAGTCGTTTTCTCTGTCCCTGCACATGTATGTACGCTTAAATCTTTAAAACTACGCAACGGATTTTGATGCGGTTCTTTTTAATAGATAGATTGATTCAAGAGGATGGTTTATATGTATAATAACATCCATTAAATAGTGGAGAAATACTGTTATTTTTGAGTTTTCTAATGTTATGTCGTAAATAATTTTTTTTTTCGCTTGAATTGCAAACGCAGGCTGAACCCTACGAGATTTATCAAAATAATGTACTAAACATTGTACACATTGAAAAGGTCTACAGAAAAATCCGCGATAGTATATACCTATCTCTTATGGATATCCCACAATAACATTTTTTTGTCATTTACTTTTTACGACAAATAATGGCTAATTTTCGAATCGATTTTAACCAATGCAGCATTAATCCTTATCCAATTAAATACCTTAAATATATTTTATATTTAATATAGATCTCTATGGCCCTTTACAGCATATGATTTAAATGAATATTTTCGAAGATATTACAGATTTAAAAATCGCGGTACGTAGCGTTTGCGGCGGTTCCGGCCGGCTTTTACTCTAAGTTAACGCGTGCGGGCCACGGGCAGTAATGAATAAATCAAAACTACTGGATCGATTTTAATCATTTTTTCAGTGAATAACATAGGCTATAATTATATTTTATACCCGTGCGAAGCCGGAGCGGGTCGCTAGTGCTGAATATATTAAATGTAACAATTATTCTACTTGCGGATCTATTGCTTATTTATGCGCGGAAAGTTATAAAAACAGTAAAAAGTTATGAAAATATACTAAAATGCACCCCCCTTTTTTTACTCTGAATTGAATTATTCTCTTAAGTAATAACTTAAATTTTATTATAATGTTATTTTGAAGTAATTAATTATGATTGATTGTTCGATCTTCTACTACTATAATACAAACTCTTTGTAATTAAAAATTATTTTCAACTTTTTAGTTCAATTAGCTCTATAAAAGCGTGTTTTTTTTTTTTGTTTTTTTAAACTATAATTTATTACATGCAAAAATACACGGCACGTCGTAAAGAGCATTTTTCTCAACCCCATGGTTGCTATTTGATTAAATCTCCCCTCACATTTGAACAAAGCATTTTATTGCTTAAAACAAAATAGTATTTACTGGGGTGTATTGTCTTTATAATATTCCAAAGCACTCTTTTGTTAATGAAGTGGAGACCGCGTGTTGGCAAACACAATGTTTTTACTTATTCAAAAGTTTATTTGTAAAACACTTTTAAAACGTCATTGTACAACGTAATAAATTCATTACATTCTCATACAATCATTATATTACATCAATCGCTCGCGTCATTGTTGTGAAATGGAATCAAATCTCGGTACGATTGTTGTTAAGCAATTGATTCTGAATTGGATTACATTGTCCCAGCCCACCTGGCGGTTGTGTGACTGGTTACGTGATTGCTAGCTGCTAGCTTGTTCTACTGTTTCACTGCTGACTAAAATTTACACAAAATCTAGATTAGTAGGTTTACTAAAATTGTGTTTGCTTACTACTTATCCAGCGTAGGTAGGAAAATAGTGTATTTAATTCGCATTATTAGAGGATAACTCAAAAAGTCTTCATTAGACCTCGATCAAATTTAAATAAGATACAAAACGAGCGGCAACTTTCGATTTAAAAAAAGAATAGTTACACAGATAAAAAATACAGTCGAATTAAGAACCTCCTTATGAAGTAGGTTAAAAAAGGAGTTATAAATGTAAATTATTAAAATGTTTTTTTAAGTAAACAGATACGGATAAAACGTATAATGTTTCGCTCGTAAAATTATAAGACATTACAAAATCATTAGCAATTCATTATATTAGCGCAGTGGTGTTACAACAGAGTAATTAACTTACATTTATTACGCATAATATTTTTAGCCATTATAAATTTTTGTTACATATTTTTTTTTTTTTTTTGTTAATTTGGAGTAGAACTGAGGTAAGACACAGCAGGGAATATCCTGCTCAAAATCTGGAGCAGCCCGATTAGGGAAGTTGTAGAATTAGTTGCCGATGTATGTATAAGAGAGAGTATTTGAATATTAATTTTGTTTTATTTTTTCTTACAAAAGAAAAATAAAAAATGTTACAAGACAAGTAGCCAATCAATTCATGTTAAAAAGTAGGTAATAGTGTCTTCCCGAATCTTATCGACAAGATCTACAAACTGGATTAGTGATATTTTCACTTTTAATAATAATATTTTTTTTTTCGGATAACCTCAGAATTAGGTGACTTCAGGACCTTGGTGACAAGAATGCACGAAGTGAAAGTAGCGTGCCTATATAGGTACTCGTAGACAGGGATGCCACAATTCTCCTACGATATATAATATTTATTAAAATAAAGGTTTAGGATACTTTTAATATTTATGGTATGTATAATAACACTAGCTGACCTGGCGAGCATCGTACTGACGTATATTTTTGTTAATTTTGCAATAAAATATCGCGGCCATTAATCGAAGTAACCAAGAGAGGCGAGATTTATATATATATATATTAAAAGTGCTCCCAACAGTAGAAAGACATAATTATAGATGATCAACTGAACTTCGAGAAGCGAAGTTCGATCATTATTATATGAGTTATTTCATTCGAAGATATAAACATAGTTATAAATATATCTTCGAATGAAATAACGAAATATAATTGTATATATAAGTTAAATAAAATGCAGACAAGTTCAGCTTACTAAATAGTACAGTGGATAATATTAAAAGTGTAAGACTTGTTTATGGCGATTTAATTATAAAAATTACCGTAATTAGTAACGAAAAGGTCTCTTTTGCATACAGGAGAAAAGTTTGAGATTAATACGCTATGGTGCTTATAATAACAACCAGGACCGAAAGCTTAACTGCACTGTGCCGATATCCGCAGAGGCTTATCTATACTAGTAACAAATATTTGTACCAAAACAAATCTCATGTATTATATAAATAAGATTCCGTGCGGAATTCAAACCCCCTTACCACAGGCGTTGAGTCAACTTCTCACACTATTTCTGCTCTATACCTATATATTTTATCAATAGAACAGTTGGCAACCCTAACCCAAAACGGTTAGAAATTTAGATTTACCTACCTTTTCTTGGATATACTAAGCTCTCTAGCATTGTAAACTTTATATTTAAACGGAATAGAATAGAAAATCGCTCATAATGATTCTCGTATTGTTCTCCTGCTAACATTTGAAAGTGAAACTGGGTATTGTGTACCGGTCAGTCTCGTATGACACATAGGACTAAAGAACCGGTACTAATTTCTATTTTAAAATTTTAGTAAGAATTAACATTTTAACTTACTTAACTTTAACGGAAGTAGGGCACAGCACAAAATATGCAGCAGTATAGCTAAATAATACGGCTTTCAAGCAGTGCTGTGTTCCTGTGGTGAATAAGATGACCAGAACTCTTGGGGAGGGTCGGTGATGGGTTCGGGAATGCGCTTGTGATGCTTCTGACGTTGCAGGCATCTATGTGCTACGGTGATCGCTTACCATCAGGTGAACCGTACGCTTGTTTGCCGACCTAGTTGTATAGAAAAAAATAATTTTAGTAGCCTATAAACGCCTGCAATACCAGAAGCTATACAAGCGCGTTGCTGACATTATCTACGCAGTCAATACAGCTCAACCCCCGGATCTCTGGCTACATTACTGACACAGGAAGACAAAACTAGTGATCTAGTTGAGGTAGTTTCCCAATCGAGTGACTACACATTTTGAGCAGGATATTTCCTGCTATAGCTCTGCCTCCACTTAATATAACCGACCAGAACTTTAACAGTCTTTGTTTTATTGTTAGTCAAATGCCAAAGTCCAAAGAGCTTCACTACAAGTTGGGGGAATTCCCAAACATCAACAACTAATGATCAGTATTAACAGTTTATGATAACAGGCGTTTTTAAGTCCTTTTAGAGACTTTACGCATATCCACTAACATCGTAGCCAAAAACAAACATGTATATAAGATATAAAACCTTAATAATATAACTGAAAGGCACCATGATATTTTCCAAACATTAAAATGATGATGAGAAAAAAAATTAAGAACCAGCGCTAATTATAACTTCGAAATTGTGAAAATCATTTTTGAATTATTCGTCCTATGTATAAAACTGATTTAATCTTTTGTTATGAAAAAACTATCTTAAATTTCATAAAACACCATAACGGAGTTATGCTTGAACGAAATAAAGGGGTTATTTCGAAATAAATATAAAAAAAAAAATGTTAATTTTACGCATCATCGCTGACTAATCGCAAAAAACCATGCCATTTGCAATTTACCGTTATGTACAGTTTTCGAATATTTTATAGCTTAATATTATATTTTAAATAAATAAATTTAATAAATACAAAAAAATATATAATAGCTTAGCAATAAAAACAAAAAAAAATGTTTGAAAAACGTGTCAATTTAATCCAGTTTATTTCCTTTGTACATCTTTATTTATTGCAAGTACTTACTGTTCTTTTCTTAGTAGTATGAAATAAATATTATTATTAATATTTATTACTGAAACTACTTTTTTTCTATTTTGACTATGGTACTTTTTACCTATATATATATATATATATATATATATATAGGTAAAAAGTACCATAGTCAAAATAGAAATATATATATATATATATATATATATATATATATATATATATTCTTAATTTGTAACTTAATCTAAACCTATAAAATTATCTTGGCTGCTTCCGACATTGGAATCGCAAATATACTTTGAAAAATGTCTACAGAATTTAAATTGAAATCAAACTTCATTATTACTTCCTTTCTCCTTTCTTCGTTTCGAACACATTCCATAAAAAAATTTGGATATCTCCTTCAACTAACCTGAAACTACTTGTATCATTAAAAAGAATAAGTATCGCTTCAGCCTGTAATATCCCACTGCTGGGCACAGGCTTCTCTTCCTATGTAGGAGAAGGATCAGAGCTTAATCCACTACGCTGCTCCAATGTGGGTTGGCGGATACTACAACTACTTGTACCGTTAAAAAAAAATAAGTAAATAGGATTATTATTTATAATTTTTAAAACATTTGTTTTTAAATTTAAATTCTAGTCTGCCCTTGAGCGTCTTGCCTTGAACAGTATGTACAGCTGCTAGTCATAACGATGTTACAAGCAAATTAAAAAGCTATTCCTCTCTGAAAATTGATCCAGTCAAATTCTTTTTTAGCTTTAATGTAGGTAAACATTACATATATATTGAAATCAAAATAAAGACCTTTCATGCTAGCAGCTTGCAAGTTCACTACGTTATTTTGAATTATTTATAACAATAATTAGAACAACAGTTTTTTTTTTACTATACTCACATTGTCGTCTGTTTACTAAGGCAGACAACTTAACCCCAATGTTATGTTGCTATTAATATTATTAACAGCTGAGTTATATAAAAATCATAGATTGAAAAAAAAATTGAATACCCATCAAAGCTACACGTACTGCAGGTTATATACATATATTGGAAATTTCGAAGACATGATTGCTAATCGTACCCTTACCTATAGTATTTCTGCAAGGTCGTTCGTTGGTGTCATTTTGGAAATAAATAACTGCTATCGTTTAGAAGGCAGCTCGCCTTGAAACGGCATTGGACCTCCTGTCTAATGAACGCTTTTTTTATTTATTTTTTCGACCATAGTACATAATATAAAATATCGCTTATCGCTTATATATAAATGAATGAAGTCGGTTAAAAAGTATCACATAGCTTTCGAACGACAGTACAGAACTGGGTTATTCTTTTTTTATATTTGATCATTATTGTTAATTAAAGGTATTTTTATTAAATAAAAAACAAAATTTAAAGATAATCTATTGATTGACTGCTTTGCTCCGGGGCTTGTAAGTTCGATTCTTAACCCGAGTTTTGGTATATGTATATTTATCAAAAAATAGTATAGATAATAGCCATCTGATGTTACCTAAAACATGCGACAAAGCCAGCCCTGCGGTCACCGACTCGCCTGCCCAGCGCGGTGACTATGGGCAAAACACATGAGTTCACTCCATTTTTGGCGCAACTTGTGGAGGCCTATGTCCAGCAGTGAATTGTGATAGGCTAAAATGATGATAATGATGATGATGATGATGTGTATTTATCAAAAAATATTTAACACAATTATTTATTTATTCATCATATGAATCACATATCGACACACTCAGCAATGACCTTGGCATTTTTACAGAAATAAAAAAACTATTTATCAAAATACCGTTTAAAGGTTATTTGCAGTCAACTTCCAGACAGTGAAACGTATTCAAACGGCTTGATTCTTCATTCATTGTGTTCCTTATATAATAGGATAGTCTGAAGAGGACTGAATATTTTATCTCGCTCTATTATTTGAAAATATTTGTTTGTTAGTCAGAGACAGACACAGCTAAATCATAGATAATTTTTAACCGATCCATAAAAAGGGTTCTCAATTTGATTTTATTTGTTTTGTGTGTAGAGCTTTTGACTGGGTAGAATGATTTTTATTATTTTGTTTTATTGAAAGGTGGTGCGTACTTTTTAAGTTATATCTAATTTCACACTCTGCCTGTATAGTTATGTCTTATTCAATTAAATATTTTATTTATTTATTTAGGATCATACACTTATTGTATAAATTTGAAAAATAATTTAAGAATAAAGGTAATTGAAGAACTTTGACATTAATAGAGCTTTTTCAAATATTAATTCATTAATTTTTAATTGTTTAATTTTAGTTTTGTATGGGAGAATATGACCCAAGTAAAAGTGGCCTTAATTTTTTTTATATTAAGTTGTTAATAATATCGATGTAA
Organism: Melitaea cinxia; assembly: GCF_905220565.1. Classification (NCBI taxonomy): domain Eukaryota; kingdom Metazoa; phylum Arthropoda; class Insecta; order Lepidoptera; family Nymphalidae; genus Melitaea; species Melitaea cinxia. The sequence goes on along the minus strand of NC_059404.1, from coordinate 864,358 downwards.
ATATTATAACAATTTAGTTTAAAATCACTTACAATCATTTACGTTTGTAGCTTCGAATATAATCACACCCATGTCACAATTTTCTGTTAATAAATTTTGAATTCGGTGGAAGACCTTTCACCGGTTTTCGACATATCTCATTTCAGTAAAGTCGGTGAGCAAATTTATTTGTGCAGGCGGAAAACAAATATCAACTTACATTAACTTCGAAATATTACTCTCACTTTTACTCAAAAAATACGATCGAAATGACAACCTTCTTTTTTTGATGTCGGTTCATCACTCACATCATCATCATCATCACTTCAGCCTATCCTAGCCTGCTGGACATAGGCCTCCCTAAGTTCGCGCCAGACATCCCGGTCTTCCGCAATCCTCATCCAGCCTACACCGGCAATCTTACGTAGATCGTCGGTCCAACGGGCCGGAGGACGTCCCACACTGCGTTTAATGTTTTTTTTGATGTCGGTTAATAAAGATTAATTTTATAATCAACTTTATTTGATTTCATCACGGTTTATTGTTTTAAATTCACGACGTTTCGGATACTTTAGAGCACCAATTGTCACAAGAGGAGGTGATGTATTGGTTATAATGGTTGTAAAGCTATGTATTCATTAGCAACATTTGACGCGCAACACATGACGCTCAACATGCATCTCAACATGTCGAGCGACGACGCGTAACTTTTGAGTTTTGCTTAGCGACGTTGCCTGTCTAATGGACGTTCAGTCACCAACGACATGTCGCCTGAGGTGCTAGTGTTGGTCTCAGCTGCGTTTGTTATAATATCATCGCATAAAAAAAGAGGAAAAAACGTTGGTGGGTTAGAAATTACTTAAGACAGTTCCGCGTCGTCGCTCGACATGTTGAGCGTCATGTGTTGCGCGTCAAATGTTGCTAATGAATACACAGCTTAATGGTAAACCGCGATAAAGTCCGAAAAAGTTGTTTAATTATAATGAGTGAAATTCGCGTAAACATTAGAAAACAAATGGTTAATTTTATTTGCAAACTTAATTACCTAAGTGTTTAACATAATTTCTAATTCCTATGAGTTATCTATAATAAAAAATTATAATATATAGCTTATTTGAATAAAATGTAATTTTACAGACACACAGTTACAGAGCATATCAAATATATTATTATTATTATTCTTGGGCTTAATAGCTTTCAGTTGGGCCAGGGGGCACTGGTGATTTCGTCAGTGTCACGTGGGATAGAAAAAAAAGGAAGGAGAATGATCAGTGTGGTTGAGATTGTAAGCTACAGATTGATTATTGCACACAGAAAAAAAAGGCTTATGTTGTTAAGCCTTTTTTTATCAATTATAAGATGTAATACGATTTAACAATTATCAATATTAATCAATACAATATTATTTGAATAGTAATATTTCAAAGCATAAAAGTATGCTATAAACATCATAATTAATTACATATAATACAGATTAATTATTTAATTCGTTAATTTAATGTTAATAAAGCCATTTATACATTAAAACTTTTTATTAATTAAATTATGGCGACTGTGTTAAGGCAGCATTACTACATAGTATGAAACAAAGTCGCTTCCCGCTGTTGATCTTTAAAAATACGCAACGGATTTTGATGCGGTTTTCTTTGGTAAATAGATTGAGTCCAGGCGAAAGTTTATATGTATAATACATACATAACATAGTAGAGAGACAATGATAGTTTTAGAGGTTTCGAATGTGATGTCGTAAATAAACACATTGTTTTGCGCTTACATTACAGATATTTGTTTTATATTTTATATTTAGTATCAGCATTGCACCCGTACGAAGTCGGGGCGGGTCGCTGGTATTAAATAAATGTGCAACTTATAAAATAACAAGTTTTGCAAGTTACTTGCATAAAAATTTTTAACGCTAATTTTCCTTTATGATCACAACTGTAAAATATATTATTGTTAATAGCCTGTAGCACCGGCTGTGGATATCGTTATTTGACGGATGACAGTAGCAAACAGATGAAAGTTTTTGATATATTATTCTTTTTACCATCGAATTCCACTATATTTATGAGATATGTACGATTTTATTTTTGTGTTACCCACACATTAGGAATTCTAAACATTTTTGAATATCATATCAAAAATTGACCGCTCCAGCGGGGTTCGAACCCGCGTCTCCGACGTTCGCTTAAACCGAAAATAAAAATCATCATATCAAGAATTTCGCTCTAGCGGGTACATCGTTCCATAGCTTAATTGGCTAGAGCGCCGACACGGTCAGTCGGAGACGCGGGTTCGAACCCCGCTGGAGCGGTCAATTTTTGATATGATATTCAAAAATATTTATGAGATATTTATATTCGGAAATATGAATCTAAAACTATCGTCTAATTGAGGAAAAACAGGCCATACCTAATAGCCTAATCTATCACCTGCAGTTAAAGTCTATTCGTAACTTATTTGCAGGATAATCTTTATCCACAATTGGTGAAGCAGGTCCTAATCCTACTTTATTAAGTCTATAACTAACACTTAACTTTGAACTCGTTTTTTTTTCTTAGTTTTTGATATTTATTCGTTACTGCCTTTTAGGCCAAAGTAGGTGTGCAAAGTTGTTAAAATACAAAGTATGTCAAGGTTGAAGCACCATGGCTGCAAAAGGCTCAAGGCAGCTTCAAGCAGGTGTGAAATTAGAAAATCACCTTTATTAAGTGGCAACATCCATGGCGCGGGCGCTGTCGTAAGTCCAGATGTTTCCGACAACATAAATATTACGCACGTGACGGAAAATGTATCGTTATACCAAACAGATCTTATAACAGTTCGAATCGGTAATTTTAGATTTAAAATTACAACTCCAACCAAGATATTGTACATATAAGTTTTGACTAGATCGTTGGCGCAGTTTGTAGTGGCCCTGCTTTCTGCTCCGCGGGTAGCGGATACGATTCCCGCCTGAGTCTGGGTGTTATATTTGTATTTATATATGTAATATTTCTATGAATATTTATATAAAAGAAAAGTATTAGCTATAACAGTCGGCTGTTACCTGTAACACAAGCATTAAGTTGCTTACCATAGGAACAGACGACCGTGTATATGTTATATGATATTTGTTATTTATTTATATATAACATCGTTTCAGTAGCTCTGGCTTACAAGCAGAAAGTCTATACTAATAAAATGAGAGCCGGTTTTTTTTTTTCGTATACTGCAAAGACTACCGATCCGATCGGAATAATACTTACAGCATATTAAGATATATGCAGTGTGATTCGGAGGTGTTAGTATATCATATGTTGATGATTACTTATCACGTAAAAAATATGGACGAACAGAGGTCGCTAGTATAACTATATTCATATTACTGTTTTCTAATGTTTACGCGAATTTCACTCATTATAATGGAACAACTTTTTTTGGACTAGTCCTCCTGTGACCATAGTTGATGTAAAGTATCCAAAACGTCGGACATCGAAAAAACGTAATAAACTGCGATAAAATCCGAAAAAAAAAACTGTTACATTATATTCGTATTTATTATAAGAAACGTTTTATTGACATTTTTTGTAAGAGTAACTGAGAAGTTTCTTGCTAATTATTCACAGCTGTGTATCTATATACATTCTTCATTTTGCCGTTTGCAGTCGAAACACTTGGACCTTGGAGTAGCAGTGCTAATTTTTTTTAATGAGATAACTCCTCGCCTTATTGCCTCCACTGGTGACAAGAGGGCTGGTGCATTTTTTGCCCAGAGAATCGGCATAGCGATTCAACGGGGAAATGCTGCCAGCATTCTTGACACGATTCCACGCGGACATGATTTATATCAAAACTATCTGTAAATATTTGGTTCTTAAGTTGTGAATTGTAAATGTGTATAATGTTTAATAAACTATTTTTATTCTTTTTCAATTAAATATTATATGAAATTTATTTCTGAATTAGTGTTAGTTTTATATCAATTGTATGCTATCGTTTAACTTCTAGAATTTCAATGGTTTACCAGAAAGTACAGTATATATAATAACAAATTATGTAATGAAATAATAGCCACATGAATCAGTGAACTAAAAACAAGAAACTAAATACCTAATCTCACAGTTGCTAGCATTTAGGTAATGTCAAGGGCTAATCTTATCTCAAGGGCAATGTCAGTAACAATATCAGATCACAAATTATTAGATTATTTACTTAAATTAAAACATGTGACATTTAAAGAACCTTCAAGCCATGTGAAAAAGACTTACTTATTCACTCACTTATTAATATCTCTCTCAACTTCCGTCTCATCGTCACACTTTTCGTAACTATCTCGTCACGCATTTACCAGCTTACTGCCCAAGTCAAGCGTGCGTCAAGAAGTTTTAAGTACTTCAAAAGTTGTTTGTTCAACAAAAATTTTGTCAAATAGATTTATACAAAACGCAAGGCAGTAAAAATTTTCGCAAACCGAATTAATTACAAAACAATTTTTTTAAACACTACATAGAAATAAGCGACTTACGTGTACATCGGGCCGTCTCGATAGATTTTTGGTAAAATGGAAGCCAATAAAATGGTTGACTTTTATACTTGACCGAGAATTTCGATCGAATTTAGAATCTGTATTGAGACTCAAAATAAAACTTAGTAAACTAGGAAGTATCTATACAAATAAATAAAATTGGAGTGTCTGTTTGTAATATTAAAATAACCGCTTTTTACTAAATGCATATATAGATGTATAAATGGGATATATACCAAAATATTTACATTTATATTGGGGCATTCCACGCGAAGCGGACAACTAAAAAATGTCGATGTTTCCGATTTTAGTAATTTTCGAATATGTTATACCTATATATGCCCTCAATACATATGTGTAATATTATTATAGTATATTGTTTAATTATCGAGTTATTAGTCATTAAAGTGTCGAGTAACCAGCAGGAACGCCCTACTGTAAGTGCCAATATTAGCTATTTTAAAGTTATTTTAAAATAAATAAGATAGAAAAGTGTTTACGTGATGAAATGACCTTTGTGATGATGTTTTTCGAAATTTGAAATTTTATATATTTTTTTGGAAAAAATTCATTTAAATTTTTCAATTATTATTTTTTTAAACTTGGACCCCTTAAATTTTTTTAATTTTTTTTCTCAAAACAGCTAATAGTGTATTGAACATACTTGCAAAGTTCTAGAGTGGGCCGAAAAGTCGTTTAGGAGCTAGACCAGTTATACTGCCTAAGCGCAACTGCGCCGGTGGTCGCCGTCCGGCTTACATCAGCCGCACAGTAACGTTTCACAGAGGAATACCAAAATACCTTTGTTTGAAATACATACATATACCCATATTTTGAGTAATTCTGCGTAGTAATCAGTATGTATTTATCACAGACACACATACTAGTAAATAAAAGAAATATTGTTATGATATATAATTATAGGTAATACAAAATGGTAGCGCCATTTTGCATCACTAACTGAATTTATTTCTGAAAGCAGTTAAATTAAAATAGTTTGTGTATATGCATAACATATTCGTAAAAACATCACACAACGTTAATAAAAACAATATCAAACGCAGTATAAGCACCACAACGAAAAGTAAACGTACGAGTGTCTTTTATACTACTTTATATGCTAATTAGTCGTAATATAAATATTTCAGTTTATATTAAATAGAATTTCAATAACATAGCATATTTTTTAGTACAATATATATTACAAACAAAGATATGGAGTGGGTTTAGTAGCACTATATTTTATGGAAGACATGAATAAAAAAATATTGATAATTTAAAAAAAAAAGTAACTGTTAAGCTTCTTGCCGATTATTCTGAGCAGAACATACATTCCGAATCGATCGGGGCTTCATATTAACTGTAATTATTTATTTGAAAATATCGTATAATAATAATTAAATAGGCCTTGAAGCCTACTTGACAACAAAAGGAAAAATGTTTTCATTTTTTTTAGCTGTTTGTTCATGAGCAGTGCAGTGCATACGTAAAAAAAAAAAAATAATAATCGCAATATAATGGCGCTTTATCGTGATCGTTGTTTTAATCCATTTAATTTAGCAAGACATAAAAAACATAAACAATTAAGAAAATTAATAATTGTGTTTGCTCGCAAACGAAAAAAAACCGACTTCAATTACATCGACGAGTAATACAACGCAGATAACAAACGCAGACGAAAAAATACTCAAGTAACTGCGTGTTATCAAAGATTACTCAAAAAGTAGTTATCAGATCTCAATAAAATTTATATGTGACCACGTAACAAACATCAGGTTTCGATTAAATTAAAAATTATTAAAATCGGTACACCCAGTAAAAAGTATTATTTTTTTTTTTACGTATGCACTGCACTGCTCATGAACAAACAGCTAAAAAAAATGAAAACATTTTTCCTTTTGTTGTCAAGTAGGCTTCAAGGCCTATTTAATTATTATTATACGATATTTTCAAATAAATAATTACAGTTAATATGAAGCCCCGATCGATTCGGAATGTATGTTCTGCTCAGAATAATCGGCAAGAAGCTTAACAGTTACTTTTTTTTTTAAATTATCAATATTTTTTTATTCATGTCTTCCATAAAATATAGTGCTACTAAACCCACTCCATATCTTTGTTTGTAATATATATTGTACTAAAAAATATGCTATGTTATTGAAATTCTATTTAATATAAACTGAAATATTTATATTACGACTAATTAGCATATAAAGTAGTATAAAAGACACTCGTACGTTTACTTTTCGTTGTGGTGCTTATACTGCGTTTGATATTGTTTTTATTAACGTTGTGTGATGTTTTTACGAATATGTTATGCATATACACAAACTATTTTAATTTAACTGCTTTCAGAAATAAATTCAGTTAGTGATGCAAAATGGCGCTACCATTTTGTATTACCTATAATTATATATCATAACAATATTTCTTTTATTTACTAGTATGTGTGTCTGTGATAAATACATACTGATTACTACGCAGAATTACTCAAAATATGGGTATATGTATGTATTTCAAACAAAGGTATTTTGGTATTCCTCTGTGAAACGTTACTGTGCGGCTGATGTAAGCCGGACGGCGACCACCGGCGCAGTTGCGCTTAGGCAGTATAACTAACTGGTCTAGCTCCTAAACGACTTTTCGGCCCACTCTAGAACTTTGCAAGTATGTTCAATACACTATTAGCTGTTTTGAGAAAAAAAATTAAAAAAATTTAAGGGGTCCAAGTTTAAAAAAATAATAATTGAAAAATTTAAATGAATTTTTTCCAAAAAAATATATAAAATTTCAAATTTCGAAAAACATCATCACAAAGGTCATTTCATCACGTAAACACTTTTCTATCTTATTTATTTTAAAATAACTTTAAAATAGCTAATATTGGCACTTACAGTAGGGCGTTCCTGCTGGTTACTCGACACTTTAATGACTAATAACTCGATAATTAAACAATATACTATAATAATATTACACATATGTATTGAGGGCATATATAGGTATAACATATTCGAAAATTACTAAAATCGGAAACATCGACATTTTTTAGTTGTCCGCTTCGCGTGGAATGCCCCTATTATATACTAGCTGACCTGGCAAACTTCGTATCGCCTTATTTTTTTTCTTAAATATAATAATTACATATATCAAAACAAAATATACCCTATCTTTCGACAGCTAGCTTTTTCTGTGCGACAAAGCTAGCCCCGTGGTCACCAACCCGCCTGCCCAGCGTGGTGACTATGGGCAAAACCCATGAGTTCACGTTATTTTTGGCGTAAACTTGTGGAGGCCTTTGTCCAGCAGTGGACTGTATAAGCTGTAATGATGATACCCAATCAAAAAACATATATTTGTTTAAGTAAATACAAATATCAGCCTTGGAGTCGAAGCTACAGCCATGAGGAGAAGATTCGCTTCACTACCTACGAAAGTTTTTGAAATAAAACTTCTTTAGGCACGCTTGACTTGGGGAGTAAGCTGGTGAATGCGTGACGAGAGCGTTACGAAAAGTGTGATCGGCGAGACTAACGGAAGTGGAGAGGGAGATATAAGTTAGATGAAGCTAAAAAAGTTTTACTTCAGGTGTGTGGTCTAAAGCACACTTTTTTTTCTTAATGTTGATAAATTCAGTATTTCTTTGAAACTAATGTTACCGGTTTTTTTTTTCTTTAGTAATAGCTTTTAAGTAATATTACATCGAAAATTGTGGCGATTATTTAATTTTATGAGTTAACTGTATCTCTTTAAAATTATCTAAGTTAATTAGATTCATATAATGATGAATTTAAATAGCTTACAAAATCAAGAACCGGTTTTGAATATTTTGCTTATCTCTAATAGAAATGTCAGATTAGCATAAATATATGCTTACGATTTTAGAATCTCATTCGAACATCGCCGTGCGATATTTTGAAATCATTTGTAACAATAATTCCTAATTAATCCAAGTTTTAGATTCAGATTTTATCTTGGATATAAGTTATTGATAAGCTTTATCAGAAGCGGGTATAATAGAAGACCTGACACCTGCACTAATTAACTGCAATTTTTGGATTCGCAGCTTGAGAGTTTTATTTTGACCTTCGGCAGATTGAAGCCACATTTCGTCTTACAAGTGGTGAAGCTTTTTGCCAGCAGTTTGACATTTACGTTTTGATCCACTTGTATTCAGTTGTTAGTTAACTAGATAAATATGAATTTTCGTTTTGATCTTGTCATCAATGAGAGCTCTTGTAAAGTAAGTATACGGGTATGCAACCACCATACGGGTAAGTTATAAAAAAAGTTATGAACGACATACTTAATAGGGTCTATTATACCATCGTTATACGATCTACCAAAAACGCCGAATTGTGGAAAAATATTTAGATCTTAAAATTTTATACCTACGTTATGATAGACATATTGTTCTCATTAAGATAGGTAGGTTTGAATCTTCAAATTAAAGTTTCTAAGATACTTATATAGTTCAATTTTTGACGATGCAATGTCGCAGCGGTTATAGCACTAGCTGTTGCGTTTGCGCTCGAGACTTCGATCCCCACATGAAAAACATTTTTGTTTGCCATATAGATGTTTGTCGTGGTCTGGACGCTTGTGTTTGTGTATTGTGTGTTTCCGGACCCCCGACACGGGATCAAATCCTACCGGAGGCCTTTGAGTTTCAAGCGCTTTTTATTTTTATTTATTAGGACACAACTACTGCCAGCAATAGTAAAATCATAATAATTAATAATTAGATCTAGGTTTGGAGGTCGCTCAATGATTTATGACGTTTGTAGTAATTGTGAAGATCATCGATCGGTAGCTGGCTCGCACTAAATCAGTGGACGTCAAAATTTTCATACTTCCGCGGTTTTAACTTCAATTTTCTGTAAGTTCTATTCAACTACAAACGAAAGTCTTTTCACTACAAACCTCTTTGGAGGTTCCTTAATCATTTATGACGTTTGTAGTAACCGTAAAGACAATCCATATGTAATAGCTCACACGGAACATGTAGAAATCGATATTTTCGTACTTCCTCGGCTGTCTCTTCAATTTTCAGTAACTTTTATTCAACTACAAACAAAAGTCTTTTAATTAAAAACCTCTTTGGAGGTTCCTCAATGACTTATGACGTTTGTAGTAATTGTGAAGATCATCCATCGGTAACTGGCTCGCATCGAATCAGTCGAAGTCGAAGTTTTCGTACTCCCGCGGATCTCACTTCAATTTTCTGTAAGTTTTATTCAACTACAAACGAAATTTTTTTCACTACATACCTCTTTGGAGGTTCCTTATTCATTTAAGACGTTTGTAGTAACCGTAAAGACCATCCATATGTAATGGCTCACGCGGAATATGTAGAAATCGATATTTTCGTACTTCCTCGGCTGTCTCTTCAATTTTCAGTAAGTTTTATTCAACTACAAACAAAAGTCTTTTCACTACAAACCTCTTTGGAGGTCCCTCAATAATTTTTGATGTTTGTAGTAATCGTAAATACCATCTATCGGTAATTGGCTCGCACCGAATCAGTCGAAGACGAAATTTTCGTACTTCCGCGGCTCTCATTTCAAATAGCTTAACTTTTATCCTACTACAAACGAAAATTTCTTCACTACAAACCTCTTTGAAGGTTCCTCAATCATTTTACACGTTTGTAGTAATTGTGAAGATCATCCATCGGTAACTGGCTCGCATCGAATCAGTCGAAGTCGAAATTTTCGTACTTCCGCGGTTTTAACTTCAATTTTCTGTAAGTTCTATTCAACTACAAACAAAAGTATTTTCACTACAAACCTCTTTGGAGGTCCCTCAATGATTTATGACGTTTGTAGTAATTGTGAAGATCATCCACCGGTAACTGGCTCGCACCGAATCAGTCGAAGTCGAAATTTTCGTTCTTCCGCGGTTTTAACTTCAATTTTCTGTAAGTTTTATTCAACTACAAATAAAAGTCTTTTCACTACAAACCTCTTTGGAGGTCTCTCAAGGATTTATGACGTTTGTAGAAATTGTAAAGATCATCCATCGGTAACTGGCTCGCATCGAATCAGTCGACGTCGAAGTTTTCGTACTCCCGCGGATCTCACTTCAATTTTCTGTAAGTTCTATTCAACTACAAACGAAAGTCTTTTAATTAAAAACCTCTTTGGAGGTCCCTCAATGATATATGACGTTTGTAGTAATTGTGAAGATCATCCATCGGTAACTAGCTCGCATCGAATCAGTCGAAGTCGAAATTTTCGTACTTCCGCGGTTTTAACTTCAATTTTCTGTAAGTTCTATTCAACTACAAACGAAAGTTTTTTCACTACAAACCTCTTTGGAGGTCCCTCAATGATTTATGACGTTTGTAGTAATTGTGAAGATCATCCATCGGTAACTGGCTCGCACCGAATCAGTCGAAGTCGAAGTTTTCGTACTCCCGCGGATCTCACTTCAATTTTCAGTAAGTTTTATTTAACTACAAACAAAAGTCTTTTCACTACAAACCTCTTTGGAGGTCCCTCAATAATTTTTGACGTTTGTAGTAATCGTAAATACCATCCATCGGTAATTGGCTCGCACCGAATCAGTCGAAGACGAAATTTTCGTACTTCCGCGGCTCTCATTTCAAATAGCTTAACTTTTATCCTACTACAAACGAAAATTTCTTCACTACAAACCTCTTTGAAGGTTCCTCAATCATTTTACACGTTTGTAGTAATTGTGAAGATCATCCATCGGTAACTGGCTCGCATCGAATCAGTCGAAGTCGAAATTTTCGTACTTCCGCGGTTTTAACTTCAATTTTCTGTAAGTTCTATTCAACTACAAACGAAAGTTTTTTCACTACAAACCTCTTTGGAGGTCCCTCAATGATTTATGACGTTTGTAGTAATTGTGAAGATCATCCACCGGTATCTGGCTCGCACCGAATCAGTCGAAGTCGAAATTTTCGTTCTTCCGCGGTTTTAACTTCAATTTTCTGTAAGTTCTATTCAACTACAAATAAAAGTCTTTTCACTACAAACCTCTTTGGAGGTCCCTCAAGGATTTATGACGTTTGTAAAAATTGTAAATATCATCCATCGGTAACTGGCTCGCATCGAATCAGTCGACGTCGAAGTTTTCGTACTCCCGCGGATCTCACTTCAATTTTCTGTAAGTTCTATTCAACTACAAACGAAAGTCTTTTATTTAAAAACCTCTTTGGAGGTCCCTTAATGATTTATGACGTTTGTAGTAATTGTGAAGATCATCCATCGGTAACTGGCTCGCATCGAATCAGTCGAAGTCGAAGTTTTCGTACTTCCGCGGATCTCACTTCAATTTTCTGTAATTTTTACTCAACTACAAAACGAAAATCTTTTCACTCAAACCTCTATAGAGGTCCCTCAATCATTTTAGACGTATGCAGTAATTGTGAAGACCATCCATCGGTAACTGGCTCGCACTGAATCACTGGTTTTCTTACTTTCACTGCATCTGATACTGTTATATATTACGAGTATGTCATATTAATTCTATCACAAACTAAAAAAATGATGACTATAAATCGCTACGGAAATTATCGTTCAATTAACCTGTAATTGTTATTATTGAGGCTTTCAAATTGATTTTATAGAGGTAAAATTCATGACGATAATTGCTCGCAATTTATTATTTTTTATATTTTTAATTATTTTTTTTCTAGCTTACTAAAAACAAAACAAAATGCACTACAATCATCTATTAACGTTCCTCTATAAGAATCGAAGAAAAAAAATTTTTATTTTAAATGTGGGGGGATGCAATATTTTTTGGTGCCAAAAAAAATTTTTTTGTACAACTACAAAAAAAGTTGTTGTCACTACTATCAACTACTAACCAACATCTATTAAATGAATCCAAAAAAAAACATTTTTTCCAAAGTCGGGTGCCAAGTTCACACAGCCTAAGAGCGCGTATAGACATAACTCCCGGTTGTTATCATAGATAATAATGATCGTTATTCTCGGTAGAGAAATCTTTTGACAATCCGCAAAAGAGCACACTGATGTAATATCGACGGGTGCAAAGTAAAAAGAGTTAGGTATATACAAAACAGCTACTTTTCAGGAGAGCGCATAATAGGAAAAAGTGCTGCCATTTTGTCAATTTCAAACGAAATTTCATGAAATATTCATCACTGTTACATTATTTACAAAGAGAAACACTTGTATATTTCATTTCTTCTAATTATGTTTCATTTAAGAGATACTGCAGTTGTTTGCCTCTACATTGTGCTTAAAAATATATATGACAACTGAATTAACTACCACTTGGTCGTTTCTACATAGGAATTAAAAAATCTGGATTTAATAAAGCATGTTTCATATATTTCAGTAAGTATAAAAAGTATGACTTTTGCAATTCCAAAAAAATTCCAAAAAATTCTAAAAACGTCTTTCCATGTCTATTGTGATGTATTAAAATTGTTTACTATTATGATAACACTTCACACAAACCTTAATACGTAAAAAGCCAAAACAAACATTGTTGCCGGTCGGCGAAGCACACGCCATCTGACTGATGACACAATAGGAATGAACGTGCGCCCCCCGTGCGGACTGCGTAAAAGCGGCCAGGCGGTAGTTGAACGGATGTACGTCGTGTAATTTTACAAAACAGCAGTAGTTGTCTTCTTTTACTTGACAAAAGTACAAGAAATGAGGCGATATTTGTATTTTTTATTTTGCCATGTTGTAAAATATAAAGTTTTTAGTTAGTTACTGAAATTTAAAAAAATCTTAAAATTGTAGTTTTTTTTTTTTTACTTTGCACCCGTCGATATGATCCATATATTCCCCAATGTAGAGAAAAGTACTATCAACTATGATAATTTAATCATGAAAAGAAATTTCGTGCGACTTTTCTCACATCTATGTTATCTCTTTCGATCCTTGCTCTTATTTTTAACGAGATCATAATCCTCCTATTCACAGACATAAAAGCAGTTATATAACATACACGTACACATGCGTGTGTGTACTAAGATCTGTTCAGAATTTATTAATATTCTTGAGGATCATACATCTGTAATTACTGCAGAGTGTAATGACCTCTATAGTATGATTCACATTCGTAATAAATATAAATACGAATTTTAATTAGGAACATGTAGCGTGTTGTATAGAACAATTTCTCTGGTGTTGTGGTACGTGTGAGACGTGCGTGCCTAAACATCTGATGGAAGATTGTTTTTATACAAATATTTCTTTCCGGTTCGGATGTCTATTCTTCTCGGTCTCACCACCATGCCTCGGAGAACACGTTAAACAGCTACTCCCGGTTATCATACACATTTCATAGCAGTTGTGACTGTTATTAAGGAATATATCCCACCAACCCGCAGTGGAGCAGCGTGGTGGATTAAGCTTCGATCCTTTTGCTACATGGAAAAAGAGGCCCATGCCCAGCGGTGGGATGTTACAAACTGAATCGTATTACATAGAAGTTTAATTAGTATTCAATAATAACGATGTCTGTTTGAACATTTACATACCATTCGATTGTGTAACTAAACTGTTTATATAAACTGTGAAATACAATGAAATGTTAGCGTTAGCCACTAGAGACATGTTATGATAAGTCTCTCGAGGATTACAGAGACAATAATGGTGAAAGTTAAATTAATAATAACATTTAACAATCAACGACTTATTGTTAACGAAGATAATTAGTACAATAATGAGTTGAATAAGATAATTGTTGATAATAATAATATTTAAAAGCAGTGTTGTGTTTCTGTTGGTTAGTAAGGTGACCGAGCTCCTGGGCGTATAAGGGTCGGCAACGCGTTTGCGATGCTTCTGGTGTTGCAGACGTGTATCAGCTACGGTAATCAATAATTAATCGGTAATTGTATAATTTCTGATTTACGACTTTTTTTTTGACGACTTGAGTGACATTACGTTTTTTTATTATTATTTATTTATTCTATATTTAGATTTAATAGTTTTTATTTGTAGGCAACTGACATCAGAGACGCACTCGTCTTATGGTTTGGTAGAAAACCGGTGTCAAGTACCATTTCTACTATGGTAATCTGACTAATGCCGAACCGAAACAATTTGGCGCATGCCTGAGGCACACGATAGTTTAATAAGTGCGAGAGTATTATGTATTTGTTGCTTTCTATAGTCGATTTAAACTATTTATTGTTGTCTATTGTATGTGATCAAATAAATGTTTTTTCTTCCTTTTCTTTCTTTCTAATCGTTTACCATTAGGTGAGCCGTGCGCTTGTTTGCCGACATAGTTATATAAAAAAAAGTAAAAAAAATTGAAATATTGTAGCGTTATTACCATGAACGACGAAAACTTTTAATTAGTAACAAAATGATATCCAATAAATCTATAAATCATAAAACCTTTTACTGAAATAGTATAACTTCTTTTGTAAGTTATTAGTTAAGTTTAAAGAAACCCCAAGGTTATATTTTACACTTGCTAATAAAAACCGTGATAGCCTATCATTAACCCCGAGATAAAGTTTGTCAGAAACCGATAAAGTTGGTCTTGGTGGGTTTGGTTGGTTGGATAAAGTGAAATTATGCATTCGCTTTTTCTCAAAAATAAAATAAAATCAAAAGCAACGTTATTCAAACAGGCTTCAAAAGCACTTTTGAATCGTCATTTTACAAATTAAAATTTTAAAGTGATTATTATTTTTGTAAAAGCTACCACCGACTTGGAATGTAAATTCTGCAGAGAAGAATCGGCAAGAAACTCCGCAGTTACTCTTTTGAAAATAATATTTAAACTGTGTTTTAGTACAAAATTTGTAATATCTTGCATGAAATACAGCGTCAATAAGTCTACACATCTTTATCATCTATGTAATGCTGCCCTGAATAATAGATACGCTATATCTATTAATTTCTTTTTAATAGAAACTTTAAATTTATGTCCATACAATTGTAATTCTACAATATATCTATTTTAAGTGGTAGGTACTTGTAACGGCTATTTTGGTAGGTACTGGAGCTGACATAATGGTAGGTACTTACAGATATGCAGTGGTCGAGCATAAGTGAAGTAATATTAAAACTATTTTTCAAATTCTGTGGACATGAACACCTAAAAAGTAAAGTAGTCAGCGATGTATGAAAAACGAGGGCTTAGGCCAGCCCTTCAATCAACTTACATATTATGTAGAAAGAGATAACTAAATGAGTTATTAGGTAATGTAATAACTAATATCTGCCAACCTGCAGTGGAGCAGCGTAGTGGATATAATATATATTATATAATATAATAATCGTCCTCCTAAAAATTGTATTGCTTCACTCCAAGTTTGTGGTTACCGTGTGGCTACGGTACTAAAGAATATAGCCACCCCCTCTTTTCCCGTGGGTGTCGTAAGAGGCGACTGAGGGATAACACAGTTCCGCTACCACCCTAGAACTTAAAAAGCCGACCGGTGGCGGGATAACCATCCAACTGCTGGCTTTGAAATACACAAGGCCAAAGACGGGCAGCAGCGTCTTCGGTGCGACAAAGCCAGCCCTGCGGTCACCAACCCGCCTACCCAGCGTGGTGACTATGGGCAACACACATGAGTTCACGTTATTTTTGGCGTAAACTTGTGGAGGCCTATGTCCAGTAGTGGACTGCGAAAGGCTGCTGTGATGTGATGATGAGATAACTAAATGAATTGTTAGGTAACGTAAAAACTAATATCCGCCAACCTGTAGTGGAGCAGCGTAGGGGATAATGATGATAAAATCGTCCTCCTAAAAACTGTATTGCTTCACTCCAAGTTTGTGGTTACTTTCCATATCATGAGTGACGATGTTAACCGGGACCGACGGCTTACGTGCTCTCCGAGGCATGATAAGATAACTCGCAAGGATATACTTAAACATACAACAGATAATACGAGCGGGTACCACGACTGAAAGATATATGCGCCATTGTACAAAAATGTTGTCAAAGTAATCTCATATTACACATAATGACGAACATACTTTGAAAGAATTTCGGAATCCATTTTTAAGGCAACATGTAGTAGATACAAGTGTTACTTTCACTGAATATATTTGGTTTACTTAAAACGTATAGAGTTCTCAAATACTTGAAAAACTTTCGCTGCAAGAATAATAACTATTCAATTTCAACCTTTTAAAATATTTTATCTATATAAATAAAAATGAATGTTGCTAAGCGCATAACTCGAGAATGGCTCGACAATCGGCTAATTTATTTTTTTGTACATTCCTTAAGGCCCACGGAAGGTTTTAATACTTTAAAAAAAAACTAACTTTTGACAGAACTAAGTCTGTCCGGGCAGCTAGTTTTAATTAAAAAAAAATTATTATTGAAAAAATATACTTAAAAGTCATCATATGTCACCTGCGATTTTATATGTGTTGACATTTCTGCCGTTTATGACGCCATAGTTACTTTAAATAATATAACTTTTCTTCTATTTCAGAAGTTGAGAACTATCAAAATACCTATATGCCATAATTTCAAAGTACTCTGATTACAAATATAAAAAAAAATGTTTTTCTCATGAATGTCTGTTCTTCATGAAGTTACAAGGATATTAGCCAAATTTATAGTTTAGTATTCAAAAGATAATAACATGGTGAAGAAACTTATGAACAAATTCTCGGGCGTAACATCCGTTATACCATAGTGAAGCAATACAAGTGATCAAAGTTTACGACAAGGGCGCCATATTGCTATTACAATTGCTAATGGCTGACCTATTGCAAATTTGGCAGACGTTTTGCTTTCTGCTCTAGTGTTGTTAATTTGATTCCTATATATAAATATATTATTTATATAATCGTATTTTTTTATTATTTTTCTTTTTTTTTGGGAAACAAACAATTATTACAACACTCTTCAATAAAAACAATACAAGAAAAAACACAAATCAATCATGTTTCCACAGAAAATTATAACAAACACTTGACAATCAATGATAAAAACAAAAACTAAACATAAAGTAAACACAGTAATTAAACAGTTAAAACAATGTATGTATGACATAGATATGTATCAGCCAGTACTACCTAAAAGACAGATAATAAATTGTCTAATTTTGTATTAACAGACGACCGTGTGGAATACTTATATTTAAAAAAAAAAACTTAAGGATTAATAAGCGTAACCAAAGCGTAAAATTTTCTTTTATTTTGGTACGACAATGAAGAATCATTACGAATTTTAATACAAGAAACTTTATATAAATTTTTTTTCATCTCGAGGAACCATAAAGGGAAGATTTCTTACAGACAACCTCTGGGTATAAGAAACGATATTGTAGTGGTTATGAAGTTTAAAAATATTAATGAAAAAAATTACAACATTGTGTCTGTTAGATTTTTTTGAATATTAAGAGACGCCGGATCAAGTGAAACATTATGGTTAGTAATTTAGGTCTCAAAGACTTAGTATTCGCCAGTGTTCGCGAACTTTGTCAGAGAAATGTGTGACTCATTCGGTTCTCGTACGTGACAAACCAGTTGAGAAGGCGAGGCGGACCTTAGAGCAAGGTCGTCTTGCACTCTCCAAAAATTTTTATTCTTGTTACTTGTAACTTGTTTTGCGTAGAATTTTAGTTTTTATAGGTATCCATCCAATTTGTATTTATCTAATATACAAAATTCTCGTGTCATGGTGTTAAACATTGAACTCCTCTGAAAGGGCTCGACCGATTTTAATAAAATTTTGTGGGCATATCGGGTAGGTCTGAGAATCGGCCATCATCTATTTTTCATACCCCTAAGTTATAAGGGGGGGGGTTAACCGGGTTAATAACATATATGGCAAAGAAACGTTTGCGGGGTCAGCTAGTAATTTTATATATTTATATTTCGGACATTGTAAAAACTAAATAAAAATTTACTTAGTCAAGTCAAATCTCGAATCGTCATTTATCTACTAAGGATACCTATAATACCCATATATCCAGTTACGAAGAATAAGCAGCAAATTCAAACAGATAAACCAAAAAATTAATGCGTCGTCCAGTAATTAAATTCTTAGCCATATGTTTTGCATGAAAACTGACGATACTAACTTTTAACAATAAAAAAATACAATTTACTTTGTGTATAATTCATGATACGTAGCTTTGGCGAAATTGTGTATATCTGCACTGTTAAAAGCCATGAAACTAAAATGAATGATTGATTACTCAACCCGCCATTGGCGTGTCTATCGTTATTTGGGTAGGAAGGGGATAGGGAATAAGGAATTTATATCTACTATATTAGACATTTTAAAAATAATCGTACTATAAATGTTGTTAGATTCTAGATGTCTCATAATTGTTGTACTCTCAATATATGTATGAATGTATGTATTTATGTATGTATGTATGTATGTATGTATGTATGTATGTATGTGTATGTATATATATGTGTATGTATATATATGTGTATGTATGTGTGTATGTATGTATTTATGTATGTATATGTGTATGTATGTATGTGGGTATGTATGCATGTATATGTGCATGTAACTGTGTATGAATTTAAGTATATATGTATTTTATATCATTAATTATAAATGTATATATTGCAAAATAAGTATATGGCTTTTTTTTATTATTTTTTAACTTTTTGTTCAGTTTTTTTTTTCACTTTATCACAAATGCGCTTATGAGTCCCGCGGTAACTTCAACTCTCACCACCATGAGTTGACTGGTAGAGATCTCTTACAGAGATAAGTTCACCCTTGCCAACATTTTTTGTAAAAATGACTTGTAATTATGTTTTTTTTTTTAATGCAATAAAGAATATATATAGATTAGAATTTCTAATCGGTAACCAAACATCCTGGAGTGGGTACGACCCACGCGGACACTCTTTTATACAACTATAATACTGGCATATCTTTATTTAATTGGCTATTCCCCGCGGTTTCAAACGCGTTAATTTGAGAAAAAAAAATAGCGCAGCCTTTCTCGGTAAATGAGCTATCCAACACAAGAATATTTTTTTAATTCGAACCAGAAGTCCCTGAGATTATTACCGCGTTTAAACGAACAATCAAACAAACTTTCATATTAATATAGATAATATATTTTACAGATTATATGATTTAGTTTTTAAACAATTTAATATAACCTTTATATTTAATTTTAGTGACGTGTCCAGTTAGGTATTCAATAGATTTTTACCTGTTTTTAATTATACACGATCATCTCCAGGGTTCGTATACGTAAGTTCGCGTGACCAAGCCGTATCTCGTTTCCGAGAGATTGAGGTAACTTTTGAAAGTCAATAGTCCGTCTGTCCATTCATCCGGTCTTTATTGAATGAATATAAGTAACATTTCTTTCAATGGTCACGTTTTTTGTAGAATGATAGTCATTTGAATAAATGTTTATCACTTTATAATGTTTTAAATGTAGTAATTTGGGTTTCGTAATATCTTTAATTTTTTGAATTGTTTTCAGTTTTATATACCGTTTATGTTATTTTTTTATTTTTTGTTTGGGGATAACTTCGTAGTATATGAACCGCTCTTAATAATTCTTTTTTTGTTGGAAAGTAGATATCTCAGGTGTAGTATCATGATAAGAAAACCAGAATCTGATGATGGAATCCCAGAGAAATTGAGGGGAAACCCTTGAAAACCCGCATAACTTTTTACTGGGTGTACCGATTTTGATGATTTTTAATTTAGTCTAAAGCCAATGTTAATCAAGTGGTCACATTTAAATTTCATCGAGATCTTGACTATTTTTTCGTCTACCCTACGTTGTATTACTTGTCGATTTAATTGAAGTCGGTTTTTTCCTTTGCCAGCAAACACAATTATTCTTTTAGATGATGCGTTGGCGCAACAGTCACGGCACTAGTTAATGGTTGTTGCACGGTTGCGGGTTCGATCCCCGTACATGACAAACGTTTGTATAGGCCACACAGATGTTTCCCGTGATCTGGGTTGTTATAATGTACACCTTGTACACCTGATAGCAATCGTTATTCATAGTAGGGAATATATCCGCCAACCCGCATTGGAGCAGCGTGGTGGATTATGCTCTGATCCTGCTCATACATGGAGAAAGAGGTGAATATTACAGGCTGAAGAGTTTCTTTTTTTTAAATTAATCATTCAGTATTTTTACAGTAATCGAAGTATGATCAATTAATTCTTTACGATTGTTTTTTCGAACATGACGGAATCGCGCGTAGATATTGCTTATAAGCTTTTGAGTATAATCTATACTAATATTATAAAACTGTAAAGTTAGTCCGTTTACCAAAGAAGGCTAATGCTTTTTTTCCTTAATTTAACGCGTGTTAAACCGTAGAGAACAGCTAGTGAAAAAGTATAGGTATATTGTTTGGGTTGATTTAAAAACAAATAGGTACCAAATATTTGATATTAGAAAACCTTACGTAAAATTTTTTTTTAGGTATTACTTTAATGCATTTAGGTAATATTCTAAGCTAAATTGTTTCATTAAGTAAAAGGCAGTTGCTAAAGCTTAACCTTGCCATGTGAGAACAGTTACGATGGCATGTCTTTGTGTGGATATTGGAATGACATTTGTAATAGTTTTATTATTTGGTGAAATATTTTATGAAATATGAAATTTTAAATAATATTTTATTTTTTATTTATTTAATTTTGAATAGTAAAATAATATAATTTTTAGTTTCATAAATGGCATAACAGAACAAAAAGATTAGATGTAAACTATATACCTATTTTTTGTTACCTTTAGTCAAAATAAAAGTTCTTAAGAAAACTTTTTCAGAATTTTAACTGCGCTGCAAAATAACCATCGCAATTTAAGACTTACGAGTAGGTAAAAGTATCTTCTAAAATTATTGCTGTATTTTGACGCTAATAAGAACTATAGAAGTTGTAGGCGAATAGCATTAGTAGGAAATGGAATTTATGATTATCAATAATAGTTATTTTCAAACAAAAATATAATGAAAGTTTATTAATTAAATCATTTCAACAATGCTAAGGTGTGTATAAACATAATTATGCTGAGTCAACACGTTTCTGATGTAAACGCCAATAAAAACGTGCGTAAACGCAAAACCTAGAAGGAAACTGGCCGCATTAAAATGCTTACGGAACTGAATGCATTATGCAGTATATTAACAAATAGATTAATACTAATAAGAATTTTTTAACTAAACAAAAGTGATATATAATTAAAACTTCATAGCACATTATTATGTAAAATTAGGAAATATATAAGATTCCTTTTTAAGTCTCTGTAACATCATTTACTTTTTAAACAATTTGGAAACAATAACTAAAGTTACCGAAATTAAAAGTACTCAAATACTCAATGAAAGCTTACCGTTGAATAAAGGCAATTTTAATATCAACACATGATTGCACTTTCGTCTTCCGCGTTGCAGCCTACATCGAGTTATGCCTTAAAATTGAAACAAGTTCACGAAGTTATACCGTTAACCACAAGATCTTGAACACAAACACACAAAGATATATGAAACACACGCACAAAACTAGTCAATCACAAACTTTGATCGTAAAAACACAAGTTACAATATCTGTTTCTGTAAGAAATACACGTAAGCTTAATTATTTTTTTACGAAATGTATTACAAAGTCGACACGACGGTATTGCGCTTACAACTGACGGCTGACATCATAACAAGTTTACAATTCCTGTTAAGTTGTATTGGCTAAAATAGATACACCCTTTCTCTTTCGTTTGTACGATCAGTGAAAGAGATAAAACATATTGTAAGTTCCCATACGGACGTAATTGACGGCAGCGCACCTAGTGGTAGCTTTGTGAAACTTTGTCAAATAAGTATTGATAATTTAAATTAAGTTAAGAGTGTGTCGCATAGATGGCGCTGTTACTATATAATAATAGTGTTTTACTTAGATACAAGATGTCGCTAAAATACTAGAAATTTGTATTTTATAATATAAATGTTAAGGGCCGGTTTCACCAGTTTTACCACCCTATTTGACGGATATCGATACAAACAGACTTTGACAGCGGGAGTAGAAGAGACCAGTAGGACCTGTTTCTCCTCAATTAATAAACTCTGACCTTAAAATTTAAAAAATCGAATAGAAATGTCTCACAAATATAGTAGAATTCGATGGTAAAAAAATGAATCAAAACGGGTGTTCTTTAGACCACCAGACTGAAATAAAACTTCTTTAGCTCCGTCTAACTTATATGTCCCTCTCAACTTGCGTTCGTCTCACCCTATCACACCTTTCGTAACGCTCTCGTCACGCTTTCTCCAGCTTACTCCCCAACTCAAGCGTGCGTAAAGAAGTTTTACTTCAAAAACTTTTTACTGTCGGATACTGTCATCCGTCAAATAGCGTTATCTACTTACAACTGGTGAAACAGACCCTTAATATATGTGTATATTTGTTAGATAACGTACATATAAAAGTACGCTTCAGCCTGTATATTAATTAAAGGTAGTGTATATTAAAAGGCCTATAAACACTGCTGGGCATATAGGTCTATTTCCCCAAGCTGGTTAGTAAGGTTACCAGAGCTCCTGGGGGACCTGAGGATGGGATTGGCAACGTGTTTGCGATGCTTCTGGTGTTGCAGACGTATTTAAACTACGGTAATCGCTTATCTGCATCAGGTGAGTCGTACGCTTTTTTGCCGATCTAGTTACATTAAAAAAAGTATCAGAGAATGACATATTAAGAAACTTTTCCTGCGGGATGGTGATAATAATATTTGGTAGAATCAACTACAGTTTTTGTAAAACTATCTTTATTGTACATATTTTAACGATTATTGATTTATGTAAAACAGTTTTTAATTTAGTAATTTAACATCTGATTTAATAGAAACGGCTGCAGAATAAGGTCTATTGATATTTGCATGTAAAACATTGGTAAATTTCTTTTTTTGTAGACAAGTTTTTATTATTGCTTTATTTTTTTTTTTCGAACACGTTATTATTTCAAAAACTCGTATTTAAGATCTATTTTTGTCAACAGTACATGAACATTACATCACTCACTCACTCGCTCACTTCAGCCTATCATTAAAAAACATAACATACATACAAAACAATATTATTCGGTACTAAATAACAAATAAAGAGTGTAAGAACCTAGTATGAGTCATACACAACCCCACGCCAGCTTCATAAACTCTCCCCTAACACCCAAACACATCAAAACAAAAAGTTGCTTAGAAACTAAATTCGTAACAATAAGAGATGGCCTCTATGGACGCTCTACCATTTATTTTTTACTAATATTATTATTTTTATATCATTAGTTCGGCAAACAAGCGTACGGCTCACCTGATGGTAAGAGGATGGTAGCAACACCAAAAGCATCGCAAGCGCGTTGCCGACCCAATCCCCAATCCCCCCCCCCCCCCAGGAGCTCTGGTCACCTTACTCACCAACAAGAACACAATACTGCTTGAAAACAATATTATTTAGCTGTGGTCTTCTGTAAAGTCGAGGTACCCAGTCGGGCTGCTCCATATTTTGAGCAGGAAATTCCTGCTGTGCCCTACCTTAGTTCAATAATTACTCTACCTCAGTTAAATAATTACTATATTCGAGAAACTTTAAACGTCTCATTGCTGGGCAAGTAGTCTTCTAGGGAGGGTTCGGAGACTCACAAGGATAGGAAGACTCACAAGAGTCACAAGGACACTTATAGGTATAGTTCTACAAATAACAATATATGTTCAGAAATGGTTCCAAACGGAAATGAAGCCACGATTTTTACTAGCGAGCGAGTAAAATTACGTACCACCAATTACATATTCATCTAAAACGGTTTCACTATAGTTGTATTTTATTCAAAATACAACTAAGAATTGAAAATTAGAATCGCATTACTCTAATAAAACAATTTAACAAAGAAAACAGTAATTTCGTACGTTGTAACAGACAGCTAGACAACCCGACAGTTTGACAGTATTTACTTAAAAAGTGCGTCCCAGATCGGTGCGACTGCGCTGCGTACGAGCATCGTTTTACCATCGGTTAACTATTCTTTATTTAAATAAAATAAATAATACAATATTCAAAATAATAGGTAACATATTTGAAAATCGATTTTATTTATTTGATAAAATCATATATGATTATCTAATGTTTACGCGAATTCAACTTTTTCGGATTTTATCGTATCGCTTTTTAGTCCTCCCGTGACCATGGTTACTGTAAAATATCCGAAACGTCGGACATTTAAAAAAACTTAATAAACCGCGATAAATTCCGAAAAAGTTTTTACAAATTAATAATAGTTTAAGTGAAGCTACTGACATTTAGATTCTGCAGAGGAGAATCGGAAATAAACTCGGCAGTTATTCTTTAAAAAAAATAGTGCTTTAGACCACACGACTGAAGTAAAACTTTCTATCTTCACTAACTTATATCCCCCTCTCATCTTTGCCCTTTTCATAACGTTCTCGTCACTCATTCACCATGTTCCTTTCCAAGTCAAGCGTGCGTACAGACTTTTTACTTAAAAAAAAAAAAAAAAAATTAAAACAAAAAAAAATTTGTCAATTTGACCGATATCGATGATATCCTGTATATGCAAAATTTTTCATGCCATTTTAATAAAAAGATTAGAGTGGTTCATAGAAAAAAATAACTTTCTATTATCATCAACTACTGGTTTTCGGAAATGTCGCTCCGCGTTAGATAATTTGTCTTTACTCGTTACTGCTATTCAAGTCGGTTTCTCGAGAAGATTAAGCACTATAGGTTGTTTTTTGGACTTAAAGGATGCATATAACAACATCAATATATCGGTACTCTTAAAAAAGATGGATAACTTGAACGTGGGTAGTAGAATGTGTCGGTATTTGTGGAATTTTGTAAATGATAGATTATTAAAAATTAATATAGATAATGAGTTTATTAGTAGAAGATCCAGTAACGGTTTAGCTCAAGGAGATCCTTTCTCGCCCTTACTTTTTAATATTGCGACCCTCGAACTATGTAAAATTTTTTATAATAATTCTATAGCTATATCCCAATATGCAGACGACTTTGCATTATATATAACTTGTGAGAACGTTGAGAGAGGTACGCAACAACTCCAAATAGAAATTGAAAAATTCGTTAATTCCGCTTTACAGTTAGGACTTTGGGTATCTTCAAGCAAATCTAAAATTTGTGTTTTTAGTACAAAAAATAGAAATGAAATAGCAAATATATATGTCGATGGATTAGCTCTCCAGCAAGTTGATTGTATTAAATATTTGGGATTATGGTTAGATCGCTCGTTACTCTGGAATAGGCATATAAATGAAATAAAAGAGAAATGTTGTAATATATTTAAAATGTTTAAAGTGTTAGTAGGTTCCGGTTGGGGTGTACATCAAACATATTTGAGATGTCTTTATTTATCGGTGGTACGTAGTCGTTTGGATTATGGCAGTTTCTTATATGCAAACAGTAGCAATACTCAATTGAACAAATTAGACCGTATACAAAATCAATTTATGCGGATTATTGGTGGTTTTATAAAAACTACACCCATTCATGTAATGGAATATGAGCTTTGCCTTCAACCCTTGAGTGTAAGGAGACAATTTCTTGCTGGAAAATATTGGTTTAAACATATGTCATTTTTGCAAAACAATTTTTCATTACTGTTAAATGAATTAAGCCATGTTTGTCAAACTAGATCTTGGAGACGTAAAAAGAAACCCTTATTAGCAATTACACACGACCAGTATAAATCTATTAGTTTCTGTAGAAGTTTAAATTTAGAATGTTTCTCGTTAGATACTTGGGACAACAATGTGAATTTAACCAATATAATTGAATTTAATATTACTGGAGTGGATAATTCTAAGAAAAGTTATAATGCCTGTGTGTTAAAAGATATATGTGTAAATTATGTTAATATTAAATATAAAAACTATTATAAAATTTATACGGACGGATGTAAAGGAAAAAATGTATCTGGTATGGCTTTTTTCGATTTGCAAACAGGGATGTCAGCTAAATTTAAAATAAATTCGGAGTTTGTGTCGATCATGCATATGGAATTAATAGCGATAGCAAAAGCAATAGCATATATTGATTCATTAGAACCGAAAAATTATGTAATTTTGTCTGATTCAAAAAGTGCCCTTCAACATATTTTGAAATGTACAACTATATGTCGAGGCGCACCTATCGCTTATGAAATTATAAAATCCATTCAAATTATTCAGTCTACAGGTAAAGTTTTAAAACTTCAATGGATTCCCTCACATGTAGGAATACCTGGAAATGAGGAAGTAGACCGGCTTGCAAACGAAGCATGTTCAGATGGTATAACACATTCGGTTCTTCCATATTTCAGTGAGTTATTTAGATTAGTTAAAAGAAGATGTACTGATAGCTGGAAAGAATACTTTGATGCTAGGTCACTCAGTAAGGGCATATGGTATAAAACCATTCAACCGTCACTTCCTCATACACCATGGTTCACAGGCATAAAAATTAATAGAAATAATCTTGTTGTGGCTCTCCGACTCCGATCTGGACACATTCCCCTAAATGGTTTTGCATATTTAGTTGGCAAGTCTCCAACCCCAAAATGTTTAGAATGTAATGTAATTGAAGACGTATACCATGTTCTGATCGAATGTGTTCGCGTTGAGTCGGAGAGGTGGGATTTTTATATTAAATATAATATTAACTTGTTCGATTTGGGTCTGTGTAATGTGATTTTGAGCAATCCATTGTCAGCAGAGGCTGTAATGATGTATAACTTGTACAAACTAGTAATAAAGCGTAGATAAGTTTAATATAAGCCCCTATGAGGGTGACATATTCAGTGTATGAATAAACCCTCTATAAATAAATAAAGATATAAAAAAAAAAAAAATGTCAAGCGTGCGTACAGAAGTTTACTTTAAAAAAAAACAGTCAATTATTTCAAATTTAGTCAAATTCTGCGTGAAATACATCATCGCTAAGCTCATATAATATGTTATCCATTAACGTAATCATAAGGTATCCCTTTAGAAAATGTATTAATATCGTAGTGGGTTCGAATCTGAGTTAACTAAATGTTTAGTTTCTAAATACTGAAGTTTAATAGTCATCTTAACTAGCTAGATTTAATTACTTTTTGTCACGGAAAGCTATTATTGTGGGATGTATATGGATACACAAATAACGTCGAATTAACACACTATCGCCGACGTCGATTGATTTATTCCACAGACAAATTAAAAATAAATTAACTTGTAACTATAGTTTATATATATATACAATATTATATATATATATATATATATATATATATATATATATATATAATATTGTATATAAAAGAATGTAAAGAAGACGAAAATGATGGTGTTTGAAAGCGATGAGGTAGTGACGTATTGAAAAAAGACCAGGTCAAGAGAACCCCAAACCGAAGAGCATGTATGAAGGGAACAATGAAAGTGGACGAAGCGAAAGAAGTATGTAAGGATCGTAGCAAGTGGAAAGAAGTGGTCTCTGCCTACCCCCACGGGAAAGAGACGTGATTATATATGTATGTATGTATGTATGTATATATATAAAGCTATAGTTTAGTTTGGTGTTTCTTTCTTAGTGTCATATGAGTATTTATGAATTGTTTGCCTGTATTAAGTCTGTGTTTATTTAAACACAACGGTCTCGTAACCGTAGCTTTATAGCTGCGCACGCGCCGCCCGTAATCATTTCACTCTCTATAGCTGTGTTAAACGTTTACGATTTATAAAATGGCATGGCAGCCTTAACTGAACTTTTTATTGAGGAAGAGAAAATAGGAAACATCGTGTTCAAAACCTGGAGTGGCACGTCTGGGGATGTTTCCATCCGTACAGAAGATCACAGCTGAATAATATTGGTATCAAGTAGTGTTGTACTCCCGTGGTGAGTAAGGTAGCCAGAGCTCCAGGGGAGGTTGTTCTTTCTGCTTCTGGTATTGCAGGCGTCTATAGGCTACGGTCATCGCTACCATCAGGTGGACCGCGAGCTTGTTTGCCGACCTAGTTGTATATAAAAGACAAAAACTAACTCTGCCCTACCAGACTCAGGTTCCGACCATTTTCCTATATGAATAGATTTTTACCCATCACGCTAGTTTTCTACTGGTTGGAGGGTAATCTACCATAAATAAGAATCGCTATCAGTTGTTTATCATAACAACTGGATTTACGTATACCATGTCACGATTAGATGACCCGCTAGATTCTATCGGACACAATTATTTCTACAAGTACAAATATCTACCCCGACCGAGAATCGAATTTACGGTCACCGTTCTTAAGAAGACTTTTCATACGATTTTTACCATTTCCTATACACTTAACTAATTATAACTACAAAATGTTATCTAACCTAGTACTGATCCGTTTTAACCCGACTTCTAAAAAAGGAGGAGGTTCACAATTCGTTTGTGTTTTTGAAGTGAAACTTCCTTAGGCGTATGATGGTAATTTTTTTACGGAGGAAACAATGGCGTTGGAACAGAAATCTAAAACTTTAGATTTGTATAAATATGAATGAGTCTTAAAAATTAGTTTGACAAAGAAGTTTCACTTCTCTCTCAGCTCCTACTTTAATTTAATTGAGATCTGATGCCTACTTTTTGAGTAATCTTTGATAATGTGTATTTACTTGACAATTATTTCGTCTGCCTACGTTGTATTACTTGTCGATGTAATTGAAGTCAGTTTTTATTTTCGTTTGCGGCCAATTATTATTTGTAACTAAGCTAATTTAGCGATGCCTAAATCGGTTTGACCATTTAAAAAATAATTCAATTCAATCCACTACAACATGACTTGACATTTAAACACGTTTATATGAAATAAAACAAAATATACATATAAAGAAGATTTAAATATAAATATTACTATTATTAATACTTATATTAATAAAAGTTTAAACGACAAAATAGTGCCATGAAGACCAAGGAACCAAGGAAAAATTTGCATATATGTATATATGTACATGAAAACATTTATTAAATAAATATTACAAATGTTCAACTC
This sequence comes from Melitaea cinxia, assembly GCF_905220565.1. Classification (NCBI taxonomy): domain Eukaryota; kingdom Metazoa; phylum Arthropoda; class Insecta; order Lepidoptera; family Nymphalidae; genus Melitaea; species Melitaea cinxia. The sequence goes on along the minus strand of NC_059404.1, from coordinate 834,920 downwards.
CCCTCCATTTGCACCAATAGTTGACAATCTCATCCGTCTCCAGCGCGCACGTCCCAGTGGGGACGCAGGCGCCGGCGCAGCGGAAAAAAGCAAAAACTAACGATAACAACAATGGCGCGCCTTTTTTCTCCCCATTTCTAATTCGGACGCCGGCCGTTGTGGACGTTACTCGCGTCGTTTCGCGCGCAAAAAATATAATAAACTATTTCAATAAAATAAAATAAAAACGTCAATGCGTTCGAACACTTTTACTGAATCGATTGTGTATTACATATATTTTTACTGTGGTAAATTACTGTGCTAGTGTTAACATGGCTGTTAAGTGTGTTTGTGTTATTTTTATTTTTTTAGTGCTACTTTTTGAAATTAACGCGTATAGTCCTAGAGGTGAGTTTTGATAATGATCTTAATAGTTAAATAACACGTGAAACTGTGTTATTTAAAGAACAACTACTCGAGCGATGATTTTATTTGAAATTACAGTTGTTATCGGTTAAGAAGCTTTCCATAGAAGTGAAGAAATTCGTTACATTATTATTGTACCTAGTATCACCGCGGCGATGTATTTATTTTTCCAAGTATACATTCTAAAAACGAAAAAATTACTCGCATATTGCCAGTACTATCGTAAATCATTAAAATCAGTTACCATTTTTTTTCATGTAATATCTTCTAAAATCTTTCGTATTTCATCTTTTTATTTTCCGAACAAAAATATTAAAATACCTTTTATTACTTTGAGAACGTTTTTACCCTAATCATATCATAATAAAGAGAAAATTTTAATATCACTTTCTTACTAACCAGCAAGGAGGTTTAATAAAATAACACGGCAACACTAAGAACTATATCACCGATTTCAAACTGAAAGTTAGGTATATTGTTTAATATGCATACAAATATATGATAAACAAAATAAATTTAACAAAAAAGTTATTGCTCAGTTCGCAGACTTATAAAATAAATAAATTTCACAAATAAAAGTAGCCTAAAACACTCCTTATTACCTTAGCTATCTGCCAGTGAAAGTCCCGTCAAAATCGGTCCAGCAGTTTCAGAGATTAGCTGGAACAAACAGATAGACAGACAGACAAAGATTGTAAAAAAAATGTTATTTTGGTATATGTACCGTGTATACATCCATATGCATTTAGTCAAAAACTGTTATTTCAATATTACAAAAAGACACTCCAATTTTATCTATTTTTTATATAGATACAAAGTAAAGGATTTTAAGAGCTAAAATAGAACTAGACTTAATTAAATACTATTGGATATCTGCCATATTGTAATACAATTTGATACGATTCCAAATAACTCTCACTTTTCTTGGGTAAATAACACCGACGCCGTTCTACTACCGTTGACGCTTACAATTATTACAGCATCCACTATTACAATATGTACACTGCTTATACATGTATTATGAAAATTTACAGCTTTAAAATCTTACTATTTGTCACATTATGTATAGATTATCTTTCTTTTTACTGCGAAATATGTATACAATCTTAGTCCATAGTAAAAATTTATTCATTTATTCGTACAAATGGACAAAAAACTAGCCCTAATAGCATATTCCCGTAGTGACGATAGATGCGTCTAATACGCGATCAATATAGAATAGAGTTCTAACTTAAAATCGCTAAAGTTTTTAAACTAACTTCAAATTTACATCTGAAATATAAATAAAAAAAAAAAAAAAAAAAAAAACAAGAATAATTACTCTAATAATTACATCTGCTACGAAATTAACAATTATTTAAACTGTCAAAAAAAAATATCCTCCTCAATACATAAATGTCCCAAAATATAGACTGTAGTGTACTGTGAAATTAATCAAATGAATTATAAACTTAGTTACGATTATTATGAAACGTATTTTTCTATTGGACGAAAGGTTTGAAGTGTACACAAAAAGCACAAAATAAAGCACGATTACATCGGACCGACGTCACTGACCACGAGGTTTCATCCGCTTTGTACCTTGTAAAATAGTAATTGACATAAAAATAATAATAATTCTGAGTACGTAATATTTATGTAAATGCTTAAAATTACATAATTTGTATGTAATATTTGTTTCTCTATGCTCTATGCTGTGTGGTTACGACAGTGAAGAATATAGCCACCCCCTCTCTTCCCATGGGTGTCGTAAAAAGCGACTAAGTGATGACACAGCTCCACTACAACCTTGGAACTTAAAAAGCCAACCGATGGCGGGATAACCTTCCAACTGCTGACTTTGGAATACACAGGCCGAAGACGGGCAGCAGCGTCTTCGGTGCGACAAAGCCAGCCCTGCGGTCACCAACCTGCCTACCCAGCGTGATGACTATGGCCAAAACACGTGAGTTTACGCCCTTTTTGGCGCGAACTTGTGGAGGCCTATGTCCAGTAGTGTACTGCGAAAGGCTGCTGTAATGTGATGAATACCACTCCCAAGCAGTGTTGTGTTCCTGTTGTGAGTAAGGTCACCAGAGCTCTTGGGGAGAATCGAGGGTAGGCTCGGGAGACGTATGCTTGTTAACTGACCTAATTGCTTAAAAAAGTACTAGTTTGTATCTATCATTTACGTACACTCCCGAAAGGATTATAAAAAGTTTTATACCAACGTTAGCTGACGTACTTAATGACTTCATTCATATTATTTAACGAACGATGAGAAAAATAGATAGATCGACAGACAATGGCTTCGTAACAAACGAAACACATAAAATGCAATTTCAATAAGTGATTTTGTTGATTCTTCGATATGAACCTGGCGTGAGCTCACTTTCTAGTTTGATCTTAATATAATAAAATTATTGTTTGTATGTTTTAATCCATAAAAAAATCAAATATTTCTTTTTTCAAATAAGCTGCAGAGGCTTCTTTTGAAACGTAAAGAAAAGCATCATCATCACGTCAGCCTAATACAGTCCACTGCTGGACATAGGCCTCCACAAGTTCGCGCCAAAAATGGAGTGAACTCATGTGTTTTGCCCATAGTCACCACGCTTGGCAGGCGGGTTGGTGACCGCAGGGCTGGCTTTGTCGCACCGAAGACGCTGCTACCCGTCTTCGGCCTGTGTATTTCAAAGGCAGCAGTTCCCGCCATCGGTCGGGATCGGGAACGAGAAGAACAGAACACGGTAAGAGAGGGGGTGGCAATATACAATTTAAGCTAATTTTGAAGTAGTGTAGAAAGTAAGGGGAAACGAAAACTTTCAGTAAAAAAAAAGCATTTTTAGCAGCATAGCTAACCCGGCGAACGTTGTCTTGCCACTAAACGCTATAAAAATAGGGGTTTGTGTTAGAAGGGTGAAAATTTAGGGTTGTATGTATCAATAATTAAATATTAAATTTAGTCAATGAATAAAATATATATTTGGGGTAGGTAGCCCTTATCATTTAAGGGTATAAAAAATAGATGTTGGCTGATTCTCAGACCTACCCTATATGCACACAAAATTTCATAAAAATCAGTCCAGCTGTTTCGTAGGACTTTGGCAAACACCGCGATACGAGAATTTTATAATTTCCTATTTACCGAAATCATACATTTATTTGTTTTTCCCCACCTTTACGAAATTCTGGGTACGGTGGTACGAGCTACAAGGTGATGATGACCTCGTTTTACCGGTCAATTAAAGCAGAACATCCAATTTTCTATACCATATTTTTAATAACATTTATACCCGAACATCGATCTGCTTCAACATTAAACGTCACGCCATCGAAACAATTGCTTCCGATTAACGTCGAAAAGAACACGCTAACTTTTTGTTCTTTACCGAATTTCTGAACGTGCAACTCAATTTCATTTCATGTTTTCGATTTCACAATCTGTTTTTTTTTTTTTTTAGATTTGAAATTGATTTAAACGAATGCGAATTAATATAAATGTATTAACTTAAATTTATATAACATTTCTCGTGTGAGTGAATTTTATTCTGATGGGCAATAAAGACTCTTTAACCGTAAATAATGAAATTTTAATGATTTACTAGCCGACCCGACGAGTGTTACCTGTTTTTTTATTTGTAAATAACGAGTATAAACGATAATAACGAACACAAATAAAATTAATTTGGTGCATCCGTTCAGAAGCTTGTGCAGTCCTTGTGGGTCTCCCCACCGTGCCTCGGAGAGCACGTTAAGCCGTCGGTCCCGATTTTTATCATGACACCTGATAGCGATCGTTATTCATAGTATTGAATATATCCGCCAAACCGCATTGGAGCAGCTTGATGGGTTAAGTTCTGATCCTTCTCCTACGTGGGGAAAGAGGCCTGTGCCCCGCTGCGTGATATTGCAGGCTAAAGCGAGCGAAGCGAGCGAGTTCGGAATACTATATATTTCGGAGATTTAAAGTTTTAAAAGTTCACGGTCTCTAAAAACACTTTTTATTCAACGGGACACAAACTGTCTCCATCGTGCTTGCAATGGCGCTAAAATATCGGGAGACTCTAAATAAAAATCGGAGATTGAATTTTATTCATATTGTTCAAATGTAAATGTGGTAAGGTAATCATAAAGTATAAGGGAATAAGTTTTACGTACCCATATATATTAAACTGTAAATTTTCATTAATCATATTATAATACAGCTTAATACTGGTTAGATTTATTAATCTCTAATATACTATGAGGAAAACGGAAGGCATTACATATGAATTACGGAAACAAAGATCGTATTCCAATTCCGTCATCTGACGGTAACACAAGCTGCTTTCACTGGGTTCACCAGTTCGATGCCTGATGATGTAAACCAAGCGGTAAATTAATAGCGCTCTTTTTAATTTTTATTGTTGTTTTAGTTTCTGTTATAATTTTGCGGTTTCGGTTCGATGGATTAGGAATTTAAGTTGTTGATCGTTACGAAAAATATTTATTAAATTTAAATATTTCATTTTTGAATAAATTTATATAAACTAGTGATGGGATCATCATCATCATCATTACAGCCTATACAATCCACTGCTGGACATAAGCCTCTACTAAGTTAATGCCAAAAATAACGTGAACTCATGTGTTTTGCCCATAGTCACCACGCTGGGCAGGCGGGTTGGTGACCGCAGTACTGGCTTTGTCGCACCGAAGACGCTGCTGCCCGTCTTCGGCCTGTGTATTTCAAAGCCAGCAGTTGGATGGTTATCCCGCCACCGGTCGGCTTTTTAAGTTCCAAGGTGGTAGCGGAACTGTGTTATCTCTTAGTCGCCTCTTACGACACCCACGGGAAGAGAGGGGGTGGCTATATTGTTTAGTACCGTAGCCACACAGTACAGTAATGGGATAATTAATTCAAATTATAAGTTTATACATTAAACAAATGCGCGTGTGTGTCATATACATGGTAGTGTGTGTAATTTTTTTTTTTGTTGATTTAATGTTTTTTTTATATATAATTTAAAAAAATATTAGCATTCTGCACTCCTCTATGTAAACTATAAGTGTGCGAGATTTCAGACTCCTCCGTCCGCGCAATTTTCATAAAAAGGGGTAGAAAGTTTTTGCTTCACGTATTAATATCTAGAAGATGAAATGATTGTGAAAAATATTAGATTGCTATTAATTATCTTGTTTCAAATCTTCTAAGTTTAATTCCTTGGTTCATATAAAGTAATATGAATTCATCAAAGTTTTAAGAAACATTTTTTTATAAGTTACTTTAAGGTAGCCCTGACTCTGAGGTAGGGCTAGCTTAGACGCTATTAAAAATTTTAAAAAAAGTCATAATATGTTTAACTAATATAATTAATATAATTACAAGTTCTTATTTTCCAACTAAGTAATTTTATGAGAATAATATCGGAAGCAGCAAGCAACGTTAATTGCTTATTATAGTCTTACATATGGAGTATCATTTGGAAACATTGAATATTTTTTTAAAAATGAATAATAAGGTGAACAAACGCATTACTACGCTATTGTCATCGTCGTAGTAGAGTAAAAACTTCCAATTAAGAGGTCGAAGAAAGTTACACAATTCTATGATAAGTACCCATGGTGGCCATAATGAGTATGCCATTGAAGTTCAAGTTGCGTAATAGAAAACCACAGTTCCGTACACCACGTGCGTTTTAATACAATTCACTGGTCTATCGTGTGGGTTAATTTATAGGCGTTTTTATAGAATCTACATTTCGAATCGGTGGTAGCTTGACTTATAACTAGGTATAATTAACTATATTTTATAAAATGATGATTTAAAAGTGCTTGAATCTACTGGAATAAAGTAACTTTATATTTTTTGTGTTCACTATTGTCATTATAAGGTTTGTATAAAAATAGTTTAAAAAATGAATTAAATATTCACGAAAAAAAAATATAGCGGTACAAAGTGAGGCACTTTAGTTAGTTTAGTATATTAGATAATATATTAAAAATGGGTTGCTTAAAAAATTTTTTAATTATTTAAAAACATTTTTTATTGTTTTTTTATTATAGAGTTCAGTTCGGTGAAGATTGTATAATATTTAACGTTAATTTGAAAAATATTCTGTAATAAATAATACCAAATCATGAATGGAAAGAAAAATTATAAATTTTTTAGAATAGAAAAAATATAGCATGTTTGTTTTTTTTTTTTTTTTTTGTAATATTGTACTACTGTTATCTACGTTTATTGATAAGCTCACAAGATTTGAACCATAACGTATCCAATTTGTGTCGAAGTACATATTTGTTAAGTAAAAATTCTTTACGCACCCTTGATTTGGGGAGTAAGCTGGTAAATGCGTGACGAGAGCGTTATGAAAAGTATGATCGGGCAAGGCGAACGAAATTGAAAGAGAGATATAAGTTAGATGAAACTAAAGAAGTTTTACTCTATTTATCCATTTTACAAAACAAACTTTTACAATATAGATAAATTTCCACACTCACTCAATTATCTGTTCATAAAGAAACAGTAAAATTTTAATGGACAGATATATTCGCTTTCCCTTCCAACTTAGACCCTAGCATATTGCGTCACAGTACTCATTGGTCTGTCGCGTCTGTTTCAAGCCCTATTATGTGGTGTTCGGGTTCTTGCATAACTCACCATCGCTATTCAATTTGACATTAAAGGTATTTTCGATGTTCAAATCTGTAATAAAAATTATTGTCTGTATGTTTGTAGGTAGATATATGCAATCTCATTGCACTCGTCTCTTAGCAACCGTAGTGTGGGACGTCCTCTGGCCCGTTGGACCGATGATCTACGAAAAATTGCCGGTAGGCTGGATGAGGATTGCGGATAACCGGGATGTCAGGCGCGAACTTAGGGAGGCTTATGTCCAGCAGTTGACTGCGATAAGCTGAAGTGAGATGCAATCTTAATAGAAATATATTGAAATTCTTAGCGAGAAGAATTTATACCTATATTCATAGTATAAATAGTGTTACTGAATTAATAATGTAAATCTTATCGTGTCGTATGTATGAATATATAATGTGTCGCATATATAATATATAACGGCAATAGAAGTCGGAAGTTTTTGATTTGTCAGTTTTTAAAGTTTTTGACGGTCTGTCTAATTGTAATTTTACGTAAATATTTATATATTATACAAAAAAAAATATATATTAAAAGCAGAAATATAATTTTAATCATAAATACAAATAATTTGTAAAACAACTAACGTAGGACGTAGCAGAAAATATCCGGCTCGAAATCTTAAGCAGTCCAACTGGAGACCTCGACCTTAAGATCACAGATAAGTAATACCGTCTTCAAGCAGTGTTGTGTTCCTGTGGTGAGTAAGGTGACAAGAGCTCTTAGGGAGGCTCAGGGATGACCCCACGGGGCACGGCAGGAAGCAGTACCTCGACCTTACAGAAGATCACAGCTAAATAATACTGCTTTCAAGCAGTCTTGTGTTCCTGTTAGTGAGTAAGGTGACCAGAGCTCCTGGGGCAAATTGGGGAAAGGGTCGGCAACGCGCTTGCGATGCTTCTAATGTTGCAGACTATAAGCTACGATAATCGCTTACCATCAGGTGAGCCGTACGCTTGTTTACCGACCTAGTTATGTAAAAAAAAGAAGTAGTTTTCGTCTTTTATAAATTAACAAAATATTTCTTGTTTGTATAAGACATAATTAATTTTGATTTTCCATTCACAATATACGAGAACATACATATATTACAAAATACAATTTTTACATAAATTTACTTAACAAACCACGTAACTTTACAATGAAAGCACTGATTCATCTCATAAGCAATAAGAGTCAAATGTTACAAGCAAAGGCACACAATTGAACTGTAGATCGATATAATAGAACCGCGTTATTTTCTCGGAGTAACGTAACACGCCAATGAAAGTAAAAGGTCCGACGTTCGATGCCACAAGGAACTGTGTTTTCCAAGTGGATCATAATTAGGTTTTAATGCATGCGCTTGAGACGTCGATATTGTCATTTAAATATGCTATTATTAAATGGAGTTGTGATTGCTTCCTGATCAAAATACAGCGTGAAGAATTGAAATGAAGTGTAAGAATTAATATTGATTTTATTTGTTATATCACGTCTTAGATATAACTAGCTGGCTCTAATTATTATTTCTGAATTTACCGATTACTTATTGCAATTTAATCGTTGAGAAACGATAGGCATAATAGTGACGTTAAAAGTGACATTTTACAGCGCCTTTAACTGTTCAAAGAACCTTATAAACAGTATAGCAAGTTTATTGTATACTAGCTGTGTCTGTGACTTCGTCCGCGTGGAATTTGATAAAAAAGTTTTTGTTCAGTCCGCAGAGTTATAAAATAAATAAATTTCTAAAATAAAAGTAGCCTAAGTTACTCTTTACTACATCAGCTATCCACCGGGAAATCCGTCGAAAGCGGTTCAGAGATTAGCCGGAACAAACAGACAGACAGACAGACAAAAATTGTAAAAAATCTTACTTTAGTATAAGTGCCGTGTATACATCCATATGCATTTATTAAAAAGTGGTTATTTTAATATTACAAACCGACACTCTTATTTTATATATTTGTATAGATATGCGAATAGCACGATCTTGATTTCAGGAGATCATAGTTATAACTAATTTTAATTTGATTCAACTAACGGAACACAAAAATTAAAATGACATACGCTTAAATTTTTTATTCTAATTCATATCTTGTCCTGACAATGAACTCTAAGCGGAGTAGGATCAAAAATCTGGTACAGGTTTTATCTTGATACACTGTCTAGAAGTCCAGTGATTGGTCCACAAATTAACGCCCAGCTAAGTTGTTTTGTACACATACATTAATCAACGATGAACTCGATAGTATCAAGTAGTTGTTACTAAAATGACTTTATCAACGATTCAGTCTGTAACATCCCCCTTGTGGGCATAGACTCTGTATCCGTGTAGGTGAAGGAGTATGATTCAAATAGGAAAAGATAATTTCTTTCGACAATGTGAAGAGAGACAGAGCTGACTAATTCTCGACTCTGGTCTTTAATTATTCATTTTCAACTGCCACAGACAACACGGGATGTATATTTTAAAAATAGTTTTTTTAATTTAAAAACATCAAACAGTGCAAATATCTCACCGGGGTTCACGATCTTCTCAACTTTTCAACAAAAAATATATATTATACTAGTTTAACTCCCTTAACCCCTTATAACTTAGAGGTATGAAAAAATAGATGTTGGCCGATTCATAGACCTACCCGATATGCACACAAAATTTCATGAAAATCGGTCTAGCCGTTTCGGAGGAGTATTTTAACTAACATTGTGACACGAGAATTTTATATATAAGATAAAAAACACACGCTGTTTGCCTGCACTTATAAGCAAAATTTGGAAACTATGTTATTCAGATAGGCTTCAAAAGCACTTTTGAACAGTAACTTTATAAAAAAAACTGAGGTAGTGCACAGCAGGAAATTTCCTGCTCAAAATATGGAGCAGCCCGACTGGGGTAGTACCTCGACCTTACAGAAGATCACAGCTAAATAACACTGCTTTCAAACAGTGGTATGTTGTTGTAAGGTGACCAGAGCTCCTGTGAGGGATTGGGGATAGGTTCGGCAACGCGCTTGCGATGCTTCTGGTGTTGCAGATGTCTATGAGCTACGGTGATCGCTTACTATCAGGTAAGCCGTACCCATGTTTACCGTCCTAGTTGTATGAAAAAATGTTTTTGTTTTAATGAATAAGTTATAGTCAAAGTGAAGTACCACCGATTCGGAAATGTATATCCAGCAGAGGAGAATCGACAATAAACTATATAATTTAATAACCACTACTGGTGTTACCAAATCATCCCTGCAACATTAAATCCTCTTTATGAACGAATTCATCGATTTTATCTATCGATTGTATCTTTCGGTAGCTCGACGTCTCGACTAATTGCCGTCGAGATGTTCGAGATAAGTTTAGAAAGGAAAGTGCTCGCATTTCCGTAAGACAGACGCTACGGGAACTACGGAATCCGAACTATCAGACTTTTTGGTTCTGATCTTTTGGTTGTGATAGAAAAAAAAAACGAGTGTGCTTTAGACCACACGACTGAAGTAAGACTTCTGCACAATAGGCCTGCACTGTCTTAGATATACGAAACGTAACTGGCTATGAGAGAAAGAGAGAAAGAAAATATGTGCTCGCACCCCTCTCTCTTGCTCCGTTTGCCTCACCCAATCACACTTTTCGTAACGCTCTACTCACGTCTTCACCAGCTTACTCCCCAAGTCAATCTTGCGTAAAGAAATTTTACTTGAAAAAAAAAAACGCGTAGATGGCAACGACGCATTTGTGCAGTGGTCACGGCAACTGTTATGTGCTAGTGGTCACAGATTTGATAAATATTTATGTAGACTTAGACCATGCAGATGTTTGTCGTGGTCTGAGTATGTGTGCTTGCGTGTTGAGTGTCTCGGTAAATTTCATGTCTTACAGGGGACCGAAGAGCAAGAAGCATTTTTAAGAACCATGCCTAAAGTCGTGGTCTCAAGTTATAAAACTTATGTCACAATAGACATTTAATTACTAATGCTTGATTAATGTGTACTATTAATAGTTTTGAAAACCTAATTAGTTCAAATTTAGTATAGGTAACGAAATATAAACGAAAAAAGAAATCATCAAAGCACGAAGTAACGATTTTTTTAAAGAATTTATGTATTCATAAAGAGTAAGCACGAGGATCACAGCAATGATTACGTATCTAGCCAATTGAACTTTTTCTAATATCAGCGGATATGATTTATATCGCAGTCCACTGCTGGACATAGGCCTTCACAAGTTCGCGCCAAAAAGGGCGTGAACTCATGTTTTGTCCATTATCACCACGCTGGGCAACGGGTTGGTGACCCCAGGGCTGGATTTGTCGCAGCGAAGACGCTGCTGGCCATCTTCGGCCTGTGTATTTCAAAGCCAGCTGTTGGATGGTTATCCCGCCATCGGTTGGCGTTTTAAGTCCAAGATCAAGATGGTAGTGAAATTGTGTTATCCCTTAGTTGCCTCTTACGCAACCCACGGGAAAAGATACTATATTCTTTACTGCCGTAACCACACAGCAGGATTTATACCATAACTATCTGTAAATATTTAGTTCTTAAGTTGTGAATTACAAATATGTATTATAATATATAAATATTAGAATAAACTTTTATCATTTAATAAAGAGATCGGAAAAGTTCATATCACCTAATTCTCAAATACAACTTACTAAAAAACAAATAAAACAGACAATTACTGTAAGGATTCCCGACAGTGTTGCATGTTAAATATAATAAAATTTAAAATTTTAAAAACCTCATTAGTCTTTCAAGCGAATGTCAAGAACTAAACAATTACAAAGAGAATATTCTAAAGAAACAGTAATGCTAATTTTTCAAAAGGTTTAAGCGTCGTTGTTTTTAAATATATGTCCGAGGACATTAAGACGACGTCCATCAAGATCTCATCATCTTCAACGTTCACTTTCACTTCTATTCTGTAACTTCCAAGAATCTAATTACAGTAAACTTCCTTAGCTATGTTATAGCACTAAAATTAATAAGTAATATAGATTGATGGAGCGTATCTATCGATAAATAATTGTGTTTGCTCGCAAACGAAAAAGACCGACTTCAATTACATCGACAAGTAATACAACGTAAGTAGACGAAAAAAATTAACAAACGCACTAGTTGTCACTACGATTATCGAGGTTTTCCCTCGATTTCTCAGGGATTCCATCATCAGATCATGGTTTCCTTATCATGGTACCACACTTGAGATATCTCCTTTCCAAACAAAAAAAGAATTATCAAAATCGGTTCATAAACAACGGAGTTATCCTCGAACATATAAAATAAATATAATTACGGTCGAATTGAGTACCCTCCTCCTTTTTTGACGTCGGTTAATTAGATGATAATCTAGATTGGTTTTCAAGCATCAAGTGTACAGACATCTTTTGCATAAAGCCCAGCAATGAACACGCAATTTCTTTAATGTTGCAGATGTCCATGAGCGATGGTAGACATTTAACAGATAGTTCCGATAACTTGCTTACCCAATATAATAATAAAAAATTAACACTACTCAGCACAGTAAATAGAACATTTGATTCAATATCGGATGATTCAAGAATCAAATCTGAACATAACTCAAATATAACTCTTAAAAAAGATTTTGATTTGTTAATTTATTTTGTGGTCTATATTTTAAGCATATATTTTTGTATCATATATGAATTAAATTTAAAAACTATATATAATCTATGCAAGTAAACGTAAAAAAGACTTAAAAATATCATTTAAAAATAAAGTAAATATTATATTTTATTTAATTTTTTTTTTACCCACCAAATAGTTCTACATAGGTACTATGACTCATAAATTTTGTGAATTTCAACCAACTTTAAAAAGGAAAAGGTTGTATTTTCCATTGTATATTTTTAAAGTTAAAAATAAGACATTAGAACAATTATAAATAATATTTTAATTAACTCAAAAATGCCAACACGATACAGCTAAAGTTACACATAAACAAATAATAAGACGTAAAACCGCGTAACACAGCTAGTTAGTTATAAATACTTATATAACTATACATCAGTACACAAAAATGTTAACAATCGAACCCGCATCAGCAGTTCCTAATACCACAATTTATCAAGCCATCAATCGCGCACTACGTAATTTTATCTACAGCATCTTAATTGCTCATCTGTCTGTAGCGAAGGAATTTATTGAGCAATTGATTTCTGAGCGATCGTTTTGTAGAGACGAAAAGAATAGTTTTAAATTATCTATTTTTTTGATGTTTGTTTAGTTTACGACGCGTTGGCGCAACGGTCACAGCCATGGATTGTACCTGTTGCGCCGGCGGTTGCGGGTTCGATACCCGCAAATTACAAACATTTGTATTGGCCATACAGGTGTTTGCCGTGGTCTGGGTGTTTGTGCAGTCCTTATGGGTCTCCCCCACCGTGCCTCGGAGAGCACGTTAAGCCGTCGGTACCTGATAGCGATCGTTACTCATAGTAGGGACTCATATCCGATAACGCGCATTGGAGCAGCGTGGTGAATTAAGCTCTGATCCTTCTCCTACATGGGGAAAGAAGCCTATGCCCAGCAGTGGGATATTACAGGCTGAAGCAGCAGTTTAGTTTATTGTAGGTAACTCGACATAATTGGTCTGTCTATCCTAATACTAGTGTTCGCCCGGTGGTCGAAATGCGACCATTATTAATTTAAATTATAAGTTTCAACATTAAACAAAACAATATATGGTACTGTTGCTTTTTATTGATAAAATGTATTTTTATGCATAATTTAGAAAAAATAATATTAGCATTCTCCACTCCTTTTCTATGGAAACTATAAGTGTGCGAAATTTCATACTCCACCGTCCGCAAAGATTTTGCTTTACGTATTTATCCCTTAGTCGCCTCTTACGACACCCGCGGGAAGAGAGGGGGTGGCTATATTCTTTAATGCCGTAACCACACAGCAAGCAGCAGCACTAGAAAACAATTGAAATGCAAATATTTAAAGAAATCAACAACATTTTTTATAGCCTTATTAAAAAATCTCATCGAGAGCCTTAATTCAAGTGCCTAGCGTATTTATAGCTTTCGGGTTCATCGCTCGCACCACCAAGGTTTGTCCAATGTTAGAATGATTGAAAGAAAACCGTAGGCTTCTGTAACAGTTCCTATTGTAACTTTAAAATATGACACCTTAAAAACAACACCAATCTCCTAATCAAATATTACGTCAAGTATGACATTAAGCTAGTTAACCGGAACCGGATATAGTAATTCACGTTCAACGATTGCTATTACAGTCATAAAATTGTATAACTCTGACCGCGAAATTACGAGACAAAGCAGTAATAAAAGTAATAACAACACAGGAAAAGAAACGAATTAATTTTATTTACATTTCACCAAAGTGCTGTGGAGGACAAAAAAGGAAACATTGACTTTAGGAGTAGCGCACACAGCATGCGATGCGGCGCGGATATCGTCGCCATCAAGTGTGACGCGTTTTCCTCATACAAACTAATCGATCACGTTCATGATTCAGCTTGTAACATCCCACTGCTATGCATAGGCCTCTTTATCCATGTAGGAGAAGGATTGTAACACAAGTAATGAACTAATCATTAAACATTGCATATATATTAGGCTTACCATAACTGGGAGCATTATGAGTGAATTGCCGACATTTACTCCGCTGTCAACATACCCAGGAGCTCTGGCTACCTTTCTCATCACAGGACAACAACACTACTCAAGATCGGCGTTATTCGGCAGTGTTATTCTTCAAAGTTGAAGTGTTTCTACAATCAAGTTGTCCCAGATGTTAACCAAGACCTGCTTCCTGATGTGCTCTACTTTAATAAAAGTTTTAGATTTTTCCTAGTTATTGCACAAATGAAAAAACGAGTGTGCTTTAGACCACACGACTGAAGTAAAAGTTACGAAACGTAACTCACACTCATTCTATCTTCACTAACTTATATCTCCCTCTCAATTTTCAATTCGCCTCGCCCGATCACACTTTTCGTAACGAATTCACCAGCTTACTCTCCAAGTCAAGCGTGCTTAAAGAAGTTCATGCGTCGTTGTGGTTGAGTCTTCCTAGATTGTAGTCATAGACACTCGTGTAGGATTTTTTTTGTTAAGTTGTACAAAAGAACTAGGCATTTATTCGCAAACTTCATAGCAAACGCAATCTTTCATTTATTTTACATAAAAATTTTATAATCATATCTGCGACAATTTCCTGCATGAGTATATGGCCTAATGAGATTAACAAAATCAGCCACTGACCGCATCGCACTACGTCAGGTCGCAAGTTTTTAACCAGAGAACTTTACTAGTAATGCTTTAAATAAGAAACACATTATATTTATACAAAATAATTAAAATACTCAACTGTTATTATGTTGTAACAACAATACTAAAAACTGTCTGTGTCAGCTCCGACGCACGACTAGATTTTCCTCCTTCAGATCAACTGTCTAAATAGGCACAAAAAAGGCTTAATAGTCTAAGAAAAAGATTCATACCACATCAAATGGAAAATAAACGAATCAAATAACGCCATCTATCGGAACCCAATAGGGTTAACAAAAACATACCGAGGTCATTCGTTCAGTAAATTTTACTCCTCATCTTTTTTTTTTCATACCGGGGACCTTATATGAAAATCGATTCTTAAACAGTAAACTCTATAAATAGTAAATATTACGTGATTCATTTGTAAGAATAACAGTAACACATACATTTTCGTATTGCACCGTTTCATATTATACTGTTTAGTAATCAAATTAAGATTAAGCTATACACGATTTGTGTCAATTCATCATTCTAGCCTTTCGCAGTCCACTGCTGGACATAGGCCTCGACAAGTTCGCGCCAAAAATGCGTGAACTCATGTGTGTTTCACACAGTCACCACGCTGGGCAGGCGGGTTGGTGACCGCAGGGCTGGCTTTGTCGCACCTAAGACGCTGCTGCCCGTCTTCGGCCTGTGTGTTTCAAAGCCAGCGATTAGATGGTTATCCCGCCATCGGTCGGCTTCTTAAGTTCCAAGGTGGTAATGGAACCTTAGTATCCCTTAGTCGCCTCTTACGACACCCACGGGAAGAGAGGGGGTGGCTATATTCTTTGGTGCCGTAGCCACACAGCACATTTACATTGTGTCGATTATTTTCTTTTTATAGTGTACAGAACGATAATAAAATAAATAAAACCTATAGAATTTTACCGTCTTCTTATATAATAGTAATTCTGTCATAAAGAAAGCTTGTTACGTCATGAAACGTAAAACGAATTAACTACTTTTACAAAAAATACAGAAACTACGTTACAACGGCCCACTGGTTCAACTTTATAGCAATTCTCCAACTTTTAGTTTGTTTTTCAATTGATTAAGGCAATTTTCAGCTGTTTCGTTTACTTAAAACGTACCTTATCCGACTTTAAAATAGGAGCAAGTGCTTAAAATAAGTAAGTTACCTTATGTACCAATAGTCTTCGAAGTTTTTTGGACGATTTGCGTCGGATAAATAATTGCGTTTACTAACTATACTATATAACTATACTATATATATAACGTAGGTAGACGAAAAAGATTAAGAAACGCACTAGTCGCCACTACGATTTTCAAAGGTTCCCCTCGATTTCTCTGGGATGCCATTATCACGTCCTGGTTTCCTTATCTTAGTACCAATCGACCATAACCAACGGAGTTATCCGCGAACACATATAAAAAAAATTATAGGTATACCTATACGGTTGAATTGAGAAAACTCCTTTCGTAAAATCAGTTAAGAATTTTTATATCACGATGCATTCGAGGTTCTGATTCGATATTCAATACAAGAATATGAACCCGGGAAACCCCGTACAGATTGGTTCGTAGCTATTATAAAAAATTAACATGTCATTGTACAGAATATGTAGTAATATTTTTGAATGAGACTCCCTGACCTTGGTCTAACTGCATGCTAACTTTACTCCTTATAGATACATAATAAATAAATAAATAAATAAATAAAAAACAGCCGTCATAACCGCCAACAGCCATAAGTCTGTTATTGTCGTTGCGCTAACGAGAGAAAATCAATTCAACAAAAATTTAAGACTATTAGTATCGCAAACGTAATGTAACATGTGTGTGTTACATTACATAAAAATATAATATGTAACATTGACTATTGTTTGGTCACTAAGCTACCAAACACATGGCCGTCAGTGTTCACAGATGTGACAATAATGAGCAAGTGATATGGACGGTAAAACTTAACTAAGTGTTGTTCACTTGTTTCAGTTACATATTATTTTATTTACAGTAAAAAGAAAAAGCCAAACGATGGCTATTAAATTATTACACGATATTTTTGACACTCGAGGCTTATTTTCTTTTTTTACCGACTTCAAAAAAGGAGGAGGTTACTCAATTCGACCTTATTCGTATATATATATTTTAATTTTAATGTATGTTCGGGGATGACTGCGTCGTTTATAGACCGATTTCAATAATTCTTTTTTGTTGGAAAGAAAATATCGCTAGTTTGGTACCATGATAAGGAGACCAGGATCTGATGATGGGATCCCAGAAAAATCGAGGGAAACTCTCGAAAATCCGTATAACTTTTTTTCTGGGAGTACCGATTTTGATGATTTTTAATTTAATCGAAAGCCGATGTTTATCATGTGGTCACATATAAATTTCATCGAGATCTGATTACAACTTTTGGAGTAATCTTTGATAATGCGTATTTACTATTTTTTCGTCTACCTACGTTGTATTACTTGTCGATATAATTGAAGTCGATTTTTCTTCGTTTGCCTGCAAACACAATTATTTAATTCTAAGTATCGAAATAATGCGTTATTAGGCGTAGTGTACTGAATAAGTATTTAGCTACTTAGATACACTAAGCCATATTAGGTAATTGTAAGATATTTTAAAACGGAATATTTGCCAAGTTTATTATTTTGTTACTGATTTGGAGTTTCAGATATTTAACTCTCACGTTTTTTAAATGTTAACAGACTGTTACAATAACTACATTGTAATAAAATTCTTATAGCTTGATTTAACAACACAAAGCTTTAAGTATTAGAATATTTAAATCACACGTGTCTATTAGTATTAGTGACACATTCGATGTGTTAACACTTCCGTCGCATTTCCCTTTCCGTGTTCCTTGTCACATCTTTGACGTAATTTTAACATAAATTATTCATGAGCGCACAATTACTTAATGATACATGTAACATGTATACATACAAAACAAACATGATTTACATACAAATTTCGTACATTTGTATGTATATAGAAATTAGATTGCTGTTGCATTTCGAGCTGTATTAGTCATAGTGTGATTTTTTGTAGCCTATATTAAATTATCTAAAGTTTTTATATACAACTAGGTCGGCAAACACTTCATGGTAAACCTGCAGGCCTAGCATGCGCGCCACGACAAAATTTTGTCTACCCCTTTTCTCGTATTATCTCTCTATGTCTACAGTAGCTAACATGCGTGCACGCGATACTCTTCTCGTTACGTCAATAGAAGAGATAATCATTAAATTTTAGTGATCTGTGATATTTATCTCTACGGAAGCTAACATGACATCGTAATTTTGTCGAATTTTGTCGTTTTAGGAAGAGAAACTTCTCGTTTTCAATATTATCGACGAGAAAGACGATAAATAAAAAATAAATAAAACCGGGTGCCTATTTTTTGTATACCATGGCGTTTCCCTATTATAATTATATAATTTCGGTATACGAAGAGCGGGAAATGCGAAAAGTCGAGTGAAGTGTGCCATATAATGACACAAAAAACGTATTTGCGCCCTGTTGCTTCTTATTCTAAATAATAATAATAATAATACTTTATTTCAGACCAAAGTATAAGTCCATATTGGGTTAGTACAACAAGAAAAGACAACATTCAGAATAAAAAACAAAACAAAATTATATTAAAAAAATCAATAAGTAAAAATAAAATTAAATAGAATAAAAGTAAAATCAATAATCAAAAAAAAAAAATTCAAAAATTCAAAAAATTTTAAAAATTAAAAAAAAAAGGTTTAATTACAATTATCAATAGATATACAATTATATGATAGAATTACAATTATCTAATGTGCGACAAGATATAAAGCACAACACGAGCATATTGTTTTACATATATAATTAAATTCATTTACTTACGCCGTTTTATTTTCCATATTAGATTTTTTAAATTAGATATACACCTTTTATCTTAGCCAAAAGGCCGAGAACATTGTTAAATAAAACATGTGTCACTCGTTTGAAATTATACAAACGTTGGCTCATCCCGGTTTGGCACGATTGGTCAATAACCTTGTAAATTCAACTTTACGACATAAGAAATAAGAATGATATTCAGTTGTGATTATGGTTGATAATGTTTCTCTACTCGACAAGGCGAAGTCTTCGGAAGATAATTTTGTCTCTCGTAGTGCGCATGTTAGGGTAATCGAGAAAATACTCGATGTAGACATTATCTCTCTCTCTCGTCAAGAGATATCTCGTTGTATGCATGCTAGGCCGGCTGATGAGCGATTACCGTAGCTTATAGATGCTTGCAACACCAGAAGCATTATAATCGCATCGCCGACTCCAATCTCTTTCAGAAACTCTGGTCACCATACTCATTTAGCTGTAATCTTCCGTAAGGTCGAGGTACTTTCCTACCTCAGTTCATGTGAACTGAAAAGGCATCCCTTCTATAAAGCATTAATATTAGGATATTAGGATTTAAAAGTCCTCGTCGAATTTTATGTATGTTTTGTTTATTTAGACCAAATAGGTAAATAGACATATATTAAGATAAATTTTAGCAGACTGAATCGAAAAATGCAAATATTAATATTAATATATTTATTTCCGGTTTGATTGTCTGTCCTTGTGGGACTCCCGACCATGTCTCGGAGAACTCGCTGCTGCAAGCTGTCGGTCCTGGTTGTTATCATAAGTACGTGATAGTGATCGCTACTCATAGAAGGGAATACTTCTGCCAACTTGCAGTGGAGCAGCGTGGTGGATTAAGATCCGACCCTTCTCCTATAATTATAGAAAGAGTCCTTTGCCCAGCATTGGGCTGTTACGAGCTGAATCGTGATTGCAATCGACACTAAATCCGCCAACAAAAATGTCACTTCTATGCTATGAATTCTGATCCATTTCAGGTCAAGTAAAATTTTACTATGTACATTTATATGTATGTATGTTATGTAGTATGTGACAAGCTTGTTCGAGTGTCAACCGGAAGTTCACACATCTATACCTACTGTGTATTTATCATCATAACATAGGCTTTCACTCTCTTTATGAAATATTTACATTTTTAAATACATAATATTATAATAGTACATAAGTACGGTAACAATATTATATGGTACTGTATCTATAGAAGTAGAAAAATATTTTCAAATATTTGAGGAAATTTTACGTAAGATTGCCGGTGTGGACTGGATGAGGATTGCGGAAAACCGGGATGTCTGGCGCGAACTTGGGGAGGCCTATGTCTAGCTGTGGACTGCGATAGGCTGAACTGACTGAGCTGACTGAGGAAATTTTACTCACTAGCTACCCGCTTCAGCTTCACAGTCATAAACGTCCAGAACACTACACATACCCGAAACCTTCTTTTTAGATTCAATGCAAAACACTACTATACTTGAAAATCAGTCTATTTTTCGAAATCATTGGCTTTATCGAAATCATATAGAATGTTCCAACTTATAACCGCCCCGGCTTCGTACGCGACATAATGATTTGAGTGACAGCGACCACACCCGCAGCAGTGTGTATTCGCATCAAGCAAGTTTCCGTTATATTATTTAGCAGTTATTACTAATTCATCTCGCGGCTTTATCCGCGTAGCGTCTTATCTTTGGAAATCGGGATGAAAATGGACTTCGTGTTGTTTTCGATCACAAGCTATTGAAAAACCACGTTTCGTTTAAATGTATAATTCTGTCCTTCTACCGTGATTAGCTTGCCATCCGTCCTAACTTTCCCATTTATAATGTAACTAAGATTATCATCCAGTGGTAATCATTAGCTTTTTAAACTTCACAGGCCATAACAGCTAATCTAAGCCGGATATAACGTTTAGGAAGCTGACAGAACCAGCTAGCGTGACTCGCGTGCGTGTGTTCTTCCGCGGTGCGAGGAATAATCTAATCGATACATAATGTTGTAATTTAACGACAGTTTTTCTTGTTAATGATATACGTATTACGAAAGCTATTCGATGCGTCGTTTTAGGGTTCCGCGATTTACTGTTAAAACGGCTTTTGGCTGACTTCAAAAAAGGAGTTTTCAATTCGATTGGAAATATTTTTTGAGACTAGGATCTAATTTAAAATAAATAAATGTGACCACAACGGCCCCAAAATTACAGTTTAAATAAAATTGTGATAGTGCTCAAAGATTGACATTGAAAGAGGTTAACATTTAAGATACAGCCTCGGCATTAAGCGCTAGTGGGTCAGTCAAAGTAGTAAGCAAAATGTAATGATTGCTATGTAGCATCATTACATAGTATAAAACAAAATCGCTTCTCGCTGTCTGTATGCTTAGATCTTTAATACTACACAACGAATTTTGATGCGGTTTTCTTTAGTAAGTAGAGTGATTCCAGAGGAAGGTTTATATTATGTATACACGCATAATATAATAGAGGAACACTGATAGTTTTTGCGACCGTTCGAAGCCGGGGTGGGTCGCTAGTTATTTTATAATAAGCTTTGTATAACCAATTTAATTCAATAAAGTTTTCAGATTTTTTATTATTATATTATACCAACTATTATCAACTACGGGGATCGAACCAGCGCCCGCTAGCGTACAGTGATTTGACCACTTCCTTGCATTATATCGTCAAACATAATTATGTGTGTATTTTTTTCATGTAACGAATAATATTTTTTTTTTTAATATTGTACGACGCAAACTCGTTAAGGGTTTTTGGCAATAGTCACCACGCTGGGCAGGCGGGTGACTGTGGTGACTATGGTTGATGGCTATTGGAGCAGACGAGTCCTGGAGTTGAGACCGCGTCTTGGCAAACGCAGACGATAACATGACGATCTACGTAAGATTGCTGGTGAAGGCTGGATGATGATTGCGGAAAACCGGGATGTCTGGCGCGAACTTGGGGAGGCCTATGTCCAGCAGTTGACTGCAATATGCTGAACTGACTGATTGGCTGATATTGTACGAAACAATATGCAGGATTAAAAGTCACACTTGACCGGTAAATTCATGCACTGAGTCGTTAAAATGTGTTCCGTAGAATTGTTAATAGCGTGCGCGAGTGCGTAAAGTGTGATTATCATTTAATGTAACATGTGCGTTAATCGATTTTAATTAACAAATCATTACGTTTGTTAACCGCTCTGGTGTAGTGATACGGCTATCGGCGGCGCCTAAACACCAACGGTCGCGCGTTCGATATCTACTCTGAGTGGATATTTGTGTTTATATAAATATTTATTGCCGGTCTGGTTGTTAGTCCTGGTGGGTTTCCCCACCGTGCCTCGGAGAGCACGTTAAACTGTCGGTTCCGGTTTTTATCATCTGCACCAGATAGCGTTTACTCATAGTAAAGAATATATCCGCCGACCCGCATTGGAGTAGCGTGGTAAGCTCTGATCCTTCTCGTACATGTAGAAAGAGGCCCATGCCCAGCAGTGGGATGTTACTGAAGCGAAGTTTGTTAATACTGCGTCGTAACTATTACAGAAAAAAATATGTATTTAATAATTAATGAACTGACTCTAACTAGCCCATTGGCGCACTTCCGCCTAAGTCTGTGTGTAATATTTTTATTTATATATGTATTATTTATATGTATATTTATCAAAAAAAAATTGGCTATAACAGTTAGCTGTTAACTATAACAAGCATTAAGTTGCTTATCATATAAGGAACAGACGACCGTGTGTGTATGTTATGGGATATTTATTATTTTACTTATATCAATGTATGCCTCACACTCATCGCCCCCTAATAGGACATTGTTGTATTAGTACTTGTTTTGGGACTGTGGAAACACAAGTAGCTTTTAGCGTTAAAAATATGCTATATTATGGTTTAAAAAAATTATAATACTTAAATCCTCGCCTCAACGTCAAGAGGGCTGGTAAATTTTGCTCATAGAACCAGCATAGCGATTCAACAGTAAAAATCTTGGCGCCATTTTATTCGGACATGATTTATACCGCGTTTGGTAATTACTGGTTTTACAGGAGTCAATAAGATTAGCGGATAAAATAAACTATGTGTTTATAAATTCAAGTGGACTATAGTTAAAGAATGTGCATAAATTGTTCCAGAATGCGGAGTACCTCTGAGAAGGCATACGAGGCAGCCTCGCGAGCGACCAGCGGGGCAACTACGGATTATAAAGGGAATGGAGTCCAAAAGAGGAGCTTGGCCTTGGCAGGTAGGTTTTGTTTATAGCACAATAATACCCCATAGTTACGCGATAGGTGGGATCGATTCGCAGTCACACCCACCCAACCAGTAAAAAGTTCTGAGGTAACACATTAAAAAAATACTATTGAATTGAGAAACTCCTTCTTTTTTGGAAGTCAGTTAAAAAAGAAGCAGATGAAAGCTGCCAATTTATGCAAAAAAATGTGCCATTACAAACTTAATATGAGCAATAACATTTATATATTTTAAAAATTAAACGAAAAAATGAAGTTGTAATAAATTAATTGTTTTATTACAATCCGATTTAATTATCTTATCGTGAAACTCTCACTTTCACCGAGCGATATTTAGTCCTTACGATTTAAAGAAAGGAGGCGTGCACAAAACTTGGTAATGCGTGGGTTGGTTGGTATAATTTTATAAATACAGAAGAAGAAAAAAACAGAAGAGAACCAGTTATATAAAATGTGTCGTTCACTCAAACTCATATCTGTCATCGAATGAGATTTTGAGGAAAAGTGGGTTCAGTTTATCTTGCACCCCATGCCTCATCTACCTCTAGCATTTGACATATTTCAAGTAGATGGGCTAGTAGCGCTGATACTTTGAAGATCGTCTCCTACTAGGATAAGACTAAAGCTTTTTTTAAATCCCTGCCTTTTTCTCTGCCTTTAGTTTATACTTGGTGGCTCATTTCTTTATGCAGGCGAAGCTAATTATTTTTAAACTGTAAAAATACTATAAGTCTTGTCGCTGATGTAGCCGTTAGAAGTAGCATTACTAAATTTATTATTACGTTATGCCCAACATCAATGTAAATGATTCTATTATCGGAGTATTGATAACAATTGCAATAGTATGTTGGACAATTGTAATGAAATTAATTCAACGCATTTTAGGCAGCCTATTCCATTAAAGCTGTTAAAGTGAATCCTGCGGATGAAGTTGAAGATACGTATTGAAATTTTTTATTGAATTTAGGAAAGTAAAGCTGCTTTAGTATGCATGGTATGTACATGATAACCACCGGGACCGACAGCTTAACGTGCTCTCTGAGGCACGGTGGGGAGACCCACAAGGACTGCACAAACAGCCAGACCACGGCAAACACCTGTATGGCCAATACAA
Source organism: Melitaea cinxia (assembly GCF_905220565.1). Lineage (NCBI taxonomy): Eukaryota > Metazoa > Arthropoda > Insecta > Lepidoptera > Nymphalidae > Melitaea > Melitaea cinxia. Next base: position 810,378 of record NC_059404.1, on the reverse strand, counting down.
ATGTTTGTCATGTGCGGGGATCGAACCCACAACCGCCAGCGCAACCGGCACAATCCGTGGCTGTGACCGTTGCGCCAACACGGCGGCTGATAGCGATCGTTACTCATAATAGGGAATATATCCGCCAACTTGCATTGGAGCAGCGTGATGGATTAAGCTCTGATCCTTCTCTTACATGGCGAAAGAGGCCTATGGCCAGTAGTGGGATATTACAGGCTGAAGCGTAATCATGGTATAGCTATATTTATTGTCACTGAGGTTAAACCATTTCAAAAATTATGGCCCACGACATCATTAGAACAACTATTTCTTGAGAAAAACAAATGATTAATAAATAAACGTACTAACTATCATCGATCCTGTTAGGATGAAAATTATTTCTTGTGTTCTTAAAATAAACAATTCCCCGAACCCAGAGCACGACAAACATTGACGAGAGATTTGAGTGTTTGTTTGCATTGAATAGGCTTCGAAACTGCTAAACCGATTTGAAAAATTCTTTCACTGTTGGGAAGCTACACTATCCGCGGTTGACATAGATTATATTACATTTTTAAAAATTTTAAGGATTTTTTTTGAAATTTTTGTTAAATACCCGTTCGAAGCCGGGGCGGGATGCTAGTAACCTATATAAAAATTTATCGCGAGAGAGGTTTGAACTAGCGTCCTTGGTACGAAGTTATTGCTAGTAATAAAATTTATTGTTATGTGCACTGCGTTGACTTAACGTTATTTTTTATTAAACGTCTAGGTCGGCAAACAAGCTTACGGCTCTTATGATGGTAATCACTTACCGTAGCCCATATAAGTTTAAGCAAACTTCAGAAGAATCGCAAGCGCGTTGCCGAGCTCACCCCCGACCATCCCTAGGAACTCTGGCTACACTATTCTACTGGAGAGCAGTATTATTTAGCTTTGAACTTCTAGAAGTTTGAGGTGTTTCTCCAGACCCTTACCTGCAATGAAATACCCACCTAACATATGTTACACCATAACCCATAATAATCAACGTTTTTTGAAATATTTGTTACTTTTATTGGATATCTATATTTCCAGGTGTCTCTGCAGCTGCTCCATCCCAACTACGGTCTTATTGGGCACTGGTGCGGGGGTGTGCTGATCCATCCGCAATGGCTGCTGACCACTGCGCATTGTATACATAAGTAATTCTTATTTTTATAAATTATGGCAGGTCAATTGAACACGATTGTTCAAAATCATCGACAGAGCTAATATAAGAATAAATAATAATAAAACAAAATTGAAAAGACATTTTTCTGAATTATTGAAACTTTTATTCTGCCATTTATTAACCATTACTTGACAAAGCATTAAAAAGTAACTTCAAGTCATTCTGGTTCTCATAGCCTTTATTCCAGATTTCACGTAAAATAGAAACGTTAGTCCGGTTTTCCATCACGAAGTCCTTGCAGTAATAGCTAAATTTTATTTGCTTTATTGCAAGTTTTAGACTCCAAGGTTTTCATGGCATTTGTTTCAACTAACAAGTTTATAATTACTGAACAATTTATTAAAAATTGTTAAAATTAATAATTGAGCTCCTAATTTATTCTCCTCAGCAGAAAATGCATTCGGAAAATTGTAGAGGCTTTACACTATTTTATCGTTATAAAAATGAAGTTTATTTGTGTTTTTAGATAAACTAAATTTTAGTCTAACAATGTTTGCATAATTTGAATAGAACATATATAGATAAAATGTTAAAAACAGTAAGGTTATCAAATGTAGCGCCTGGCGCCTGAAAATATTTACATAGCAAAGTCATTATTTCATTATTTTTCAACTATATATTTTACAGTTAAAACTATATGAATTCCAGTGAGCTCTTTAACCTGCCTGTACCAGCATTATGGACGGCTGTACTTGGTGAATGGGATCGAGCTGAACAGCGAGGGGCTTACTTGCCGATCGAGAGGATCGTTCTACACCACAGATTTCATAATTATCAGCATGATATAGGTAACCCATTATTTAACCCTAAATTAATGCACCCAAGTATAACGTAGCTTAAAAACTACGGGAACTATATCTTGAAATAAAATTCTAAATAAAATTCGCAAACTTTGAATCTTTGATTTTAGATTATCTGGATTCTTTCTGGATTTTTTGGATTTTCAATGGGAATTTGCGCTAATGACATTTAGAGATATATTTTTTTGATGTTTCAGCTCTCATGAAGATGATAAAGGCAGCAGATGTAAGTGCCGGGAGTCGGATACGTACCATCTGCCTCCCTTCCTACGAACTACCGATCAGCACTCACAATACAGAACGAAGCACGTCATTCTTCAAGAAACCAGATGAAATAAGGAGAAAACCTAAACCTCAAAAACCCAATCCAGATACCGCTGTTAAATATTTAGAAAGACTTAATAATATCACTAAAACTGTATTCTCAGGAGTGACGAACAAGAAACACAAAAACACTAGATATAACGTGAGAGTTTCAAACGATTCAAATAAACCAACAGAAAGAAAAAACGATGAAGACATTAATGTAAATGATACTGACAGAAAAATCAAAGATGTAGCATACGACAGTGCAACACTAGACAGCGTGGTTAAGCTTATAAAAACGAAAGCAGCCAGAGATAAAATTAAATTTGATAATACTAAACGAAGTGATAAGAAACTTATGTACGGTGAAGAAATTGATCCTTTCATTGAAGATAATAACGGTTTAGACTTCAAAGATGAATGCTACGCTACTGGATGGGGGAGGCAACAGACGAATGGTACTTTGACAGATGTTTTGTTAGAGGCTGAAGTACCAGTCTTACCGTTGCAGCTTTGTAGAGATAAATATTCATTGAGCTTACCTTTAAATGATGGACATTTGTGTGCTGGGAGTACCGATGGCAGTACAGGTGCTTGCGTGGTAAGTGCTTAGATTACTATCACTAATAAGTTTACAGTTAGGTTATCTGAACACACTGTAATTGTTTGCAACAAACCGGTTCTGCGTCTCGGTCGACTTCCCTGCTTACACACTATATATACATAGTACATCGAATTTAAAAAAATTATACTTATCTCATTTTATAGAACTACCCTCCTATTGGTAATTTCCTAAATTAACTATATTCAAACTAAACACTACGGACATAGCCCCGCGATTTTTGGAGTACATAATATATTAGTTTCAGAATCAAATAAAAATAAGTTTTATTACGTCAATTTTTATATCTTACTTTCTCCATTTTGTTGATTGAATACAAATATTAATTCATTTTAAAAAAAGTAAACGATTTAATTTTAACTGTAAAATACTTTGCGTTTAGTAATTAAGCGAAATAACTACACTTTTTTACACTTCTACAGTTTTTGATATTAGTTTCACAATGTAGTTGACGATAATCTTGACCGAATTAATTATATGAATAAAATGGAAAACATAGCAATAAGATATACGTACAATATCAATCAGTTTACTCTTGTCTTTGATAAGATTTAGGGGTTATATAAAACTCAAAGATTCGCTTAATAAAACTTTAAATAAATTAAAAAGTGACTATAAAATTTACAAACTGTTAAACTAAAACCCTACTGATAAAATAAGCTTACAATAACAAATCTAAAATAAAAAATATTAAGTACATAACAATGATAAATATAATTACTATTAAGCACAGCCGACCAGGTTAATATTGTGCGACGTCCAATCTGGGGTACCTCAAGGCGGCGTTTTATCTCCTTTGCTTTTTTCAATTTTTATTAATTCAATTACTCACTATATTTCTTCTCACTACCACATGTATGCAGACGATATTCAAATTTATCGCCATTCCACGCCTGAGGATGTTGTGAGTGCAATCAACTTAATTAATATGGACCTTAAAAAAATTTCTGTTTGGAGCAAGCGATATGGGCTTAGTATCAACTCTGGCAAGTCGGAAGTCATTGTTATGGGCAGTCCTGGCATGATCGCAAAAATAAATAATTTACCACCTATTACCTAATTAATGAATACTTAATGATACTAGCTTGCCTTACTGCTCCACTGTCAGAGATCTCGGCATTCACTTAGACAAGACGCTGTCATGGTCGGATCATTTAAAGGTCATTACTAAGAAAACTTTTGCGACACTGAGTTCGTTACGTCGCCTTAAATCCGTTCTGCCAATCCCTACAAAAATTATGTTAGCAAACTCTCTTCTCTTATCCATTCTAGATTATGCAGATGCGAGCTACACTAATTTGACCGAGGACCAACTTAATAGGCTTGAGCGACTTCAAAATCTTGCCATTCGGTTCATATTTTGCCTAGGCAAATTTGACCATGTTTCCGAGTTTCGTTCAAAGCTCAAGTGGCTTTCTATACGCCTTCGCCGGAACCTACATATTCTTTCTCTGTTGTACTGTGTGCTATTTAATTCAAATTCTCCTTCTTATTTAAAAGATAAATTTACATATCTCGGCGAAGCTTCAGAATTAAGAACATCTCGAAGACTTATGCTGAAGCTACCCGTACATAAGTCCAAGTACTTTAGTCAGTCTTTTACTGTTCAGGCTATTAAATTATGGAATAGTCTGCCCTTAGCCATAAGGGAGGCCAAATCACTGTTGACTTTTAAAAAAAACGTTAAGGATTATTATCTTAAGATGGAGACGATTTAGTGTATAAATGGTGCATTATATTTTTATTCTTCTTTTTATTTATTTATGTATTTTTTATGATAGTGCTAATGATAATAATAAATTCTTTATTTTATTATAAGTATTTGAATGTAGACATTTGTATGTAAGTTTATTATACTCCTACACCACCTACCCAATTTAGATAATAAGTTCCCTTTCTATGTATGGGTTGTCTGGAAGAAATGGCTAATTAGCCATAAGTCCGCCCATTGTACTTCACTGTCTGTAATTAATCTTTATGCTTTGTTTGTAACATATTTGTGGTGTACAATAAAGTATAAAATAAAAATAAATAATATTCATAATGATTCAATACTTTTCAGATATTTAGAATAATTCTTTAAAACAAGTCATACTTAATTGATATGTAGTTTAACAGTTTATTGCTTGTTCACGTTAAATTTGAAGCACTTTTAAAACTACCAATTACTACCATTACTAAATAAATAAAAGATCAAATTTGTCATTAGCAGTACTTAAATAAGAATAACCTCGAAACGCAATAACAACAATAAAATAATTAGAAGTCTTAATTTTTATTTTCCAGGGTGATAGTGGGGGTCCACTTCAGTGCAGGTCTGGGGGTCGCTGGGAGCTCAGAGGGTTGACTTCCTTCGGGTCGGGATGTGCGAGGATCGGGGTCCCGGATGTGTACACAAACGTGGCCCATTACGTGTCATGGATTTACGCTCATATTTACGCTAGTTGAAGATTTAATTACAATAAGAATATATATAAGTAAATTATGTATATTGTAAATATACTAATATATATATATTAGGATAGTTATATATTTTTTTTTAAGTAATCCAATTTTTAGTTTGTAGATAACGTGTACAAAGACATATTTTTAATGTTAAAAATGTATTTTATTGTCTATATGTCATGATTTTACTTTAACTGTTAAGTGACTATTCTATTGAGAACTTTGGAAGTGAACAAGATATATGACATACTAGGCTTTATATTTTATTGAAAGTAATATTTAATGGCTTTTAGTAGCAGTCCTCCTCATCATCTCCTCGTCATCGATTTCGATGACGGCGACCCAGGGAGTCATGACTAATTTCTCTGATGGGCCCTAATATGGCTCGCTAATCCACATTTAGTTTTAAATGACCTAGAGCAAGTGCGGCAGTAAAGCTGACCCGCAAAGTTGTATGTGTAAGTATAGGATAATGGCTTCTAATGCTGTTACAAAGTTAGAGATCTAAAACTATACATTGACTTTCCTGTCAGCGCAATTTGAACTGACTCTATATTCTGTTCCAAGGGTAGATGTTTCGATTCTCGCCTTAAAATTTTGGTTTTCGCCTGGATCTATATGTATTTAAAAATCAATATGTATAAAAATCTCCGTATCACGACGTTTGTCCGAGCTAATCTTCGAAACTACTGGACGGTTTTTATTAATATTTTGTACTGATATGTAATTTTGTCCAATTTAAAAATGTAAAGGCTATATTTTATTTCGATATATATATATAATTATGTTCATGAAAAAAAAATTGGCGGTACGAAGTTCGCCAGAGCATACGTACGTATATTGAAAAATATATGTACGTTAAGTGGCTGTTACCTAAAACTTCCGGGCGATTTCCCTACGTTTCTACATTCTAAATATTTATTATATTAAATGAATTTATTGATATTTTTTATACAACTAGGTCGGCAAACAAGACTTACCTGATGGTAAGCGACTACCGTAGCTTATAGACGCCTGCAACACTAGAAGCGTCGCAAGCGCGTTGCCGACCCAATCCCCAATGCCCCCAGGAGCTCTGGTCACCTTACTCACCAACAGGAACACAATACTGCTTGAAAACAGTATTATTTTGCTGTGATCTTCTGTAAGGTCGAGGTACTTCCCCAGTCGGGCTGCTCCACATTTCGAGTAGAATATTTCCTGCTGTACCACCTACACCCTACCTCAGTTAATATATAGTATTATTGCATTGAAAATTAAAATAAATAGCATATTATGTTAAGGAACATGTAATAAAATAAAGGGAAGGATGACTTCTACATAACATAATAAGTTATGTGGAGTGTATATTCTGTTATAGTCGAATGCGTCATACTTATTTTATTATCAAGCTCTATAAGCATAATATATTCTTATAAATCAATAAATTTAACCTAACGTTATCTTTTTGCTATATTTAACGTGATTTCATCAAGTTTTTTTTTTATTTTTATAAATAGCTATATGATACAAGTTTTAAGTGAGATATTTAATTCGTTTAAATATTCTTTACTAAAATGACAAGAATAAAACAATTTAATAAATCTTTTGACAGTTAAATTTACATACAAACACTATTATTATGGCCAAACCTTTAAAAATTTTATAGTAGTTTAACACCATCATATCAATCAATGTTAGTAACGTTCTTTGGCGGATTCCAAACTTTGCTAACCAGCTTTTCATAGTTCTACTGGTCGAGCTAACTTCTTAGTGAATTTTTTTTAATCTCTTAGTCTGTTAAAATGATCTTGTAAATAATATTCCATCATATTCACTGCTGTCTTTAAACTATCGTCCATATTCGAACAAGTGCTTCTCCTTTGATTTTCTTCATTCCATTTTTACTTTTCATCCTTTGCATAGCTTGATAAGTTCAAGCTTTACCATTTGTGAAGTTTATAGTGAAGGTAATAACTTTACTATTATTTAAGTAAAACTTCCATACGCACGCTTGACGCTAGAGTAAGCTGGTGAATGCGTGACGAGAGCGTTACGAAAATTGTGATTGAGTGTGGCGAACGGAGCAACAGAGAGAGAGAGATGCACCACACATTTTCTTTCTCTCTTTCTCTAATAGCCAGTTACATTTCTAATATCTAACAAAGTGAAGTGCAGAAGTTTGACTCAGTCGTGTGGTCTAAAGCACATTCGTTTTTTTTTCTATAATAAAGCTGGTTGTATTTTTATGTCTTTCTTAAATACAGGTTTTATATTAGGATAAAATTTTTAGTCTTTATTTTTGAGCAACGCTCGCAAAACAAGCGCTCGTTTAGTTACCGATATATGCAGATACTCCATTTACCGTTATATACCATATTTTCCAGAAATATCCCTTTTTCCCCAATAAGAAAAATAGTAAAGAGGACAGAGATGTGTGGTTCGCATCTTTTTGGGTTTGAGTTAAAATAATTTAAACCGACTTCTAAAAAAAGAGGAGTCTCAATTCAATTGTATAATTTTATATTCGTGTAATATTTAAATTTAAAAGATAAAATTATTATTTATTTAAAAAAAAATCGTAATGTCTTTGTTAATATTACTTCATCATTTTCATCATCATCATCATTCCAGCCTATTGCAGTCCACTGCTGGACAGAGGCCTCCACAAGTTCACGCCAAAAATGGCGCGAACTCATCTGTTTTGCCCATAGTCACCACGCTGGGCAGGCGGGTTGGTGACCGCAGGGCTGACTTTGTCGCACCGAAGACGCTGCTGCCCGTCTTCGGCCTGTGTATTTCGAAGCCAACAGTTGGATGGTTATCCCGCCATCGGTCGGCTTTTTCAGTTTCAAGGTGGTAGTTGAACTGTGTTATCCCTTAGTCGCCTCTTACGATACCCACGGGAAGAGTGGGGCTATATTCTTTGATGCCGTAGCCACACGGCAATATTACTTATAAGTGGTCTACTACATGTTTACATTTCAAATATTTATTTACACATATAATAGAATGTTCCGATATACCTAGATATTACAAATAATAATATATATTAGCGTTAAGTTCAAGTTAATATAGAAATAAAAATAACTTTGGTTAACAAACACAAAACTAAATTAAAAAATACTGTGTTGTGTATTTATACTGTTATTATTTTTCTATAGTTTTGATTTCATAATGTTACTCATTTTAAATGTTACCTTATAATTTAATTATTTATTCATATAAAAATAACTTGAATAATAAGATACCGTAAATGAATAATAATTCAATTCAAATGTTTAAAAATATATTACTGACCTTGATAATTGTAATTGGATGTTAGTTTTTAATGTTTTGATAATAGCTGACCACTTACCGTTGAAATATTTTTACATAATGCATGCTAATATTATAAATTTATAGGGTTTATTTGAAGTATTTTATCTCAGAACTAATTATATGATTAAATAATAATCGCGTTTGGGTATTTAGAGGCTGTAAAAGATCCTGTTATAACTTATAGTAAATCAGTGATTGTTAACTTTAAAACAGGCGTAACCAAGTTTCTCGATTAGTTTTTTGTACCATTTAGTGTAAAATTATATAATATTTAAAAATTGAATTAAGTTTTGTAAGCTATTGTAATTACATTCTTAAATTATAAATTAAGTTCACAAGTATTGTAAGTTAATTTAGTTTGATAATTGACATTGTTGTATTTATAGTTATTCTTATGACATGACATTGTTATTTTATGACATTTTTACAAAATGTTTATTTTATTATCACTTAAATATCCTGTCTAGTCTATTTTGTGTTTTTGTATAAAATGGAGTTATCAAATATAAACAAATAATTCTTAAAAATATATTTTTATTCACAATACACCTTCAGTCTGTATTTACAATTCGCTAATCTATCTATAATTAAAAATAGTATCACAATTGTTATAACAAATTACTGTTTGATACAAAAAATACATTTTTAAATATTTTTCATAATTAGTGTTACCGTTTAATGTATTCATCATTCGGTAAAAGTATTATTTGCAACTATTCCGCTTAAGCAATACTGTCATTTGGTACTTCCTGAATAATTGACTTCATATACATTGTTACATATATAAAATAAGTAAAAATTAATTTGAAATGTGCAGATCTATTTAGTTTTGTATTGTGTAATTTATAGATCTATTTTATTTTGGACACAAAATAAATTCATTTGAAGAAAAAATCAAAATGTGTCAATTTATGTTAAATTTATTTAAATACAATAATTTATATTACAAAATTGACACATTTTAAAACAGGAAAAGCAATTATTAACATATTTTTAGTTAGTTTTTTATATTATGGAAAAAATCTAAAAATAACTTTTTTTTATGTTACAAATTATATTTAATAATTATTTTATTCCAAAAAAAAAAAATTTCAAACTACCAAATAACCATAAATGTTGTTTTTTTTTATTCGAATGAAACCCGTATTTAGTGTACTCGTACAATAAATAACATAACATTTTTTGAAAAACTAAAAGATATATCTAATTGAGCAATAAATTTCAGGTTCAAGGCAAGTATACGATATGAAAATCGTACTCAAATATAATCTGGCATGTATTATATTTCAGGCTGACAACACATTGGCCGACTGGACCAGCTAGCATCGACGTTTACAGATGATTATAAGAAGAAATAAACAAGGATTCGTCAATTTTAAATCAACGAGAACCACTTAAAATAATTAACGTAAAATAAACATTTAAATTAGAATGTTCACAACACGAAATAACTATTTTCAATCAATAAAAAAGTAACAGTACATAACTGTGTTTGCAGGCAAACGTAGAAAAACCGACTTCAATTATATCGACAAGTAATAAAACGTAGGTAGACAAAAGAATTGTCAAGTTAATACGCATTATCAATGATTACTCTAAAATTTGATATGAACATGATAAAAATCGGCTTTTGCTTAAATTAAAAATCATCAAAATCGGTACACCCAGTAAAAAGTTATGCAGATTGTCGAGAGTTTCTCTCGATTTCTCTGGGACCCCATCATCAGATCCTGGTTTCCTTATCGTGGTATCAAACTAGGGATATCCCTTTTCCAACAAAAAAAAAAGAATTATTAAAATCGGTTCATAAACGACGGAGTTATCCCCGAAAGCATAAAAAAAAATATATATATACGGTGGAATTGAATAATCTCCTCCTTTTTTTGAAGTCGGTTAAAAACTTTTTAACCAATCAATCAAATTTAAGGTTTCTCGTTAGAATCTTTCTAAAATTCTGTAAAAAAAACAACGAATTATGTTCAAACTTTCCAAATCTGTTAATGATATTTTCCGTTGTCTCTGTGTTGATGTGTTGCCAGCCATAAATTGAGATCTTAAATGTCGGGGTTTACTGTTCAAAAACATTTTATCCATACAGCAAATCTTTGACATTATTTACAAAAAAAAAAAATGACCAAGACCTTCACATCTGTTTTCAAACAGTTTGTTAATCAAGATCAAGATTAAATCGCGTCATGAGAAATTACATAACAGTATTTTTATGTAATTTTATGACCTCTTATAATAAATACAGATTATTTTTACAATAACAAAGGTGTCATTTCGTTCTGGTCGCTGCTAAACTTGTATTTTTAAACATATCTAAATTTAAGGATATTTTTAGGATGTAACAAGTACAGTCAACAAAACTGTAACAGAATAAATATTTATACTATTTCAAAATGTAACTCGTTGGTACCTTGAACTAAGGTCAAAATAAAACGAGCAAATTTTTAAAGCATTTTACACAAGTTTATCTTAATACTAAACATTCATTATTTATAATCACAAATTGGGCAAGTTTCATTTATATATATATATATATATATATATATATATATATATATATATATATATATATATATATATATGTTTTTTAAATATATTTTAGTTTTAAATGACCACTTTTATTGACCATTGTGGGAATAAATTTATGACCCGATTTCTACGAAGAACAATTTACAATAAATAAAATTTAATTATTTATAATTATAATTAATTATATAAAAAAATAATAATAATGAATATAATATAATAGTAATAGTAAATGCTGTGTACATTAATATTTATATCATATAATAAAAATTAAATATAATTTATAACAGTATGAAAATTCTTTTTATAGAAAATTTTCTAAAAAAACCTTAACCCTAACTAAACGAGAAGTTTTAACATTTATACCCATAATTCCCTTAAAAACTGGACGGATTGACAACTAAAAAATTAAATATTAACTTATTATGATTTAACGGCATTTCACTCAAGCGTCATCAAATAATAAAAAATAAATCTATTCAATAAATTCCCATTTTTAAAGGAAAACCCCATATTTAAAAAAAAAAGCTGAAAAATTATTTAACACTTTTCTTTAAAAATTCATTCTCAAAATAAATTTTCGTTACCAATATGTTGTTTTTAATTCCAAAATTTTACAATTTAAAATATTTTAAAACTTATATTTACATAAAAGTTTACTTTAAATTTGATTATGGTAACAATTTTTGTAACAAAAATATTTGTGCTCTTTTTGACTCTAACATTGAAGCTAATGTTATAAATACATATATTATTAATCAATCTTATACAATTAACTTAAAAGTAAGTCAGGTGTGTGACCTTCGTCTTCTGTTATGGCTAGTAACGATACCGCTTCTTTGGCTAACTCCTGATCATCAATGTAGCCAATATTATCCGACAAATTTAAGATGACACTCGACTTCCTTCGCTCTATAATTTTTTTAGGTTTTGCCTTGTCTTTTTTCGTGTTCACGGGTTTATATTTCGGCCTCCAGAATCGATAGGCTCCCTGAACTCCGAAGAACATGCCGATGAGGAAGAGGATCACCTCCAGGGTGATGACGAGTGGAGGCGCGATGACAAAGCGGAGTCGAAGCAGATTGAGAACCTCTGGAGGTGGTTCCTTGCAATACTATAACAAACGTTATTAATTTAATTAAACTGAATTGTTTGCATATATTCGTTCGAATGTACAAGTCCAACTTTGTTATTTATACATATTAAGATAAAACCATAAAGATCGAGAAAATAAATGTCTCTGGTTCGGTTACCTTTTCATTTTGTTCTTTATTTCACTTTACCAAAAGTAATGTTTAGTTAATAAATAAATAAATATCTTATAACATACACGCACGGTCGTCTGTTCATATAGTAAGCAACTTAATGCCTATGTTACAGGTAAAACCCGACTGTTATAGCTAATTTTTTTTTTACAACATAATAAACTGCGCTAACGGGCTAATTTTTTAATTTCGAGCTATTACAGGTCTTAGAGTAAAAATTCTATTTTTTACAGTTTTCTAGTACAAATTTAAGGTTGAACCGAATTTATTTTAAGTTTATTTATATTCTCTTTTATATCACTAGGTCGGCAAACAAGCGTACGGCTCACCTGATGGTAAGCGATTACCGTAGCTTATAGACGCCTGCAACACCAGAGGCATCGCAAGCGCGTTGCCGACCCAATCCCCAATCCCCCCAGGAGCTCTGGTCACCTTACTCACCAACAGGAACACAATACTGCTTGAAAGCAGTATTATTTTGCTGTGATCTTCTGTAAGGTCGAGGTACTGCCCCAGTCGGGCTGCTCCATATTTTGAGCAGGAAATTCCTGCTGTGCCCTACCTCAGTTAAGAATATCTATATGAATGATTTCCCAAATCTACTAACTTTTTTGTTCGGCTATACTGCGAAAACTACTAAACCGATTGGAATAATACTTATACTTATTATTATGAAAAATGTCCTCAATGTTCATATTTAAAAGCAACTTACCAGAGACAACCACAGTATCGGCAAGACCTTATCTTTCAAAGGTCGTGTGATGGGATTTCCAGCGGACGTCCGCACGGCTATGTTAACTTGAATTCCCATTGTCAGAGCCAAAGGAGCGCCAATGACCTGTGAACAAATACCTATATTAACACACTGAATAAAATCAAATACAAAAATAACTTCTTTGAATTTGGGGCTTCAAGTATATACGCATTATTAGATATAATTCAAAAATCACTCGTTTGATCCTAATCAAAATTAAAAAGAACAATATGACACGCACTACCTTTCGATTTAAAAAAAAACATCAAAATCGATCCACTTAGTCAATAGTTCTGAGGTAACATACATGTAAAAATCGAATTGAGAACCTCCTCCTCTTTGAAAGACGGTTAAAAAGTGAATCGCTAAATAGACTGCTAAGTGCATTATTATTTATTATTATTTTATACTTTATTGTACACCACAAATATATTACAAAAAAAGCATAAAGATAGTTACAGACAGTGAAGTACAATGGGCGGACTTATGGTTAATTAGCCATTTCTTCCAGACAACCCATATTTCTTACAGACAACCCATGCATTACAAGAGAAAAGCGGACCGATTCGTCTTATATCTTTTACGTTCGCACGATCTTAGCTGTTTACTACTACTTAGGTATTACTATTTTTTGTAGATTTGCATTATGTTTATAGCTATAGTTTCTGAAGTTCTGTACAGTTAATATTATTTTTTTAATTTTTTAGTATCTGTAGGTAGTCATATACCCGTCTAACAATTGGAGAAATATTTGTTTAAAAAAAAACTATTTTTTTTTTCAAAATATCGAAATAAATATTATAAAATGCAAATTTATTAGATACGTCACAAGTATAGAATATTTGACTTGTCATTTTAAATATTAATAGCAAAACAAATGACAAAAAAATGTCAAAGTGACAAAAGGATTGACAAGTACTTGAACTTCGACATCCGTCAATCATACTCCTGTGTCGAATCCGCCGAACTATTAGCTACAAAAAAAATACGAATTCGCTAAATATACGTCTCATATATTTACGGACCGAGAGCTAGCAATTATTTTGTCTTAAGCGTATTTATAATACCTTAACAAAAAAAAAAAAAAAAATTATATCCACCAAATTTCATAAAAGTAAGAAAAGTTAAGCTTATTATTAATAATTATTTAATAATAAACAACTAATAATAAAAAGCAATAATTAGTAGACGAGAGTGGGTCGCTTCGGAGCATCGCACAAAGAGGAGACCGAGAGTGAAAGAGAGAGTTTAAAATAATGTGTAATGTATTTTATTTCATTCTCGTACCGACTTAATCCTATACATCTAAGCATATGTTGCTTTATCGTGATGCATTTCTCTTTTCTAAATAAGTTTCACTACAAAAATACTGCTGTTCTATCTCCAAGAACAAATTTAAAATAGCTTAAAAATATCTGCTAGTAAAGGCCCATCATCATCATCACAGCAGCCTTTCGCAGTCCACTACTGGACTTAGGCCTCCACAAGTTCACGTAAAAAATGACGTGAACTCATGTGTTTTGCCCGTAGTCACCACGATGAGCAGGCGGGTTGGTGACCGATACAATTGTCTGTCGTAAGCGGGAATCGAACCCGCGACCACCAGCGCAACAGCCAGTGCTGTGACCGCTGCGCCAAAGCGTCGTCACAGTAACGTATACAAATATTTTCGTATTTAACATTGTATTCTTGTTTAAATACTAAAACAAATCAGTAATAATTGTCTGATATTAAGTATACTGGGAATACCTTGAGACCGCAGCCTTACCCAAGATCACCTTGCGGGCAATTCACTAACAATAACGACGAAAAAATACACTTTTAGCGTTTTTAAATAAAATCTTTATCCTTAACATAAGACTTCAAATACATCTTCTATACAAATAAATAAAATTGGAGTGTCTGTTTGTAATATTAAAATTACCGTTTTTTACTAAGTGCATATGGATTTATACACGGTACATATACCAAAATAACATTTTTTACAATCTAGAAAGGCCTATGATAGAGTGGTGAGGAATGAATTATGGTCAGAATTGTCCGTGAACGGTGTGAGCAGTGTCCTCATACGAGCATTGCAATCTCTTTATAGGGATTCTAGTGCTTGAATAAAGGGGGCATAAACTGAATGGTTTCCTATCGATAAAGGTGTTAGACAGGGATGTGTAGCGTCACCGTGGCTTTTTAATCTGTTCATGGACAATTGTTTGACAGATTTAAATGATAGTGAAAGTGGGTTGAGAATGAACGAGTTGCTTGTCGAATGTCTTCTCTATGCTGATGACCAAGTATTACTTGGCCGAGAAGTTGCAGGAGATGGTAACTTTTGTTAAGGGGATGAAGATGAATGGAAAGAAGACGAAAGTGATGGTGTTTGAAAGAGATGAGGCAGTAACAGACTGCAATATCGTGATTGAAGATGAAAAAATTCAACAGGTGAATGAGTTTGTGTATGTGGGTTCAAAGTTTACAAGATATGGAAAGTGTGAGAGTGATATTGAAAGAAGAGTGAATGCAGGAAACAGGGTGAATGGAGCTTTACACTTCTTTATGAGTAGTCTGAAGGTGTCTAACAAGGCTCGTTTGGCTATGCGTGAGGGGGTGTTGATTCTGACACTCATGTACGGAATTGAAAGTTGGGTATGGCAGAAGAAACATGAAAGCGGAATAAATGCAGTTGAAATGAGAGTGTTAGGAAGTATGATAGGAGTTAAACTGAGTGACAGGATAAGAAATAGTGAGATAAGGAAACGTTGTGGTCTGAAAGAAGATGTAGTGACAAAAATTGCGAAAGGTATGCTCGGATGGTTTGGCCATGTCGAGAGAGTGAAGAACGATTGACGAAAAAAGTGTATAAATCGAGTGTGAATGGAACGGTTGGACGGGGTAGACCTAGGCGGACGTTTCAGGACCAAATAAGGGACGTCTTGAAAAAAGACCAGGTCAAGAGTACCCTAAACCAAAGAGCATGTGTGACGGGAATAATGAAAGTGGACGAAGCGAAACAAGTATGTAAAGATCGTAGCAAGTGGAAAGAAGTGGTCTCTACCCCTACGGGAAAGAGGCGTAATTATTTGTATGTATGTATGTATGTTGTTCCGGCTAATCTCTGAAACGGCTGGACCGATTTCGACGGGACTTTCACTGGCAGATAGCTAATGTAATAAGGAGTACTTTCGGCTACTTTTGTTACAGAAATTTATTTAACTCAGCGAACTAAACAGTATTTTTCTTTTATGAAATTCCACGCGGATGAATTCGCGGGCACAACTAGTATATATGTATTTTATTGCAAATTCGCTGTAATATAGGCAACTAGTTTGTTGTGATCTTACTTACGTTTAATAAATGGAACACATTCGAAATCAATTAGCGCATCAGTTGGCGCATTTTGTTGTTACCATGCTTTCTGCTCCGCGGGTTGCGGGTTCGATTCCCGCCTGAGTCTAGGTTGCATATTTGTATTTATTTCTTTATAATATGTTTAATATCTATGTATATTTTGGGTGATCATCCTTAACACAGATTATACCAATAACCCATAAAGCATGTTCAGTCTGAACTAAAATTGAATGACATTTTTTAATGTAATTAAACCCTTTGCATGAGTAAATTTTGTAATTGATACCACCAGCTAAAAATATTAATTGAAAAAGCTTATTATTATTATTTTAATTATCAAAATTAGCTATAGCAGTCAGCTACCCATAACACAAGCATTAAGTTGCTTATCATAGGAACAGACGACCGTGTGTGTAATTATTTCAAATTTCGTAATAAATACGTTTTGTCTGACATTGCATTGATATTCTGGAATATTCCCAGACAAGTTTATTTACAAAAATTGCAAATTTCCTATTAATTTAACGACATCACATTATACATAATTTCATATGTTAGAAATTTCAATGTGATTCTGTCGACAATAATTTATATATTATGTTAATTTTATCACAATATCCGTCTGAGGAAATATATCCGCGTTAATAAAATAAAGGATAACCGGATAATACAGTATTCTATGCAACTACTTATTTTATAATAAAATTACTGTACCAACATTACAACAAGGTCAGGTTGAGTTAATTGCACATTAGTTTGTTATGGTAGGTGCAGTGGCCATAACACCGGCTGTTGCGATAAAGTTTGCGAGTTTGATCCACATCAAGACGAATATTTGTATGGGCCATACAGATGGCGCGGTTTGGGCGTTTATTTATTTTTTTACGAAGTTTACTTCCCGTGTGTTGTTCCTGACCTCCGACACAGTATTGAAATTTAAGTAGGATCAAAAACCCACATAGATCAGAGCTGAAATTAATAAATAAGACCACATGTAAAGCACCAGATTTCGAATAAGAAACGTAACAACAAAATCGGTACACCCAGTTAAATGTTCTGAGGTAAACAATACACACTCGAATAGAGAACCTTCACCTTTTCTTTGAAGTCGGTTGACATAATTATTATTACTAGTGGTCGTCCGGTGGTCGAAATTCGACCGCAATTAATTTAAATTATAAGTCTGAACATTAACCAAAAGACCTATATGTGTGTATTTCTGTAAAATACATGGTGGTGTGTGTAATGTTTTTTTTTTTTTGATTTAATGTATTTTTTAAGCATAATTAAAAAAAATGTTAGCATTCTGCACTCCTTCTCTATATTATAAACTATAAGTGTACGAAATTTCATACTCCTCCGTCCGCGCAATTTGTTTTTGCTTCAAATATTAATATATAAATAATTACGTCACAATCGTTTCTGATACTTCAAAAAACTATTGACTGCCATTTCGAGGTCATTGACTGAATGAATCTTACTATAAAGATATTAAATGTCAACACCCAAGTAGTGATAATAATAAAAAAAACTAAGGTTTATGATATGTTAATATTATTTTTATATAAACATTATGATAAATCAAAAAGTATACATAAGTGAATTGTTTATTTTGATGTGAATGATAGAGAGAATATTTTAGAATGATTGAGTCTAATTTCTGAATTTTCATAGCATTTGAATGGCACATAACTTCTTTTATTGTTCTATGAATATTTTTTAATAAGTAAAACAGTTTAAAACTATATATTTTTATTTTTACAGTTGCATTGATCTTTTTTATACAACTAGGGTGTCAAACACCATTTAATCTAATAGTAAACGGCTACCGTATCAGATAGACGCCTGCAACTCCTGAAGCATCGTTCGACTACGTTGTCAACCCAGGAGATCTGGTCACCTTACTCACCACGGGAACACAACACTGCTCGAAAGCAGTCGTAGTTATTTAGTTGTCATCTTGTTTAAGGGTGAGGTACTTCGCCAGTCAGGCTAGTTTAAAATTTTAGTTAGATACTCCTTACTGTGTTCTATCTCAGTTTTGCCTTAAGTGTTTACAATAGGATATTCCACTATGTTTGAAAAAGTATTTCAAAACGTTGATTTTCCAAAAAAAGCCACAAAAAAATATATTTCGGCAAAATAAACACGCTTTAATGCCATAAAATCAAATTACATTTTGCACCTTTTTTATTTCCGCGAAAACGCTATCAACCATTTTGGTGACGTAATAATTATGGTAAAAAACAAAAGTCGTGTGTGACGTATGTAAGACCGAACCATGACCGAACTCGTTGAATACGTCAACGTCAATAGTTCAATGCCTTATATAGGTACTCTGTGTCGTTCAACGTTGACAGCTACAAATATTTGGCGTTTTTGTGTAAAATAATGAATTACTATGGCTATCGTTGGTGTGTAGTGTCTAGTTGTACAATTAATAGCATTAAAAAACTGTTAAGTCTTAATATAGCAGAACTATAAGGAATAAAACATAACCTAACACTTTCCAACATTATTTTTTAAATTAGGTATACCTGGCACTACATAAAAAACAGTATAATATAACGGGTAATACTTACAGAGATGTTTTAACATTCCGGAATTCGGCAGAACCGAAGTCTGGGTTACATGCAAAAAACTTTGCAACCATCATTGACCCAATTTTTGGCAGATTCGTACTATCTGGCTTTACAAAAGCGGTATTTTAATAAATAAATAGGTACAAAATTTGTACAAATGAAAGCTAAGTAACGAAAGAGCACAACTATTACTCCTTGTTGAAGTTAAAGTTGATAAATATGTACCTAGCTGTTTACAGCATTGACAGAACTTTGTTTTAGCCCTTATGACGTCATACCATGGCATGTCGTGTTTTGGGTCACGTGATATACAGATTAAAATATATGACTTTTAATTTCAATATAATAAAACAATAATGTGCTTTTATGATTCCAAATTAGAATATTTAAGTGTATTTCGACATAAATTTTAATTTTTATCAAATTTTATAATTTATTTCACACCACCAAAGTTCTACTTATGATATTATTTACCTAAGTTGGAAAAAAGCTGTACGCTTAAGGCTAAATGTACCGTTATGAAGTGAATTAGCAGATTCAAATTTTTTCTTTTTACGACAATGACGAGTCAGATAGCAACAGCGTAGCATATACACAGTCTTAAAAACGAGAACAATAAATATAAATAAAATTTGACATTTACATCGAAAAATTGCTAAATTTTTAATTTGCGAAAAAATAAATAAATATTAAACTTTAATCTTTTTCGTCGTGTCTCGACCACATATTTTATGTGTCAGACAAATTTCACGTTTTCTGTACTACACATCCACTGAATGAGATCACGCCAAGTTACTGTATTTATATACGTCTACTAGCTGTTGTCGCGACTCGTCTGCGTGGAATTTAACAAAAACGTTATTTTTTAGTTCGCAGAATAACAAATTTCTAAAATAAAAGTAGCCTAAGTTACTCCTTATTGCATCAGCTATCTGCCAGTGGAAGTCCCGTCAAAATCAGTCTAGCCGTTTCAGAGATTACCCGGGACAAACAGACAGACAGACAGACAGACAAAAATTGTAAAAAGGGAGATTTTGGTATATGTACCGTGTATACATCCATATGCACTTAGTAAAAAGCGATTATTTTAATATTACAAACAGACACTCCAATTTTATTTATTTGTATAGATGACACAAAAATTCACCCGATTAGTTTATCTTTACGTACAAGCGTACGGTCCGAATAATGGTAGGCGGATACCTTGGTAGAAGCTAGTAATGTCGGGAGTATTGCCAGTGCGTTGCCGACCCTATCCCCAACCATCCCTGGGAGTTCTGGCTACCTTAATCACTACAGGTACACAAGTTTGAAAGCAGTATTATTTAGCTGTGATCTACTGTAAAGTCGAGGTACTTCCCCAGTCGGGCAACTCCAAATTTTGAGCAGAATATTTCCTGCTTTGCCTCAATTAGCCGATGTATTTATATTGTTACGTACCGGTTCTATTACGACTGAAGACTTGTGCTTCTCGGGGTTTGGCTTGAAGCCATTGAAGTACGCCCGCTGAGCTGGATCCGTGTCCAGGAAATGAGGCTTTGATAACGCTATCGGAAATCCTGTTAACAATATTAATATGTTTTAATAATGCCTGTGATTTTTGATGATGTTATTAATTTGCAAACAGCAGCACATTAATTCATTCAACATCAATCATCAACACTTACATACAATAAAAATATAAGAGACCGCTGTCTGTACATGGAAGATATATGAGAAAAAATATTATCGGGACCTTTATCAACGCAAATAGCACTTAGTTAGAATTTTGCCTGATTGTCTGTTTGTCTGTGGGTTTGTGCACACTAATCTCAGAAACGGCTTATCCGATTCTGATGTGGTTTTCACGAATATATTGTGGTAAGTTTCACTCTGTCAAATGTACGAAGCGGTCTTATCGCTAGCGATTTCTTCCAAACAACCTCAGCGTATAAAACAGGGCATAGAAAATGAGAAGCGGTAGGGGTGTACAAAAGGTTAATAAAGAGTTAGCATGGAGTTTATAAGCTATATGATATAAAAAAGTAAATATAATTCATACATAAATAATATACAACCAAATAAACATACACATATACAGATATGTATATACACTACATTATTTAATGAAAGGTAATTCTGACTCATGTCTGTGTCATTTATACAATCAACTGCACCCTATAATTACCAAAAGTTTCATTATCCTTAATATACTTGCACTTTTGATCTGACCATTACATAGTATTTCAAAGTTCAAACAAATTTCAAGTCCTTGAATTATTTTTATGTTACAAATTCAAGATTGAATAATTTGATTTTAATGATTCAAATAACACGTTGCTTAAACAAAATATCACTCTAATAGGAGTTTCTAATTAACCGACTTTAAGAAAAGAGGATTTGGAGGTCATGATTTGCAACACTTGATATTAAGTGATTATTGTGATTGAGACCAGGTCAAAAAAACCGTTTGATACTTAATAGCTTTTTTTATTAAATAATTTCTGTAACGGTACTTTTTACTGTCCGTTTAATTACGAATATGTATTTGTAAGTAAAATTAATTTATTTTTAAATATAGGAACCGGGTTCATACAGTCACTGTAATACATAGAATTGATCGAATTCACTATATTTATTTATTCTATGTCTATTCTATGCGACTTCGGTGCGACAAAGCCAGTACTGCGGTCACCAACCCGCCTGCCCAGCGTGGTGACTATGGACAAAACACATGAGTTCACGTTATTTTTGGCGTAAACTTGTGGAGCCCTATGTCCAGCAGTGGACTGTATAGGCTGTAGTGTAATGTATTTATTATATGTTTAGAATTTCCTAATGTGTGGGTAATACAAAAATAAAAAAATCGTACAATTTAAAATTAATATATACTTATATACTACTACTCTGCGCGCGACTTCGTCCGCGTGGAACAGAGGCGCGCGCAATACTTGATCAGTATTTTTCTGCGATGTTATTTTAAAATTGCGATACTCATTGAAATCGAATTATATAAAAGGCTTTTTTGTTTTAGATTAAATATTTGTGATGAATAACGTATTTATTTCGATAAGGATTAATATCATGTTTATAAAAACATCTTCGCAAATAATGCATTATTTTAGAACAAACTTGGTTAGCATAAAAAAGGTTATAGTGAGCCAACCTTAAAAAATAGATATATGCTGTCGCGAACTTTTTTCAGAACTTTTAAAGAGAATCAATTCTTTCATACATGATTTTTTCGAAACTTAACTTGCTAACTTTTTAACTGTTTTCACAGCGTACTGTTATATCCCATTTTACAACGCAGTAAAAGCTTCATAAGCATTTATATAATACACAGTATTTTTCCTTTAGTTTTATCATTACTCAGCAATTGAATTATATTGTTTCTTCGTTAATATTATTTTTATTTTAAAATAGTCAGTTAGACTCAGAGCCCCGAGTAGATCGGACATCAATTAAAGTTCGGAAGTCAATTATCCAACATTGTGTCCAATATTTTGAATAAAGCAGCTAGCGGTATAGAGTAGTTTTTTTTTTTAAAAAGACAAACAGGGTCGGCATCCTAACAGTACGCAGCGGAAGCTCTCAAAAGGAAAAAGAATTTTTCCGATTTTGAAACATTCTTCATTGGTGTTCCGCTCCTCTTGGTCTTAACGTGATGATATATAGCCTATAACCTTCCTCGATAAATGGACTAATGACACTAAAAGAATTTTTCAAATCGAACCAGTAGTTTCTTAGATTAGCGCGTTCAAACAAAAAAAAAAAAAAAAACAAACAAACTCTTCAGCTTTATAATATTAGTATAGATATTACTTGATTGTTATAAAAACTCGACAAGAAAAGAAAGAAGAAATTTTGCTCCATTTAAGTTTTGGAAATTTTTAATATCCTCAATCGTTAATAGTGGGTCAAAGAACGATTTTTTCTAAATGAGCCTAATGTTTTATCGAGTGATTATCGATTTTGTCCGCACACATTTACCTAATTTAAAAAAAAAAATCTTGCTGACACGTTACGGTGAAAAGTCGAAGCTTTTTTTTTGCTTGATTTAATAACGTACAATTAAACATTGCCAAATTATCTAATGTTTGCAATTATTTCTGCATTAATTTGCCATAATCAAAATCAAAATCAAAAATATTAAAGGCTTTAAAAGAATTCTCCTTTTCTTCCTTTTGTCTTTAAAAGTGTAATTACTGCCAGAATGCAGATTCTGGGGAGAAGAATCGGCAAGAAACACCGCAGCTACTCTTATGAAAATAATATAAACTGCTTTTTTATACAAATTTGGTAATATCTTGCATGGAATACAGCGTCACTAAGTCCACACATCTTTATCATTTATGTAATCCTATTACGAATAATAAGCTTTAGCTATTAATTTCTTTTTGATGAAAAATTTAAATTTATATTCAGAACGAATAAAAAGTACCTTAATGACATCAAATGGAAAATTTCGATATGAAATTGGATGAAAAGTAGCGTCAAAACTACCACCAAATACCGTCCCATACACTAATCCATCCTACACGAATATTCTCATGGTTAAAAGAACCCCGGACTCACCGTAATAGCAATTACTGATGTCTATGAATCCGTCTGGTAAACAGTTGTACGAGCACTTACAGGCGTAAGGCGACGTTTTGTTGAACGCAGACTCCTCCAACTTGTATCTAAAGAAAAAATACCAATATGTAAATTGTGAATCTCTTTGATTAATAACAAAATACTGTTTTTTATTTGTTATTGAATAACTAGAGTGATATTTAAATTATAAGAACTCTTGACACAATAACTTTGTTGCGTTTATCATGATTCAAATAGATCACGCGCAGGAATGAAACTAGTCCCTGCCCATCGTTTTAAGTGTGATAAAATATTGTAATAATAATTTATTATTTATTGTACACATAGAAATTCGTTTACAATAAGTAAGGAGGAGGTAAGTATGGGAAAGATTTAATGTTTAATTTGTTTGTAATTGATAAATTCAAAAAGTGGACCGATATTATAGTTATTTCATTAGAAGAAGAAGTATTGTGTTCCTGTTGGTGAGTAAGGTGACCAGAGCTCCTGGGGGGATTGGGAATTGGGTCGGCAACGCGCTTGCGATGCTTCTGGTGTTGCAGGCGTCTATAAGCTACGGTAATCGCTTACCATCAGGTGAGCCGTACGCTTGTTTGCCGACCTAGTGACATAAAAAAAAAGAAGAGTATTGTGTCGTCACTGAGTGACATAATATAATTTTTCAGTAAAAAACGGATCAGTCCAAATCGTTGAATTGCGCAGGCAAAACCACGAGCACATAGCTATTAACTCATAATAGTCATAGGAAAGGTAAGACTTACCGGTATACATCGAACCCATAATCACCCCGATACTCTGCATCGAAGTTGAAGGGATAGACGCGACAGGCTTGTTTCCTGAACACACCGATGTTGACCTTCTCCATCCTCGGTGGCAGCATAAGCCCTTCAAAGGTCCCTTTCAGACGATTGCAGGGAATGCTGGTGGATTGAAAAATTAGACTAATGAGGATGTAACGACACCAGATAATGGTGAAATATTCCTTAAGGTTACGAGTTCAATTCCACTCAAATAAAGTATTGTATTGACGCCGCGTAGGCGCAACGGTCACAGCCATCGATTCCCGCACATGAAAAACATTTGTATTGGCCATACAAGTGTTTGCCGTGGTCAGGGTGTTTGTGCAGTCCTTGCGTGTCTCCCCACCGTGTCTCGGAGAGCACGTTAAGCCGTCGGTCCCGGTTGTTATCATGGACACCTGATAGCAATCGTTACTCATAGTAGGGAATATACCCGCATTTGAGCAGCGTGGTGGATTAAGCTCTGATCCTTCTCCTACATCCGAAAGAGGCCTATGCCCAGTCGTGGGATATTACAGGCTGAAGCGATCAATAATTTATACCTCTGTCATATTGACGTTGTTTTCAAAATAAAATGTTAATTACGAACACAATCATATAGTTATGAATACTATTACTTATTAACTATATTTAAGTCATCTCATAAAAACGTATTTGAAAATAAACCCTCGATACATTAACATTTTCTCATTTAATTATTAAAAAAGAAATGAATCTTTTATGCATTTTTATGCAATTTTGTACTATGATGTGTTTAGCAGTATTTAACGCTGCTCTGCTTGTATGAGCCATCATCATCCGCATATAATATCTAGGTCAAATCATTTTATTCCTTCATTAATAATTGTGTTTGCTCGCAAACGAAAAAAACCCGACTTCAATTACCTCGATAAGTAATACAACGTAAGCAGACGAAAAAAATTAACAAACGCACTAGTCGTAACTACGATTTTCGAGGGTTTCCCGCGATTCGTCTGGGATTGAAAACATCAGATCCTGGTTTCCTTATCATAATATCAGTCTCGGGATACCTTCTTTCCAAAAAAAAGTATTATCAAAATCGGTTCATAAACGATGAAGTTATCCCCGAACGGTCGGATCGAGTAACCTCCTCCTTTTTGAAATCGGTTAAAAAAATCATTGATCAAAGAATTTGATTTATGAAGAGATCGTAACGTTTCTTAATAATCAAATCAATCAAATATAATATAGTGCTCCAAAATATTGACATGGCTATCTTTTATACATCGTATTATTAAACTGGCGTCCTTTCATTCAACTGCGATATAAGAATCAATTTTGTAACCTACATACTCAATTTTCTTTCCCTAATGCTTTAATAAAATAAAAAATAATTAATAAATTAGTATTATTTTGTAACGCAAAAGGAGTCATATTTACAAAAAGGGGGACTTGGTTCTGTGGAGGCAGACGCCTACAAGTAGTGCTGCTAAGGTTAACACTAAACTAGATGACTTATATTCTGGCCCCTGTATTGTAACTAAAGTCATCGGTACGATAGGTATAGAATTAGGAGCATAAAGGGGTTAAGAGGCTACAAAAACTTTACTGGGCTAGTTTTCCCTGAGTCTTTGCGACCCTCGTAGTGTAGCTTTAGTGTCAGATAGCGCGAGCAGCTCTGGTAACCAACTAGAAATTGAAGATCATAGTGACCTTCTAGAAAACTAATCGACAACGTCTTCCCATTGCGGGAGCAATTGTTTCAGGATGGCCGACTGTAACGCCACACCATATTTTCTAGCCGAGCCTTATGACGCCACGGCATAGCCAAGCGAAGCAAGGCCAAAGCAAAAGCCATTCGGTTCGTTAACCGTCTTTCGGTTGTGAGTGACGTATCAAGCTGAAATGCATATCAAATATTCAAGTTTACTGTCCCTTAGAATTGTAAAAAAATCGAACTTCTAAGCCAACGCAATCAAAAGATACAGCCGTTTGTGCTGCAAATTTAAGACACTCGTAAAGGAATCGAAACCTACAGGGTACTTCCCGTGAACTCAGAATCTTGAAATTTGCTACGAAGCAACGTCTTCCAGCACAGATAAAGTAAAAATTGCGCAAAGCATAAATTTTTAGTTACATCATATAATAAATAATAATTTGTTTATTTTATACATACATATTCATAACCAATTAAATGAAATTCATGTCAATAATTTAATAATGCGTCGAGCGAATCTACGGGCTATCACATCTCCTCGGACCGCCAGAGTCCAACGCTCACGTTCCAGATCCTCGTCATCGGTCAAACTATCCGTCACAATGTGCCCTAGATACCTAAAACTGTTTACCCGCTCTCACTGTACAATGTAATTGGAGGGACACAGACTGGCACGTATACACCAAATTTACCCTTGAAAACGAGTATTTTGCTTTTTTTACTGTTATATGTAAGTCCATGCTCCAGCGAATATGATGAACAAATATTCAACAACCTGCGAATGGCACCCACCGTTGGTCCCAGCAGCACCATATCTTCCGCGTAACTAATATTATCGACACATACTTTGTCGATATAACAACCGGTATGAGTGCTGTTGAGCTCGCCGAAAATATTTTCAAAATTTTTGTACGGAACCCTCAGCGAGCGAGTCTGACTCTTTTCTTTCTGACGTTTTTTTTTTTAAATTTGTCGATTTTAAAGTTAGGTAATAATGGGCTGTACTTACTACTGCTTCCTTTTTTTAAAGTGTAATATCGGTAATGGTATACCCCCGTGTGGCCCTAAACAGTAGGACGCCAGTTTTATAAGACGTTGTCGCTTCAGCTTGTAATACACTATTGGGCATAGGCCTCTTTCCCCATGTAGGAGAAGGATCAGAGCTTAATCCACCACGCTGCTCCAATGCGGGTTGGCGGATATATTCCCTACTATGAGTAACGATGGCTATCAGGTGTAGATGATAACAACCGGGACCGACGGCTTAACGTGCTATCCGAGGCACGGTGGGGAGACCCACAAGGACTGCACAAACACCCTATATATATAACACGTTGTATATCATTATTTTTTACCTACTAAGATTTCGTTCGTATCTTCTGCCGTAACGGAAACGGAACAAATTTCCAATAATAAAGATATACAATCATATGAGTACTTATTGTACTAAGAATAACAAAAATACTTAAAGTATACTCGTGAGAGACGTCAATATTTATATAACTCACAGGCGTGTTTACGAACAAACGAAACAAAATCGTTTCTTTATTTAATATAACGGAGAATCGAATTAAAATTCAACATTTACTTACAGTCGGTCAATAAACAGAATCAAGGTCCATAGCGACTGCTGTTCAAACAACTATGATTCAAATGAAAATTTTATATTTATGATATGTAATTGTAGCCTACCAGCGTTTACCGATTAATATCGAATCATTATTTGTCTAATAACATTTTAAATATGCATTTAGTACTTCATCGGGTCCTAATTTCTGTTTTAATAATACGTATGTTAGCTTTGAAATTATACACAACATTGAGGGTATTACAAAATGTTGTCTGTATTCTATTCTGACATTTTACAGTTGAATTATCGCTTATTTATGTTAACATATAAATTTTCTTATATATCTTTTCTTATAATGGTAGATAAAATGCTATAGTTTTTTTGTATACAACTAGGTCGGCGAACAAGCTTATCGCTTACCTGAAGGTAAGCGACTACCGTAGCCTATAGACGTCTGTAAAACCAGAAGCATTGCAAAGGCGTTGGTGACCCTACACCCCCTCCCCCACTCCCCGGGTGCTGCAGGCCACCTTATTCACCACAGGAACATAATATTCTCTATTGAAATTTAAAAACCATAAGTATAAATCATATTTACAAAGAAGGTTGACAAGTGGTCGATAGAAGAGTGGTAATGAGAACATTCTGGCTGATACATACCAAAAGTTGAAAATACTGAGAAAAAAGCTTGATAAATTCTAGTTAAACTTTCTTACCTCGTATTCCAGTCAGTGAAGCCCTGTTCTGGCAAGCCCGGTGACTGGTTCCACGTGTTGATGGAGTACTTCCTGGATATGTTCCTCAGTTCCACCTCCACCTCCTCTTTTCTTTGGGCATAAAACTGCAAATATATGACAACATCAGCAAAAAGCTGCTCTTCTATAATTGGAGACATGGTTTCCGATTTACATATTCTAATGTTTAAACGAAACACACGAACAACACGAATTTCACTCATTATAATGAATCAAATTTTTTTTGAATTTATCGCGGTTTATTAAAGTTTTTTAGATGGCCGATATTTCGGATACTTTACAGAAACTATAGTCATGGGAGGACCGTGGAGGAAATAGTTGTTTCATTATTATGGTTTTGCGATAATTAACAAATATAACTAATTAATTAAAATGTAGATTAAATAAAATGAAGATTTAAATGTGCTTTTGAAGCGTGCTTGGATAAATAAGTTTAAAAATTTTGATTTTTTTTGCTGTTAATTTGGGTGTTATATACATTTATTTATTTATTTATTTATTTATTATTAGGTAATAATATAATGAGTGTTTTGGAAGACAATGACAAGACAATTTTATTTAGACACGAAGTCAATATTATAATTAAAAGTCATTAAAACGATTAATTGATTTCGTAATCATTCTTTGTTTAAAATATTATTACTTTTTATGTTATAATTACAATAATTACGTAAAATCTATTTAATGACACGTAATAACATGTTGCTTTGACACTAACATTATTATGCGACCCTTTTCAATCATAGAGTGTACTTTTTGTAGACAATGTTAATTGATTATAGTTTTTATCTTTGTATTTTATTTTATGATTACATTAAACATTATTTAAAAATAAGTTGTAATAATCTCCTATGTGGAGAAAGAGGTCTATGCTAAGCAGTGGGATATTACAGCTACGCTACGCTTCAGCCTGCAATATCCCACTTTTGACCATAGACCTTTCCCCGTGTAGGAGAAGGATCAGAGCTCAATGCACCACGCTGCTCCAATGCGAGTTGGCGGATATATTCCCTACCAATGAGTAACGATCGCTATCAGGTTGTATGATAACAACCGTGACCAACGGCTTAACGTGCTCTTCGAGGCACGGTGGTGAGACCCACAAGAATCCTAATTGAAAAATTATAGTGACTTTATTAAATTTAATTTGCTGTGAAAGCAAAAAACAACCTCATTATTAGATTTAGCAGTTTTTAACAGACAGAAAATATATTATTCCCTTATGTTATCATTTGAGTACTTATTATATCAATATCGTTTAGTGTATATTTCAAAAGTCGCTGTTGAAAGAGGTTCTAACTAAGCAAGGTTTTAAAGCTAACCCAGTTCGAGGCAGTGGATCTGAGTTAAGACATTTCATACTTTCACTATGCATGGGTTTCCTCACAGTCACCTGTCGCTACACGTGATGAAACGCAGTAGGTTAAACACGTTAAGGCTTTAGAAGGTTTATAAATATATGAAGTATATATTCAGTTTTATATGTACTGGTGGTCCTTCAACACTACTTAGGTACAATAAAATATAATGATTATCATTATTTTTAATGAACTAACAAAGAAACTTAGAACAATATGTATTCAATAAACTTAGAAAACAACTTTTTTTTAATAAAATCCTATTTTCCAGCTTATAATTCAAAAGCCTATGTATAATTGTTTGAAGCTATGTACTCTGTGAGATTTATACATTATTTCAATATTATGTATTTTTTGTAAATTGTTTTATAACACAACTAGTTGACTCCGCAAATGTTGTTTTGCCATATAGGTTATGGATCCCCTTAATCCCCCCCCTATAACTTAGGGGTATGAAAAATAGATGTTGGCCGATTTTCAGACCTACCCGATGCAACCAAAATGACATAAAAATCGGTCAAGCTGTTTAGGAGGAGTATGGCAACTAATATAAGAATGAACGAGAATTTTATATAGAATAAAAATAAATTCAATAAGGTTCTTAGTGTATTAATTTAGATTAATCGCAGAAGATTTATAGGCTATAAAACCTCGCACTATGTTCCATGGAAACGTTGGAGGAACCGCGGTGGCAAAAAAGCGAAATATCTAGTACATTATTGGTCCCTATAATGTCACTTCTTCATATATTTTTTTTATACATATTTATAACCAAGATTTTATAAAATTTTCTTTAGAAACGAATAGATGTAACCGATCTTATTTTATAGTTTAATTGTGAGATGGATTTATTTTATGTAAATTTGTGAAAATTAATATTTTCCTACACTTAACTTTAAAGCTCATTAAAATGTTTATGTACTCGCTATTTATGTGACAGGCGTTATCTATACATCTATGGAGTGTCTGTTTGTAATATTAAAATAATCGCTTTTAACCGACTTCGAAAAAGGAGGAGGTTACTCAATGTCAATTATGTATGTTCGGGGATAACTTTGTCGTTTATGAACCGATTTCGATAATACATTTTTTTTTTTGAAAGCAGATATCTCAAGGGTGGTACCATAATAAGGAAACCAGGATCTGATGATGGAATCCCAGAGAAATCGACGGAAACTTTCGAAAATCGTAGTGACGACTATTGCGTTTGTTATTTTTTTTCGTCTACTTACGTTGTATTACTTGTCGATGTAATTGAAGTCGGTTCTTTTCGTTTGCGAGTAAACACAATTAATACATACATGGTACATATACCAAAATATTTTTTTACAATTTTTGTCTGTCTGTCTGTCTGTTTTTTCCAGCTCTTCAGCATCTCTGAAACGTATGAACCGATTTTGACGGCACTTCCACTGGCAGATAGCTGATGTAATAAGGAGTAACTTAGGCTACTTTTACAACAAAACAACTATTTTGTTAAATTTCACGCGGACATAGTCGCGGCCACATAGTATTACATATAATCCTATATAACCATAAATACAAGTATATGTAAAGATCCGTTCACTTGGAAAAAAATATCTCCTTCAATGTCAATCTCAAGGAAAATAAACTATATTTTCCTGGGAAATATTTTGCATGTATATTGAAAACTAACCTTCCGCCGGTTTTCTCTCGCGTAGAATTTTGCTCCCTTTTATCCCCATAAATATATAATCTGTATATGCTATTGAGTGGACAACATAGTACTAGACAGGAATTTTTATAATATTAAATATATTTTATATAGTCTATACATTGCAAATAATAACACAAAAATAAAAAATGAGTGTGCTTAAGAGTCTTTAGCTCCATCTAACTTGTATTTCCCTCTTAACTTCCGTTCACCTCGCCCGATCAAACTTTTCGTAAGGCTCTCGTCACACAACCACCAGCTTACTAAGTCAAGCGTGTGCAAGGAAGTTTTTTTCTTGCCGATTCTCTCTGCGGGATATACATCTAGAATGGGTAGCTTCTCTTTAACTATTGTTACGTTATTAAAATAAATATAATTGTAGTTTTTAAAATAACGATTCAGAGATCCTAATACAGCCTACAAGAATTAAAAAATTGATTTAGATTTTTTTGTAGGTATTAAAAAAAGTTAGAAGTTCTTTTATAACTAATATTAAATTAATAATTTATCCAAATGTATCTAGATCTCACATAACGATGCAATGACTGAATTAATTAGAATGAGATTAGGCGATATTACACCTAGTGGGTCAGTTTGCAAATTATTTGCTGCGGGACACTCCACTAAATAAAAATCTAGTGCAGTGTGCCACAGCCATATATCTTCATTCACAACAGTACACTCAACAGTAGGCTTAGTCAACTCACCGGTTACGTGAGTTCGGTTTTGATTATGTATGTCTGACCTTGAATACGTATCACACGATTGGCCACTTACGCAATTTTTTTACATAATAGTTGTTTTTTAACACGCTTTTATTAGCTTGACCTGTATGTATTGTAAGGGAAACTTTGAACTTAATTTTCAACAGTTTTACGCTTCAGCCTGTAATATCCCACTACTGGGCATAGGCCTCTTTTCCCATGTAGGAGAAGGATCAGAGCTTAATCCACCACGCTGCTCCAATGCGCGTTGGCGGATATATTCTCTACTATGAGTAACGATCGCTATCAGGTTTACATGATAATAACCAGGACCGACAGCTTGCTCTCCGAGGCACTTCAATAGTTTTAAGAAGTCCAAATTACTTTAAAAATTTATAAGAAATTAGTTATAGTTTATATAGCCTATATGGGTCTTTCATAATTTGTAAAACAGACCTATTTAAGGATCGTCTTTCAACCTTATTATAATATATACAGCGTAACTAGGAATAAATATTAAAAAGGCTCAAAACCTTCCCTCTTAGCCTGCCACAAAGCTGGGCGAAATTTTCTTTTAATTTTATTTGTAATTGTAATTTGAAGTTTTATTTGAAGTCAACTTGTTAATCAACATATTGTTTTAAATTTCCATGGTTGTTTACATTATTTGAATTCGTTTCTTCGGGATTTACACCATGTACCTTTTTATATTTGAGGCTCCGATATTACGGCGCAGTTGCATGCACCATGGTCACGGAAGAACTTCCCGAACTTGGTGTAAATCCCGAAGAAACGAATTCAAATAATTGTTAATCAATGTTTCGATTTCTAAATATTTGTCCACGAAAGCTTAGCCTTTTACCACGTTACAATATTTTGATACTGAAATGCAAGCACACCGTCTGATTGCTTTAAGGTTATAGATACATTAACTGACCCCACAAACATTGTTTTACCATATATCCCCCCCACCCATAACTTAGGGGTATGAAAAATAAATGTTGGCCGATTCTCAGACCTACCCGATATGCACACAATATTTCATAATAGTCGGTCTAGTCGTTTCGGAGAAGTATGGTAACTTGTGACAAGATACTAAGAATTATTAATTTACCCGAATATTAAATTTTATATTTTGGATGTGTATTACTTATATTAAAAAAAAATAATATAAAGATTAGTTATCAAACTAAAGTATTTGTCGTTTGTGTAAGTGTTTACATTAAGATCGGTCACAAGCCTTGATTCACCAAGGCGTTATCCGTGAACGTGTCGCTTGTACGACAAACACGCATCTACTTTTACTTTTATTAATGGACACGATTTGATACGCCTGCTCAGATAATTTAATAGATCTACACACGTAGGAGATATCATTACTTTAATACTACAAGTAATTAAATCTATATAATATCATCTTTTGAGGTAGGTAACAGTAGGTAATATTATCCAAATCAAATCGAAATAACTCTCAAATAGTCTTCAAATGCAAATGTAAATTCTTCAAAGAAGTATCGGCAAGAAGCTGTTTTAAAAATAATATATAAACTGTGTTTTAGTACAAAATTAGTAATCCTCACTAAGGTAGGGCACAGCAGGAATTTCCTGCTCAAAATATGGAGCAGCCCGACTGGGGTAGTACCTCGACCTTACAGAAGATCACAGCAAAATAATACTGTTTTCAAGCAGTATTGTGTTCCTGTTGGTGAGTAAGGTGACCAGAGCTCCCGGGGGGATTAGGGATTGGGTCGGCAACGCGCTTGCGATGCTTCTGGTGTTGCAGGTGTCTATAAGCTACGGTAACCGCTTACCATCAGGTGAGCCGTACGCTTGTTTGCCGACCTAGTGACATAAAAAAAAAGTAATATCTTGCATGAAATACAGCGTCACTAAGTCCACACGTCTTTATCATTTACATAATCCTGCACCGAATAATACGCTTAAACAATTAATTTCTTTTCAATAAACACTTTTAATTTATGCCGAAACAATCGCGAAACCGTTTGTAGGATTTTAGAATACATGCAAATACCGTAACCCAGGAAATAAAAAAGGAGACGTTTATTTTGCGCAGTTTGAGACTTGGAGTTGGAGGGTGTCTGAAATTTGAAACATTCCAATTGGGAAAGTACTAAAACGTTACATAAGATTACAGCTATATAACACTGCTCTCAAACAGCGTTGTTCCTGTGGTAAGGTGGCCAGAGCTTCTGGGTCAGGGGTCGGCAACACGCTTGCACCTGGTGTCGCAGGCGTCACGCAAATCAAGCTTAGAAAAAATGTGGTAACGATTTAACGATTGACGATTTATTTTGTCAACGAATCAATATATATTTAAATGACATACATTTTGCTGAGTTGCGTAATATTTTTTACATCTTTCATTTTCGGTAAGTAGGTTCTTATTACCTCCAAATGGGGCTCGTAGGTGACTAATTAGCGCTCTAGGGTAATAATGTAGCTAGAAAAGCTCTAGGGCGGTAAGTAATTAAAAAAAAATTAAAATTGTTCTCATTTCACTATAAATTTCAAGAAATAAAATGTTTTATTCTTGTAATGCCGGTTTTTTTCTACTAACCTCACAATCGAGATGTAAAGCAGAATAGTTAGCTCGGGTGTAAGCATCAATTGCACCCTCGAACTATAGCAAAATAATATAAATATCTCGGGCTGCAATTGATGCCTTACAGCCCTTGGCTACTAATCTACTATTGACGTTTCTCACATATTATGTTATGTTATACGCCTTCGAGCGTCTCTTTTTTCGAGTTTTTCTCGAAATATGGGTCTGTTTCGATAGCTACACGGAAAAAATATTTTGATACTTGTATATAACATGGAAACCGACCCATATTTCGAGAAAAACATGATCCTTGAACAGAGGTCGTTCAACTCATCTTGACTTTTAAAGCATGGCTGTGAGTGTATGTGTACTTATAAATGTACAATTTAGATTTGTGCCAAAATACTGCTTCACACAGTTTAAATGTTCTGTTTCAAAGCGTTATTCAAACAAAGGCGCTTTTTCAAGAACTTTGTACGTAATATGCATACTGTTTGACGATGGCGTACGTCATTTAGTATCTTCTTTGATATATTAATACGTGAAGCAAAAACTTTGTTGTTTACGAAAATTGCGCGGACGGAGAAGTGTGAAATTTCGCACTCATATAGTTTATATAGGGAAAAATGCAGAATGCTAATATATTTTTTTAATTATGCACAGAAAATAAATTTAATAAATATAGAAAATATTACACACACTACAACGTATCTGACACACACACATATATACTCTTTTGTTTATTATTATAGAAGTAAGTCTGCCAACAGATCCTTCATAATGTTCAAACTAAGTTTAAATTAACTAAGGTCGGATTTCGACCACTGGGCAATCTACTAGTCTGTATCAATATGTGTAACAAACAGACACGATTGTCTGTTCCTAAAATAAACAAATAATGCCAGAATTTTAAGAAACATTCAACTTTTATTAAAACATATTTTTTGCTATGAAATTACATATAAATATTAAATACCAATGATTAATTTTTATATAAGTGATATATAATAAATAATAGAGGGTTTCTGTAGGTCTTATAGATCATATTCCATGTGAAGAAAAATTTCTCAACCCCTTTTTAAATTTGACTTTATTACGAACGCTGTTAAGAGTCAAACATTGTATATACCACCTCGAAATTTGAGGCAGGGATCGAAGCCACACGTAGCAGAAAGCAGAGCCACTGCAAAGTGCGCCTTGCGGGTTGTCAGTCAGTATAACTTTCCCATACATTTTATACCACATGTTATGACATAATTGTGTTTGCAGACGAAAAAAAATCGACTTCAGTTATATTGACAAATAATACAACGTAGATAGAAGAAAAAATAGTCAAGTAAATACGCATTATCAAAGATTACTCCAAAAGTTGTAATCTGATCTCGATTAAATGTGAGCACATGATTAGCATCAGCTTTCGATTAAATTAAAAGCTATCAAAATCGGTATATGTACCCAGTAAAAAGTTATGCGATTTTTTGAATTTCCCTCGATTTCTCTTGGATCAGATCATCAGATCCTGGTTTCCTTACCACGGTACCACACCAGGAATATGTCCTTTCTAACAAAAAAAGAATTATCAAAATCGGTTTATAAACGACGAAGTTATCCCTGAACATACATTTAAAAAAAATATATATATACGGTCGAATTGAGCAACCTCCTCCTTTTTTTTAAGTCGGTTAAAAACCATAACACTCGAATGGGTATACTTGATCTACATTACTGTTGATGAGGTCAATATTATTTTGTTCCTGTAATACCGGTTTATGGATTAATGAATCAACTTAACGCCTTGAGGTGACAAAAAACAAATTAATTACTTAGTTATAAATTACTGAAAATGTTCAATTTAGGCCCTTATCCCTTGAATGTTTATAACTCGATATTTCTAAAGTTTCGTAAGTGACATTGGATTATGAAATTGATACCGTTATTTTTAGCTCCAAATTATACAAGTATAGAAGGTCATTGTCAGAGTAAACAAGAAAATGCAGAAGCAAATGTGTACGGGTTAACGCACATTGAGCAATGTCTTGCAAACAAATAACCTCCTTAATTTAGCTTATTTATTACGAAATTGTTATTGGACTGATGCAGATTTCTAATGAAATCGTTATTTGTTTGCTACGAATGACGTCGAATGACGTCTGTACTTCTGCCTATATACACTCAAAATAATCTTAATAAACTTTATGTTAGATCGACTTTCATTGGGTTTGGTTTCCCTCATAGCCTTCCCTCATATGTCATCTCTCACTCAACCATAAACTGTACCATACAAAATGCATAAACATTATAATTATCTAGATAGTATTATTGGCGTAGTTCCCGACTGGAAGTACCGCAACCTTACAGAAGATCACTTACACCTTACTACTCTAAACTATTGTTTGAACATAACACTGCTTGAAAAGAGTATTATTTAGCTGTGATCTGTAAGGTCGAGGTACTTCCCCAGTCGGGCTGCTCCATATTTCGAGCAGGAAAGTTTCTGCTGTGCCCTATCTCAGTTAAATTTTTACTAGCTGTGAAGCGTGGTTAAACCCAAAAATGTACTGAAATATTATATAACCTGTTGCCTTCTTCAGTATTGGATTATCCAAAACAAAAACAAAAAACAATTATGCAATTCATAACAATACTTCCCGAGATTAACACGTCTAAACAGACTTATAATATTAGACTGATATTATTATTATATAGACAGCTTTATAATATTAGCACAGATATAAACTTAGAAAGTGGAAATGTAAAATGATTAACGAAATTTGAAGACAGACAAGAACGCCTTGCCCCAAAAAGGGTATGTTGACATCATGTGTCGGAAATTTTGCGTAAAATGTTCATTTTTATCTCTCATATTATCAATATAAAAGGTATCACGGATAGATCCTATTTAAAAATTTACATTTCCTTAAGGTAACAAATAAAAATTCAATATTATTGTAACGTTACAAATTTTCAAAAGCGGAAGTGTAAAAAAATCTCCGTAACCTTTTAAACGGAATATTTTGTAAAGTGTCATGGTCAAGGATGCGTTCTTTTTTAGCAAAATAACATAATAAGTCATAATACTGATATGACGATGTACACATCTTTAATCTACTGTGAGAGTGTTATAATCTTTTTTTATTTATTCAAATAGGTTTCAAAGGCACATTACTGTTTCAGAACGTAATCTTCTGAGGAGAAACGGAAAGAAAGTCAGCAGTTACTCTTTCAAAAACCGTCAATCACACAGTGCCACTAAAGACACACATTCAATAGGCAGTTCCACTCACCCTGTCCATAACTCCAATTCTTCCAAAGTCGATCCAACCCGGCAGGAGACGGCTTGCTATCGACACGAGGGGGTCATCGTAACCCCACAGCAATTCTTCCGCTGTCATGTTCAGGAAGAGCTTCGACCCAAGAGCTGAGATGGAGTAATACGCTCCAGCGTTTGCGAAGTAGCCCATGTTGTCTGCCAGAAGAGTGCTGATTGCCTGTGGTAGATTAAGAAGAATTAGGTGTTGTGCGTTTAATTTTTTTAGTTCACTTCTTAAGCAACAATATAAGGCGGTATTAAAAAAAATTTGACCACTCCACTGAAGTAAAACTTTTTTAGTTACCCTTGCAGTAATATACGAAACGTAACTCTTTCTCTTTCTTTCGATCTTCATAAGTTATATTTTCCTTTCGACATCCGTTCGCCTCGTCCGATCACACTTTTCGTAACGATCTTGTCACGCATTCACTAGCTTACACCCCGAGTTAAGCGTGTGTAAAGAAATTTTACTTCAATAAGGGGAATGAAATCGGGTGTAACAACATAACAGCAGTGACGCTGAGAGCGACCCTTTTCAGCGCATTTATCTGTATCAAGATATAGGTATACCGATACGAATCATTATCATTACAGCCTATACAGTCCACTGCTGGACATAGGCCGCCACAAGTTTACGCCAAAAATAACGTGAACTCATGTGTTTTGTCCATAGTCACCACGCTGGGCAGGCAAGCGGGTTGGTGACCGCAGCTTTGTCGCTGGCTTTGTCGCACTGAAGACGCTGCTGCCCGTCTTCGGCCTGTGTATTTCAAAGCCAGCAGTTTGATGGTTATCCCGCCATCGGTCGGCTTCTTAAGTTCCAAGATGGTTGTGGAACCTTGTTATCCCTTAGTCGCCTGTTACGACACCCACGGGAAGAGAGGGGGTGGCTAAATTCTTTAGTGCCGTAGCCACACAGCACCCGTTGGCTATTCGTATCGTATACCGATACGAATAGCCAACGTCAATTAATGTTTTTGATTTAAGAGTTCTATTGTTTTAATTAATATTCATGTGTTTTTTATTTATTTATAACTTGGTCGGCAATCAAGTCTACAGCTCACTTAATGGTAAGCGATTACCGTAGCTTATAGACGTCTGCAACACCAGAAACATCGCAAGCGCGCTGCCGACCCCATCCCCAGTTTCCCCCAGGAGCTTTGGTCACATTACTCACCAACAGGAACACAGCACTGCTTGAAATCAGTATTATTTAGCCGTGATCTATAATATATTTATAAAGTCAAGGTACTACCTCAGTCAGGCTGCTCCATATTTTGAGCAGGAAATTTCCTGCTACCCTACCTCAGTTATTATTTAATAGAATATTTTAATTGGGGTGAGTAAATTCCAACCACTGTCAAATCTGTCTGATACACACAGCTCAATATTTTTATATTTTCACGTTTATGGCTCTTAATATCTGTCCATTTTTGAACACTTATGATTGATGAGCAGCATGATGGATGAAGCTCCAATTGTTTTCATGCACAGATAAAGAGACAGAGTCCAGCAGTGGGATATTACAGGCTGAATGGTACGCGAATGCGTGATTTACAAACTAACCTATTTGGTTGGGTGGTTGATTGGAAGACCGTATACTCGTATTCGTATATTTTGCAAATGTTGATATTTCTAATAAGTTAGAAACCTTTAAAAATACATTAAGTTACCTAAGTTCGTGACATTGTTTATAAAATATTCATATTGATTATACTTATTCTATTAAATATGCAATGCCGTCAGTATGGTTCCATAAAATCGTGATAATAAAATATATAATAATGATATGAAGAAGACTCGAAGTTAGGTTTCCCAGAACTGTGTTCTAAGGTAGGAAGATTTGAAAACGACTTTTGTAGCAAAAGTAAGGCTAAGTCCTACACAAATAAAAAATAAAAAGTGAGTGCGCTTAGTATGTACGCACGTAAAAAGTTATATATCATTGGCTAGCTTACTTCACGTTGCTGACTTATTTTTCGTTGACTAGCTAACTTTTTGGGTGTCGGTTTTTTTTTGTGTTAATTATTGTCAGGGTACGAGATTTTTTATAAAATAAAATTTAACAAAAAATTGATATTTTTTCTAGTTTAATGCTATAAAGGAATAAGCGGCGTAGCCTATGCGCACCTACAATACTAGAAGCGTTGCAAGTGCCTTTCCAACCTTAAACCTTAACCACCTTACCCATCTTTGAAGCTTTGCCTACTTTACTCACCACAGGAACACAATACTTGCACCAGTATTACGTAACTGTGATCCTCTGTAAGGTTGAGAGCCTTCAGTCGGGCTGCTCTAAAAAAACTACCTCGATAAAAATACACAATATAATCACATAGAAATACAGCCGCAGGTACGAAATTCAACGGGTCAGCTAGTGTATAATAAAACGGTATTTACGAAACAGTATTTTATGACTAATATTTTTATTCATCTCCTGCTGACATACAAACATTTATTCAGACGTATTGTTTGACTTCGCAGGATCAAAGAGCATATTTTAACTACAGTCTATCCATTAGCGAGCTATAAAAATATATTCTAATGTAAATATTCTAAGGAAATATAAACATTCAACGCTATTAGGTATATTACTTCGTAACGGACTTTTATAGCCGTCATATCACGAAACGCGCATGCAATTAATGTATTCAAAGAATTGTTTTTGAATTAGCTTAATAGATGAATTTTTTATGCGTTCTTAATTCCTGCTATCAGGTTATTTTTTACAAGACTAGACAGATAAACAAGCACCTGTGTTATACTGTTGACGGTATGACTGTTACCGTAGCTTGTGGACGTCAGCAGTACGCGTTGCTGACTCTACCCTCCCCAGGAACTCTGGCCAAGACCTTGCCTAAATCAAACTAGTGTACCGCTACGCTAACGCGTCCTCAAATTATTCGATCGGATTTCCAAATAAAACTTATATATTCATTTCGCAATATGTTTCCTAAGGGCTATTACATACTAAGATATATAATTGCGTAAGAGCGGGGTCAACGATCTCAGAAACGCGTGTATGCATTAATTTTATTAAATTATAAGTTACTAGCTGATTTTTGCATTTTTGAAGTAAAACTTCTTTACAGAAATGCATGACGAGAGCGTTACGAAAAGTGGGATCGGGCAAGGCGAACGGAAGTTGAGTTTGATCTTGTTCATAATTAAGTGCTTCACCACCTTATTAGTCCTTACCAAGTCAAGCAACCTTATATTTATAACTCCGAATGTTAAGTTAGATCTAAATTAAATTAAAATGGGACCACATGACACGTACCACCTTTCGATTAAAAAAAAATCATCAATTTCGATCCACCGAATCAAAAGCTCTGAGGTAACTAACATACATTATACAAATCAAAAACAGCTTTATTCAAATAGGCCCCGAGAGCACTTTCGAATCGTCATTTTACAAATTACAACTTTAAAAATAAATTATTATATTTGTAAAAGTAAAGCTACCACCGATTCGGAATGTAGATTCCACAGAGAAGAATCGGCGAGAAACTCCGCAGTTACTCTTTTGAAAAATTTAAAAAAAAATACAATCGAAATGTAAACTTCCTCCTTTTTGGAAGTCGGTTAAAAACCGTAACATTGAATACCTCGTCCAGATTTTAAAGTCGACTAAAAACCAAGGTGAACAAACAAATACACAACATTGATAAAAATGTGTCGCTAACATATCTCTAACATCATCGTACACGGCACATGCACCATTACACCACAGCGGGTCGTCGTATATCGTCGTATATAGATAATATACTATAGATAATATATTATAAATAATATATAATAGATAGATATCTCAATTATTCATAATTAACAATATAAATTCCGCGTATTTTTATTTATTATATATTTTAAATAAACAATAATTACACACATTGTTCAGTTCTTTTTTATTTATTTATTAAATATTTACTCGTAATTAAAAATTCTTATGAATTAATTAGCCCAGTTTTACATACATCGACGTTATAGAGATTATATTTATTATTAAAATCGTAAACAATTTTATTTTGTAATTTAGCTAAACAATGGGAATTTGCTTAAGGTTTTTTATACATAAATTCGCTTATACCTCTATCACTGAACATGACATTTGACCCTGAGTTAAAATTGAATTGACACCACTTAGACAATCTTCTATAATATAAAAATGAGTCGCTGAATGTGTTGCTAAGCGCAAAACTCGAGAACGGTTGGACCGATTTCGCTAATTCTTTTTTTTAAAATATTCCTTAAAGTACGAGGATGGTTCTTACGGAGAGAAAATTCTAAAA
This sequence comes from Melitaea cinxia, assembly GCF_905220565.1. NCBI lineage: Eukaryota > Metazoa > Arthropoda > Insecta > Lepidoptera > Nymphalidae > Melitaea > Melitaea cinxia. The sequence goes on along the minus strand of NC_059404.1, from coordinate 767,955 downwards.
AAAAAAATTTTAAATTTCCTGAAAAAGTCTAAAAACAACACTTTTCTATACTCCCATACAAAAGATTTGTGATAATACTTAAAAGTCAATTTGAACTTTAATACCATACGATAAAGTTTGTGTTAGGCGATACGAAGTTCGCCGGGTCAGCTAGTTAAGTATAATAAATAATAATTGATGACAATATATATATATATATATATATATATATATATATATATATATATATATATTTTGTACAACTGGGCCGGAACACAAACGCACGGCTCACCTGATGGTAAGCGATTACCGTAACCTATAGACGTCTGCAACACCAGAAGCATCGCAAGGGCGTTGCCGACCCTATCCCAAATCCCCCTCAGAAGCACTGGTCACCTTATAACACCTTTAACCAACAGGAACACAAAACTGTTGGACTGTCAATATGCAATGACATTGAAATTTATTTAATACTTTCAGCATAATTCGTTGCCAAGAAAAAAAATATGGTTAACATTTTAGTATAGATTATAAAATACTAACCAAAAATTGATTCAATGAATTGAGCTTGTTGTTTTTAACCGAATTAAAAAAAGAGGAGGTTTTTATGTATGCTACCTCAGATGTTTTGATTGGGTGACCCAATTAAGATTTTTTTCATCAAAAGGTGGTGTGCGTCATGTGGTCACATTTAAATTTAATCGAGATCTTACAAGTACTTTTTGAGTAATCTCTGATAATGGTAATTTATTTTAATGGAACAAATTTTTCGGATTTTATCGCGGTTTATAGGGTTTTTTACATGCCCGACGTTTCGGATACTTAGCAATCATGGTCACAGGTGGACTCGCGTAAACATTAGAAAACAATGCATATTTACTTGACCATATTTTCATCGACCATCGTTGTATTACACCTCAACTTTTTGTTGGGTGGACCGATTTCGTTGATTTTCTTTTTAATCGATAGTTTAATAAGATGAAATATGAAAATGAGACGCGTGTTACACTAGCCTAACCCCACGGTATCAGTGTGCCTCCGACTTAACTTCATACGAAGATAATTAAACAATATATTTGAATATAAGAAACCCAGGTGTGCCCACAGCCTTATTTTCTCTGTACGGCACACGTGCAAGATTTCAACATCATTTCGGACGAAGATGGCAAGCAACGGAAAGCGACCACCGCAGAGACCACCGCAGCGACGGCCACACCGTGGAAACCTTTCTTCAACTACGTTTTATTAGATCATTCTTCTACTTAACATCAGTAGGGAATCACCTCTCTTTTTAGTATTAAGTTTAATTATAATGTAGATTAATAAATTATTATAAGTAAATTGCTTTTTTTTGGCATCTGCGGCTGCAACAATCGTAACTCGCGTATAATTATTATGATTTGTAAAAGTTACCAATGAAAGTTGAAAACATCGAACTTAAAATATTTGAAATTGATTTTCAATCGTCAATGTTTTCCTGTTGGCTCTAGAAAATTTTGATTACATAAAGCGTGAAGTGAGCGTTATTCTAACAATTATTATAACCTTAGATTAAACTATCTAACGAGACTAACATGCAATTAACTGCAGGTTTAAATAATGGACTGATCTTTGAGTCAAGGCCCTAGAGTTATATGAATTACAAAAAAAATATATAGAACAATTATTGAAATGAATCTTTATTCATAAATATGATATTTCCTTGTTTCATTTTTATAATTAATATTATCTAGTTATCGTAATATTTTATCTATTTTATGTTTTCCATAATTTATTCGATGTCACAATAGTTTTTTTTTTTAAATATAAAACGACATGCCTTTGTGTATGTTTTTATAATAATTGTATAATTATATTTAATTTATAGCTCATTGATTTTTAACCTCAGGAAAGTTACAAGTAACTAGCTCAGATAAGCTGACCAATAGTTATAATCTCATGTAAAACAATTACCGTTACAGAATACAAACTTGTTTAAATACTTATTTTTTTTTATTCTTTTATTATGTGTCAATAAATAAACAACCGCTTCAGTGTAGCGATTTTTAATAGCTTATTGTTACTTCGTGAAATAATTATAAAGATTTCATAAAAAATTGAGCAGATGTATTACAGATTCCAAATATGGAATAAGGGCCGGGCCCTAATACATTAGTATTAGGGCTCGGCCCTTATTCCATATATTAATATTGGCAGTTATAATTTTATTCTGCGGGGATGGCAATGTCTTTGTATTTTTTATTTTTTGGTTTGGATATTGTGTCCTTGTTACCGTGCCTCGGAGGGCACTTGAAGCTGTCGATTATAGGTGATATCATATACACCTAACCCACTGTAGTGTAACATCCCAATGCTGCCCTTAAACCTCTTTCTCTGTGTAAAGATTAGAGCTTAATCCACCACGCTGCTCTACTTTAGGTTAATTCAACAAAAAAAAAAAAATTACTGATATTAATTGTTTAGTTGAAACTTTAGTTAATTGTTAGGTTACTCATTATCTAGCAGAGCTATCAACAGCTTTTATATTGCAGTTTGTCAGCAAAAATTGCGCAATTATCACATTTGTAATGACTTAGCGTGACTGCCACCGAATAACTTCGTTATCGAGGATAATCTTTAGTATAGACTAATTATATATGATATGTTTACTCAGATAATTACTTAATTATATATAAGTAAAGCGTTATAAAGTTCTGAGACAATCTTGTGCAATAAAAGTTATGTAACAATTAATTTCAAACACGAGTGACAATTGGTTCTATGCAGTATAAGTTAAGATTGTATAAAATAACTAGCTGACCCCGCAAACGTTGTTTTGCCATATATGTTATTAACCCCCCTAATCCCCCTCTCCCATATAACTTCGGAGTATGAAAAATAGATGTTGTTCAATTCGCAGACCTACCCAAAATGCATACAAAATTTCATGAGAATCGGTCAAGCCGTTTCGGAGGAGTTTAACTACAAACACTGCGACACGAGAATTTTATATATTAGATTGTGTTTGATCTCAAACATAAAAAAAAGACTAGAGTACGCTTCAGCCTGTAATATCCCACTGCTGGGCATAGGCCTCTTTCTCCATGTAGGAGAAGGATCAGAGCTTAATCCACCATGCTGCTCCAATGCGGGTTGGCGGATATATTCCTTACTATGAGTAACGATCGCTATCAGGTGTACACGATAACAACCGGGACCGACGCCTTAACGTGCTCTCCGAGGCACGGTGGGGAGATCCACAAGGACTGCACAAACACCCAGACCACGGCCTGTATGGCTAATACAAATGTTTGTCATGAGCGGGGATCGAACCCGCAACCGCCAACGCAACAGGTACAATCCATGGCTGTAACCGTTGCGCCAGCGTGGCGTCGACTAGAGTAGGTAGATGAAAAATAATCTAATTACTTACTATGAGCGCGATATTCGGCACCACGACGGGCACGTCCTTGTAGTGCGCCACGGACTTTTCCGGAAGGAACTTCAGCACGACCTTAGGGTTCATTGTGATTACGCCCCGTTCCTTATCTATCGTCATGTTTTCGTTCGTTCTTTTTTCTCTGGGACAAACAAAGTTTTAATTATACTTTATCCACTATATACTATCTATTTGAACACTTACAAAGTTGTAAATAATTAAATTAATTATTTAAATATGATAAACAAGTAATTAACCGAACAAAATTAAATTGAGATAATTTTCATTATGAATTTTGTTATTTTCTATGTACTCGTATAAAATAACAATATTTAAGTTCAAACGAGAACCTTATATATATATATATATATATATATATATATATATATATATATATATAAAACATCGGTCGGCAAACAAGCGTACGGCTCACCTGATGGTAACCGATTACCGTAGCTTATAGAAGTCACATCAGAAGCATCACAAGCGCGTTGCCGACCCAATCCCCAATCCCGCGAGGATCTCTGGTCACCTTACTCACCAACAGGAACACAATACTGCTTGAAAGCAATATTATTTATCTGTGATCTTCTGTAAGGGCTGCTCCAGATTTTGAGTTGGATGTTTCCAGCTGTGTCCTACCTCAGTTGCCCTTAAATTTTACATCTCAAAATATTCTAACACTGTTTTGAACAGCGTTTTTTCTTCAAAGTTACAAAAGAACTGAAAATATTAAAAATTTTCGCTAGTGGAATATTACGTTATCCCTAAATACCATAGGCCATATTTCAACAGGTAAAGGCAGGCCAGTGCATGGATCCGGGTGGGGACCCAGATGAGGTACCTGGGTCTCACCTTGGACGGGAGGTGGGCTTTTGGGGCTCATTTTGCAGAGCTAGCCCCAAGAGTCGTGAAAGCCGCCGCCTCACTGGGAAGGCTGCTGCCGAACGTGGGTGGTCCGAGTGCCCATTGCCGTCGGCTGTACTCCGGGGTCATCCGGAGTATGGCCATGTACGGGGCACCCATCTGGGCGGACGCCCTCGGTCGCGCCAACAAAATCCAGCTGCGACGGCCGCAGCGGGTCATCGCGACGAGGGCGATACGCGGTTACCGGACAGTGTCCTGGACGGCGGCGTGCGTGCTGGCCGGCGATCCCCCCTGGGAACTGCAGGCGGAGATCCTCGCCGAAACATATCATTTTGTGGCGGCGAGGAGATCCCGGGGGGAGTCTCCTACGTGGGAGGAGCTCGCACGCATGCAGAAGCTGGCGCAGGACACCCTGTTGCGGCGGTGGACGGAGGACTTGGCTTCGCCAGTCCCCGGGCAGTGGACGGTGGACGCAGTGAAGCCGGTCCTCCGGAAGTGGGTGAGGCGGCGGTTCGGGCCGCTGACCTTCCGACTGGTGCAGGTGCTTTCCGGACATGGGTGCTTCGGTAAGTACCTGCACCAAATCGCGAGACGGGAGGCGACTCCAGCCTGCCACGAGTGTGGAGCGCCAGAAGATACGGCGCTCCACACGCTGGAGGCGTGCGCCACTTGGGAACCGCAGCGGCGCACGCTTTCAGCGGTTATCGGACGGGATCTCTCGCTGCCGAGTGTCGTAAAGGCCATGCTTGACAACGAGAGATCGTGGCAGGCGGTGGTCTCCTTCTGCGAAGAGGTAATGACGCAGAAGGAGACCGCGGAGCGGGCCAGAGAGGAAGACGCCTCTGCTGGCCCACTCCGGCGCAGACGTACGGGGGCAAGGAGAAGGCGGTTTGCCCACCTCCTCCCCCCCTCGTAATAGTGGGGTCGGCGGCCGATAGTCGGGGGACTTCGGCCGGCCGGACGACACGACCCCATACGTCTGGGGGTGGCCTTGTTGTGAGCGAGGCCACCCCACCATCATGCCGGGGCCCGGAAGCTTTGTCCGGGCCTACCGCTGAGGCGAGGTGGCGAATGCTAGCGCGACCCCTCTCGCCCCACCCAGGCGGATGACTGCTAACACGTGGTGGTTTTTAGTCAGTAGGAGTCTGACATAACCCTCTGGCGCCCCCGCGCTGGAGGGTATCCATGATGGATTTTCCCCACGTAAAAAAAAAAAAAAAAAAAAAGGCCAGTGCATGGAATTCATGCAGGCGAAAATGGTCGTGGAAAGCTAGTCATAAATGATATCGCAATTTTTTCCTAATTCTCTCCTACCCAAGAAACTAATGGTCATTCGTTTGATAAGTCATCATTATATTGGTAATGTACTTCCTGTTGATGTTGTGGTAGCTTATGCTATATAGCTTATTAAAATAATCGTATTAAGATAATTAATTATCATTAATAAAGTCTTGTTTTATGCCAAATCATAGTGAAATATGATTGTATATCAATATTTCCTAGTTTTTTAATGACTTAGTAATATTCTAGAATATACATACAATATTAATTTGCAATGAAAATAAGATAATCGATCAATAATATTAGGTGACGATATCGAGGAAGTCATCAATTGCAATCATTAATCAAGTTACACAGTCTTAACAAATTAGTTAATATGTTGTCATAAATTAAAAACTAGCAAAAATGAAAACTTAATTAAATGAATGAATGAATGAGAAAATAGGTGTTCATAAACAGCCAAACATCTTTTTCGACGCAGGTGTCCGGAAAACAAACACATAACAATCACTCTAGTAGAACCGCCCAAGCCAACTCTAGTAGAACCCTTCATAGCCTTCTAGTCAATTCAAATAATTATCATCTTTTTATAGGTAGGACACAGCACGAAATATCCTGCTCTCATTTGGAGCAGCGTGACTGGGAAGTACCTAAAATTTAAAGGAGGTACAGCTCTTCAATAGTGTTATGTTCCTGTGGTGAGTGAGATGGCCAGAGCACCCGGGGAGGGTCTGGGCTAGTGTCGACATTACACTAGCAATGATCCTGGCATACTGTGCTGTGTGGCTACGGCACTAAAGAATTTAGCCACCCTCTCTCTTCCCGTGGGTGTCGTAAGAGGCGACTAAGGGATAACAAGGTTCCACAACCACCTTGGAACTTAAGAAGCCGACCGATGGCGGGATAACCATCCAACTGCTGGCTTTGAAATACACAGGCCGAAGACGGGCAGCAGCGTCTTCGGTGCGACAAAGCCCGTACTGCGGTCACCAACCCGCCTGCCCAGCGTGGTGACTATGGGCAAAACACATGAGTTCACGTTATTTTTGGCGTGAACTTGTGGAGGCCTATGTCCAGCAGTGGACTGTATAGGCTGTAATGAAATGAAATGATCCTGGCATAAGCTATTTTACCCACATACCGCCAGGCTGACTGTAGACTTGTCGGACACCCTAATGGTATAAAAAAATAAAGTACTTACTGAAACGTGAAAGGCCCTATTTCATCTAGGTTTAACTGCGACGTCTCTCCTCTGAGGTACTCCTCTGTGTTTGTGTAGTTGAAGATGTACACATCAGAGAAGAGTTCGTAGGTTGGGTTCTCCCACATCCGAAATAAAAATGACCCCTCATCGAAATCCAGATACTGTGGACGAAAATAAATATTATTATTTACATCAAATATTTGTTTTATAACAATAGTGTGCTGGGAACTCGTGTGAAAATTAATATGATGACAAAAATATTAATGTTTTAAAAAAACACACACACACACACTCAGACACACACACACACACACACCCACACACACACACACACACAGGTACATACATACGTACGCACGTACATAGGTACATACTGTAGTCTCATCGTGACTTACAATGATTGACAGCTTTTTTAAAAATAGCTTCATTTCGGTTCGTACGTTTTAAGTTCTTTTCATACGCTTCAGCCTGCAATATCCCGCTGCTGGGCATAGGCCTCTATCCCCATATAGGAGAAGGGTCAGAACTTAATCCACCACGCTGCCCCTATGCGGGTTGGCGGCTATATTCTTTTCTTTGAGTAACGATCGCTATCGGGTGTACATGATAAAAAACTGGACCGACAGTTTAACGTGCTATCCGAGGCACGGTGGGAAGACCCACTAGGACTAACAACCAGACCGGAAATCAATATTTTGTATAAACATAAATATTCGCACCGGGCGGGAATCGAACCCTTGATCGTCGGTGTTTAGGCGCCACCGACACGGCACACGTACCATTACACCAGAGCGGTCATCTTTGCATAATTCTAGTTAAATTTTCTAAAAAATAATATAACATAATTTGTAAAACACGATTTAAAATTACTTTTGATGACTAGTTCAGTAAAATTTTTGCTTTTGATATTTTCACATAACAGTCGAAAATATACGTACATAGAAGTATATGAAGTATGTGTATTGTACAAGTATTTATGCAAATCAACTTGACCAACTATTCACGTCAATCAATTAGTATTGAATATCAGAACGGGTGATACTGCAAGTCTCACCTCATAACATTGATAGACTTACGAAATTCCTTGCAACCATATCATCATTTTAGAAGAATAAATTGAATTTTATGCATTTAATTATAAAGCCTCACGAGACAGATCGCGCATGCGTGACCGTTGCATCAAGTATCCGCTTTAGTAACTCGGGATTGCATTTAGAAATTGTCAAACGTTTCGTAAACCTTGTCTCTTAGCTATCAGGTTCTGTATTTAGTACGTTTGCAATTCTTAAGTATGAAATGCCATTTTTTACTAAATGTAAAGATATGGTTACTTTGAATAAATAAAATAAATAAAAATGCCTTACACTCAACGGCCCCCGTGGAGAATTTACTCCTGTCTCGGGGGTTCGGAAATACACGCAATACACAAGCCCAAACGCCTAGACAACGGCAAAAATCTATATGGTCCATATAAATAATAATAAGATAATAGTAATAAGATAATAGTAATAAGATAATAGTAATAAGATAATAGTAATAAGATTAATTAATTTATTTTCTCACCACAATATTGTAAACATGACATTAGATTGATACATAACATGGTCACTAATATTGTGGGAGACTGGTGCCTAAACTAGGCTCGTGGCCTGTGTTTCAGAACACCAGGCCTCCACCCCTTAATAAAGTACATTTCAATTATCATCATCATACGGGCATGTATGTGGGGTAAATGTATGCTTTGTGCGAGGATCGAACCCGCAACCACCAGCGCAACAGCCTCAATCTAACGCCGTGACTGTTGCACTAACTGAACTGTTGAAATCAAGCTGTGGCATAACATTTTAAATTTGACTTTACTAGAATTAATATCCATAAATAATAATAACTAAAATTAAAAAAAAAACTAAAAAAACCCTTTCATACATAAACCAAACTAAAAAGGTATAATCTTATCCAATTAGTGTATTGTCATCGGTCCTCGATTAGTCTAAATTAAATCTGAACGTTAGAAGTGGGTCAAAATGAAGTCCAAAGAAGTCGGTCACAAACTTACAAGCATACAGGTGAAGCATCTAAGTAAAAAGGTCCAAGCGAAATCTGACTGCCTAAAATACCTATGCAGACAGGGTTTCCTAAAATTATTTCTTATTATTTATACTCTTTGGAAAATTTCAACTTCGAAAAAAATTGTCTTCGATCGGGTGAGTGACCTTTTGCTTTTACTATTACTAAAATAAATATAAATATCAATAACTATTTTTTACTTTTCAATGTTCAAATCAATCTTCAGTGTCAGATCTACTGACACGTTAATTGTCTATGTTGTATCAAATAGCAATGTTATTGCATTTCAGCCTTAGCGAAGAAAAAGGACACGGTTTGAGGTCAATAAAAATTATGAACCATTATGGGTTTGCATTAACATACCACAAGAGCTGACGAGTTAGACCTTTAGTGTAGGAATGATATCTTGACCTTACTTAATTAATTATGTGTGTAGAGGTCAAACTATATATTTAGGTTTCTTTTTATAAATACAAACACATCATACATAAATAACATAATTGAGAAGTTGACCAGCAGATAGAACATAATATTTATCTTCTAATACTTCATAAAATATTCTCACGAAACGAAAAAGTAAGAAAATTGCGAAAAACTTCAAAAAACTTCTGCTAACTAACTTCGTGCCTTTGACAATTCGAATCAGTCAGCTAAAGCATAATCTATTCAATTGGCTTAATAGGAAGAAATATTTTCTTTTTGTACAGACTCGAAGAGATAAAGTTTAAGCGCAGATATCAAATTAAGAGAACTAAATGTCAAGACAATGGTTTACAATCACATCTCAACAATAGGAGTTTAGATTCCAACCAGATGAACTGACTACTTTAAGAAGACATCGGAAAGCCGCTGGATTCGGAGTGGCGAACATAAGGGAAGGCCTATCTTCAGCAGTGGACTGTTAAAGGCTGATGGATAGATGGGTGATATAGAATACAGTAGATACAGCAATTGGAAGTGGTAGTGGGCTGGTATTGTATGTCGCGGGACCGAAGTTCGATGGAGCACGCGTGTCCTGGTGTGGAGACCGTATGTTGGCGAGGGAAGTCCTCCGGCTCCCTGGAACGACGATCTACGTAAGATTGCCAGTGGAGGCTGGCTGAGGATTGTAGATTAACGGGATATCTGACGCGAGCTTGGAGAGGCCTATTTGCAGTAATGGATTACGAACATCTGAATATTTGACGCGAATTCAGAGAGGTCTATATCTAGCAATGAACTGCGACAGGCTGAAGCGAAGTTATATAGACCAAAGATGATTAACATCGCTAGATCACACGTATACAAAGTCAACCTTTGTATATTGAACGTCATAATGTATGTATCATTATGTATTTTACGTGTTGTCGTCAATAACTTGAAACTGCACAATGAATAATTAAAATTTAAAATATACCCAGACGTATGTTTATGTAAAATTTTAGTACTTTTTATAAATTTATAAATAGATTTTGTTTCCGTGACGCATAGACTGCTTTTTGTAATTGTGACTAATTATATTTTATGCATTACAAATTATATTTAAACACGGAATATTACAAGTCAAACAATTATTGGAAATAAATTGTTTGCTTATAAAATGATATCATTTCTTAAGATATTTAAATTAATATGCAGTTTAGATTTATATAATAAAACATCAAGTAACTATGACAAAGTGCTTGGAATTGTTATGAAATATGGGAACTCAATGCAAAATAGCCTTTTTTTTACGTAGAGAAAATCCATAATGGATCCAGCGCGGGGGCGCCAGAGGGTTATGTCAGACTACTACTGACTAAAAAAACCACCACGTGTGAGCAGTCGTCCGCCTGAGTAGGGCGAGATGGGGTCCCACGCCACTTCACCCCGGTTGTAGGCCCGGGCAAAGCTTCCGGGCCCCGGCACAATTCAAAATAGCCGACGTCAAACGTATGTTGTAGGAGATCCGAATGTGAAAAAACATTCACCCATCTGTTTAATCGATAAAAAAAAATTATGTTGTCTTTACGCTTCAGCCTGTAGTATCCCACTACTGGGCATAGGCCTCTTTCCCCGTGTAAGAGAAGGATCAGAGCTTAATCCACCACGCTGCTCCAATGCGGGTTGGCGGATATATTCCCTACTACGAGTAACGATCGCTGTCAGGTGTACATGATAACAATCGGGACCGACGGCTTAACGTGCTCTCCGAGGCACGGTGGGGAGACCCACATGGACTACACAAACACCCAGACCACGGCAAACAACTGTATGGTCTATACAAATGTTTGTTATGTGGTGGGATCGAACCCGCAACCGCCAGCGCAACAGGTACAATCCATGGCTGTAACCGTTGCGCCAACGCGGCGTCTCGTCGGTACTTACTATATGTATATAAAAATAAATCACGAAAGGATTGACTAAAAATTCCTAATGCGTACATAATATGTGTAGTGATGCGACATGCAAAAAAATGTTTATGAAAATAAATTCGATTACTGTTTAGAATTTGCGGTTAACAGTATTCGTATTAAAAAAATTAAATTAATTTTTAACCGACTTCAAAGAAGGAGAAGGTTCATAAAAGGTAAAGGTTAAGGTTATATATATAGGTATATATATATGTGTGTGTGTGTGTATGTATATACATATTTTTTAATGTATGTTCGGGGATAACTTCGTCGTTTATGAAACAATTTTGATAACTCTTTTTTTGTTGGAAAGGTTTCCAAGTGTGGTACTATGAAAGGAATCCAGGATCTGACGAAATCTGAGGAAATCGACGGAAACCCGTAGAAAATCGTAGTGACGACTTACGTTGTATTACTACTCGATGTAATTGTTGTCGGTTTTTTAACCGACTTCCAAAAAAGGAGGAGGTTCTCAATTCGACTGTATTTTTTTTTTTTTTTTTTTTTTTTTTTTTTTTATGTATGTTACATCAGAACTTTTGACCAGGTAGACCGATTTCGACAAATTTTGTTTTAATCGAAAGGTGGTGTGTGCCGATTGGTCCCATTTAAATTTATTTGAGATCTAACAACTACTTTTCGAATTATATCTAATAATGCGTTTTTACTTGACGCTTTTTTCGTCGACCTACGTTGTATTATACCACATAACTTTCTACTGGGTGTACCGATTTTGATAATTCTTTTTTTGTTGGAAAGGGGATATCCCTAGTTTGGTACCATGATAAGGAAACCAGGATCTGATGATGGGATCCCAGAGAAATCGAGAGAAACTCTTGAAAATCCGCAATAACTTTTTACTGGGTGTATCGATTTTGATAATTTTTACTTTAATCGAAAGCTGATGTTTATCATGTGGTCACATATAAATTTTATCGAGATCTGATAACTACTTTTTGATTAATCTTTGATAACGCGTATTTACTTGACATTATTTTCGTCACCCTACGTTGTATTATACGTTATATCTTTTTACTGGGTGCACTGATTTTGATCTTTTTTGTATAAATCAAAAGCTAATACTTGTCATGTCGTCCGTTTTAAATATGATTGAGATATAATGAGCAATTTTTGAGTAATCTTTGATGACACGTATTTACATGACGATGTTAAGACGACTGTGGTCATGTTCAATACTTTGCCACAACGCCATCTATCAAAATGTAATGAAATTACTTCGTTCACTATCGATCAAATTACAATATTCCACTAGAGTAGAGAGTAGCAGTTTATTCGTTATAAATATATTTGAGCTTTTAATTTTTGAGTTATCGCTAATACTGGGTATTTACTTGGCTATTTTACGTCGACCAACGTTATATTAACCTCATTACTATTTTACTGGGTGGACCGATATCGATGATTCTTTTTTTAATCGATAGGTGGTGCTTGTCATGTGGTCCCATTTAAATATAATTGAGATTTGACTCGAACTTTTTGAGCTATATCTGATATGGCGTATTTACTTGACTGTTTTTGGAGTTTTCTCCTTAAGAATCGATTTTCATTTATGGCCCCGGAATGAAAAAATTGAACAGTAAAATCTACTGAACGAATGACCTTGTTAGAGATGGCGTTCAGACGTTTTCTAATAACGCAATTAGGTTCCGATAGATGGCGTTATTGCATTCATTTATTTACAATTTGATATAGTAATAATATATTTCTTAGACTAGTAAGCCTTTTTGTGCCTATTTAGACAGTTGATCTGAAGGGGTAAACTCCAGTTGTGCATCGGAGCTGTGTGAAAACATGAACATTACATATTTTTAATAAAAAAGACATAAACCGTAATTCAATATAAATCCGCTTCAACTAAAAAACCCGCCGTAATAAGCGATGTCAGCGCTTCGCGCGAATCGACGACGGGCCTTTTATGAAATTTCTGCCTACAATCGCTAACAAAATGTTAGAAATAACAGTAGAACATTATATAATTCTACAATTTTATAATGTCGCGTTATATGGAATACGAACAAAGTATTACTATTTTTTCGTCGATCTACGTTGTATTACTCTTCGATGTAATTGAAGTCGGTTTTTTTTTCGTTTGCGAGCAAACACAATTATTTCGTTTGCGAGCAAATACAATTATTTAACAAATATAAATAGACCTATTTAAAGAATGAAGATAAATATACAGGTACTGATTTTGCTCGTGTTTGCCACGAAATGTGTCCAGGGGTATTGTAGTCAGCGTATATTTGCTCAAGTGAAAAGTATCCTTATATAACACTAGCGACCCGCTCCGGCTTCGCACGGGTATAAAATATAATTATAGCCTATGTCATTCACTGCAAAAATGATTAAAATCGATCCAGTAGTTTTCATTAATTCATTACTGCCCGTGGCCCGCACGCGTTAACTTAGAGTAAAAGCCGGCCGGAACCACCGCAAACGCTACGTACCGCGATTTTTAAATCGGTAATATCTTCGAAAATATTCATTTAAATCATATGCTATAAAGGGCCATATAGATCTATATTAAATAAAAAATATATTTAAGGTATTTAATTGGATAAGGATTAATGCTGTATTGGTTAAAATCGCTTCGAAAATTAGCCATTATTTGTCGTAAAAAGTAAATGACAAAAAAATGTTATTGTGGGATATCCATAAGAGATAGGTATATACCATCGCGGAGTTTTCTGTAGACTTTTTCAATGTGTACAATACTTAGTACATTATTTTAATAAATTTCGTAGGGTTCAGCCTGCGTTTGCAAATTAAGCGAAAAAAAAATAATAATTATTTACGACATAACATTAGAAAACTCAAAAATAACAGTATTTCTCCACTATTTAATGGATGTTATTACACATATAAACCTTCCTCTTGAATCAATCTATCTATTAAAAAGAACCGCATCAAAATCCGTTGCGTAGTTTTAAAGATTTAAGCGTACATACATGTGCAGGGACAGAGAAAGCGACTTTGTTTTATACTATGTAGTGAAGTTATAATAACAAACCTACCTGGGCAGAGTTATTTGAAAAGAAAAAAAAAACTTATATCATACCCTAATTTAATTATTTTACTAGTTATTTATAAAACTCAGGTAGTTGCAATCATAAATTATATTTAAGCTTTTTAGGTTCATAACTCCATACCAGAAGTTCACCTTGGACGCATTACCTGTCCTAAAGTGTAGGTTCAAAACCCGTTGTGTAATTGTTATTACGAAATTTATATTTCATTCGTAGTATTAAAAATCAAATAAAAACCGAAGAAAATCTTATCTTCATCTTAAGTGACATATTTTTTTCTCGAGAGTTAATTTATATTGTTGTTAAAGAATTTTATAAATGTCATAAAAAACTTGATTAATTACATAATAATATTTGTTTGAAAAATTCAACCAATATCAAGCATCCCCTTTTTATAGCCTTTAAGTACATTTCCAGGATTCCGTTATTGACTACCACATCCACTTTCGTGTAGTAGAATGTGTTTCACATATAACAAACATATAGACAGAAAGACAAACATAAATATAATAAGAAATAAGATATACTAGTTTAGCAAAAAATGATTTCTAGGGATATATATATATATATATATATATATATATATATATATATATATATATATATATATGATCGAATTGAGTAATCTCCTCCTTTTTTGAAGTCGTTTAAAAAACATAATTGGTTTATAGTTAGCGATGACTTGCATTTGACGACAGAGCGGTTTAAAACTGTGAGAACAATGGCGTCGTCTTACTTTTTATCTGCCAATTTTAAGCATTTCAATAAAATCAGTTAGTGACTGTGACGCCGCGTTGGCGCAACGGTCACAGCTATGGATTGTGGCTGTTGCGCTGGCGGTTGCGGATTCGATTCTTGCACATGACAAATATTTGTATTGGCCATACAGGTGTTTGCCGTGGTCTGGGTGTTTGTGCAGTCCTAGTGGGTCTCCCCACCGTGCCTCGGAGATCACGTTAAGCCGTCGGTCCCGGATATCATGTACACGTGATAGCGATCGTTACTCATAGTAGGGAATATATCCGCCAACCCGCACTGGAGCAGCGTGGTGGATTAAGCTCTGGTCCTTCGTCTACATGGGGTAAGAAGCCTATGCCCAGTTGTCGGATATTATATACTGAAACGTCAGCTACTGACGTGACGATTATCATCAAAATTCTATACCGTTTTATTTTATCTTAGACAGTAAATATTGATGTGATGTGTTTTTCAATTTTTTCTTCCAATACTAAAATTATGTAAATAAAGGCGGCCATTGATATGACAACGATCATCTTGATCGTCTAGTTACTGTGAATTTTGAGTGTCGTTTTAACGTCAAGATTAAATCAAGATCACAAATATACGGGTATGAAACACCAATTTCTAATAGTTTATCTTGTACATATGTATGTCACTGATAGATTTTATCAGTAGGAAGTACAACACAGTCATATTTCATCAACCAATAAATTGCAAGATTTGGATTCACAGTTAACAAACAGAAATATTTGACAGGTAAAGGAGAAAAGGAAAAGTGCATAACATACTTTCCAAAATCGAAATCTAAAATAATTTTATTCAGGCTGGCTTCAAAAGCATTTTTGAATCGTCACCTCACAATCACAATTTATCTGTTTGATATCGTTATACGTCAGATAGTTTTATCAACGGGTCCAAGGTGATAAAAAGTCAATCGAGAAGTCAACAGCCGATTGTGAATTGATTTGATTAAAAACCAATGATCATCCGTCGCAAAAAATTACCATCGCTTCAAAGGTCACACCAAGGAAGTTCTGCCGCGACCTCAATACGTGCGACCGTTAATGCGATTATCGTAACGTCAATGGTGGCTTTACGATTCGGGAATATGAGATGTGGTATTTATGAATTGCTTACCGAACCCGACAAAAATACAACAGTCCGAAATTCGCCATTTTCTTATCATTTTTCTTTTCTTTTATATAAATCTTATCCTGACATAATTGTTTAGCCGCTATCAAAAAAAAAACCAACTTCACTTATATCGAGAAGGAATACGACATAGGAATAGACCTAGGCGGTAAAACAGATAATTAAATACGCA
The DNA here is from genome assembly GCF_905220565.1 of Melitaea cinxia. Taxonomy (NCBI): domain Eukaryota; kingdom Metazoa; phylum Arthropoda; class Insecta; order Lepidoptera; family Nymphalidae; genus Melitaea; species Melitaea cinxia. The sequence continues at coordinate 751,655 of NC_059404.1, read as the reverse complement.
TTATTATCGATAATTCAAAAAGTGCTCGTGCACCACCTCTCGATTAAAATAAAGGATCATCGAAATCGCTCCAGTGAAAAGTTATGAGGTAACACGCATAAAAATAGTTGAATTGAGAACTTCCTTCTTGGACTCAATCGAAAAACAACGACACCAAAAACATGCAAAACACATGAGTTCACGTTATTTTTGGCGTAAACTTGTGGAGGCCTATGTCCACCAGTGGACTGTATAGGCTGTAATAATGATGACACCAAAAAATAATTAACACATTATACGGTCATATAACTAGTACAGTCGTTGGAAAGCGAATAAATAAATATCGGGGAATCACTTTTAGAATAAAAAATTTAATTGATATTTTTAACCGACTTCCAAAAAAGGAGGAGGTTCTCAATTCGACTGTATTTTTTTTTTTTATGTATGTTACATCAGAACTTTTGACCGGGTGGACCGATTTCGACAAATTATGTTTTAATCGAAAGGTGGTGTGTGCCAATTGGTCCCATTTAAATTTATTTGAGATCTAACAACTACTTTTCGAGTTATATCTAATAATGTGTTTTTCCTTGACGCTTTTTTCGTCGACCTACGTTGTACATATTATACCGCATAACTTTCTACTAGATGTACCGATTTTGATAATTCTTTTTTTGTTGGAAAGGAGATATCCCAGGGGTATCCAGGGGTACCATGATAAGGAAACCAGGATCTGATGATGGGATCCCAGAGAAATCGAGGGAAACTCTCGAAAATCCGCAATAACTTTTTACTATTACGATTTTGATAATTTTTGATTTAATCGAAAGCTGATGTTTATCATGTGGTCACATATAAATTTTATCGAGATCTGATAACTACTTTTTGAGTAATCTTTGATAACGCGTAGTTATTTGACTATTTTTGCGTCGATCTACGTTGTATTACTCGTCGATGTAATTGAAGTCGGTTTTTTTTTCGTTTGCGAGCAAACACAATTATTAAATAGATGCGATCTGTTTAGGCATTTTTATCATCATCACTTCAGCCTGATATAGTCCACTGCTGGACATAGGCCTCCACAATTTCGCACCAAAAAAAGGCGTGAACTCATGTGTTTTGCCCATAGTTGGCTGGGCAGGCGGGTTGGTGACCGAGGCATTTTTATATAACATGTTTTTCATGTTGAATTTATATTCAAACGACAGAATTTTTGACTACAGTTGATCTTATTTATTACGTATAACAACTTTTTGTATTTATTACAATGTTTGTTACTAGTTAATTTTTGCATTTAAATTAAGATTGGTTTTATTTTTACACACTTTGTAAACCGCTAAAGTTTTAAGTTTTAATACGGCGTTTTGTCCTTATTTTTTTTTTCTTTACCAGTTGGGATCTGCTGTTTTACTTGTGTTAATATAAAAAAAAGAATTTGAATTTGAAATAGCCACACACAACACACATATAATTTTTTAATTCGAGCTCGTAGGTCCTGAAACAACACATTCATACACACGTTCATACAAACAAACTCTCTAGATTTTTAATATTATTAGTATATATACCACTAACAATAGGAAAACAAATTACTTAAAAAAAACTTATAATTTCTTCTAGGTACACAATAAGGAGGTCTTATCGCGAAGCAGCTAACTTCAAGACAACCTTGAAAACAAAGCCTATATAAAAATGTATGGTAAAGCTTTAGATTAGGTAAAACCGAATTTCGGGACCGTGGGGGGATGGGGGGGGAGAGGGTGGGGAACGCTACCCCTGGTACCACTGTCACACCTCGGAACCCCATGGTTATGGAGATATCCATGGTTAAAGTTTTGAGGTTAGAAGAAGAATTTCGAAAATTAGAGGAACGCTTGGCTCCGGCGCTGCGGGAAGTGCAGCCCTTCCGCCCTTGCGTGCGAAAGCACGCTCACTCATGCTTCGTTCCGCAGCGGAGGCTGGTCGCCTTCGGCGACCAGCCTCAGCCGCTCCTCTACGCATTCGTTCGCGCGCTTTCGCACGGCGGGCGAGGGCTGCCCTCCCTCCGCGCCTCCGCGGCACAAAAAAAACACTCTAGGGGTAGGACAGACCAAGACCACGTGGACAGTGGGGTGCTCCGATTCGGTTTTGGGTATTTTTCGAATTTCTAAACCTATATTCTAGCACGCAATGTTACTAATTTTATTAGAATATTATGTCTGACGCGTTATTTTGTTTAAAAATGTCGATTTGTCAGTCGTTAAGCGTCAGTTCGTATCGTTTGTTGATCTTGCAATCGAGATCGTTTTTACGTAAATTTGTTCGAAAATAAAATGTGAAAGTTGGTGAATGGAGCATATGAGTGCACTTCCCGCTGCACCGGAGTTAAGGTGGAGTCAGACACGGAGCTCTAAGGTATTGTAATATCTCTGAATCACGTAAAGTTAACCCCAAAACTTCAAACACGATATCTTCGAAACCACGGGGTTTACGCGAAACGCACACTACGGGGGGCTAAAAAACGGGGGGGTGGGAGGGTAAAACTTTACCCTCCCATCCCCATTTCACCCCATAAATTGGAGGCCACTTAACTAACGAATGACCAATTCTTCTTCTAACCTCAAAACTTTAACCATTGATATCTCCATAACCATGGGGTTCCGAGGTGTGATAGTAGTACCAGGGGTAGTGTTCGCCACCCTCCCTTCCCCCATCCCTCCACGGTCCCAAAATTCGGTTTTACCTAATCTAGATCTTAGCCAAATGTATATAATATTCAGAACTGCTACACATTATATAAATGACATATATATACACACAGTTTCTAGTACCCTGCTTTCTGCTCCGAGAGTTGTGGGTTCGATTCCCACCCCGAGTCTGGGTGTAATATAAATATTTATTTATATATGTATTATTTATAAGTATGTTTATCGAAAAAAAAAAATGTAGCTATACCAGTCGGCTATTACCTATAACACAAGCGTCAAGTTGGTTACTTTAGGAACAGACGACCGTGTGTGTATTGTGTAGATATTTATTTATTTATTTGTCACACTTCACTTCAGCCTATCGCAGTCCACTGCTGGACATAGACCTCCACGAGTTCGCACCAAAAAAACGACGCGGGTAAAACTTTAGATTGGAAAAAACCGAATTTCGGGATCGTGGGGGAAAGAGAGGGAAAAGGTAGGGAACGCTACCCCCGGTACCACTGTCACACTTCGAAACCCCATAGTTATGGAGATATCCATGGTTAAAGTTTTGAGGTTAGAAGAAGAATTTCGCAGCTTTCACGCGTTATTTTCACATTTCACAAAAAAAAATTTCACATTTCACACGCTAATTTTACATTTCATACATTATTTTCACGTTTCATAAGTTATTTTCAAACAGGAGTACGTAATAACGATCTCGACTCCAAGATCAACAAACGATACAACTTACGTTACTTATGCTCCGTTCCGTAGTTTTCACATGTTATTTTCACATTTCGCACATAATTATAACATTTCACACGTTAATTGAACGTTTTCACACGGTTTTTTAACAAACGATACAACAAATGTTTAACAACTGAGAAATAGATGTTTTAATAAAAAATGACAGGCCACTTATCGTTTCGCTCCAAAACAATGTAAGCATAAATTCATTGTTTTTGTTTAAATAACTGTAAAGGCAAAGGTCTAAGACCATACAGCCTTGTTTCATGTTATGTTTTTTACTTAAATATATTTTAACGAAAAATACTCAATATTTTAGTTCATTTTATATGACAATAAATAAATAAAAATAAAAATATATTGAATACAGGTGAAACAAGTCATGGAGAACTCATGTGTTTTGCCCATAGTCACCACTCTGGGCAGAAGGTTGGTGACCGCAGGACTGACTTTGTCGCCCCGAAGTCGCTGCTGCCCCTCTTTAACCTGTGTATTTCGAAGCCAGCGGTTAGATGGTTATCCCGCCATCGGTCGGCTTTTTAAGTTCCAAGGTGATAGTGGAACTGTGTTATCTCTTAGTTATCATAGGTATTGCGATGTATATATTAATAATGTAATAAATATTGTAGTCTGTTCGGGTCTGAATATAAAAAGCTAAATTTATTTTATTTAAAATAAAAATTACATATTCAGAGTCCCGTAACCAGCTTCGCTCGCGTTTATATCAGTTGCTTGCGAAATGTAAAATATTTTTAAAATTTCTTAACAGAAACCTTAAGATTATTTCTTGAGATAATTCTATTTATTTAATGATATTATATTTCAGTAAAGATAAATTTTATTAATACTGTTGTTTAAAATTACTAATGGCCAAAATCAAATCCAACCTCACAGATAAACAAAGAACTATAAGTAAATCACTATTGTTATAATTAATGTTTCCATGAAAGCGACATAATTATCCCTTTTATTTTATGCTTAACCTACCATATTTAATGAAGTTCTGTATTTGAACTAAGAAAAACCGGTGTGTAGACCAATCGAAGCCAATATTTTCTTTGTTTTTTTGGATTATTTCACATTTAAGCCGACTGCTATGCGAAATACTTTTCTGAAACTTTCTCCAATAAACGGGCAGACGGTCTCGAATAATACTTGTGATTCTCTTGAACTCCTTAGAACAGGTTATCACATGTTCGAGATGAATGGTATCTTGTGCGTCACTGGCCAAAATGAAACGTTATTTATTGCGTATAGCTAGTTTATTTTGTATTTTAAAACGAATATTTTATATCCATGTAGTGAAATAACAGAACCGGTATTTTGGCACAGATTGGCTTTCTTTTTCTTTGATTGTAGTTTGGGTGTATTTGGGTTTGGTGTTGTATTTTGGTGCTTTTCTCTTGGAGAAGTTATTAGAAGTGAATTAGTGGTCATTCTACTTCTATCTTCAGTGGTAAGCTGGTGAATGTGTAACGAGAGCGTTACGAAAGTTTGATCGGGCGTTACAAAAGGCGAACGGAAATTGAGAAGGTTACGTTTCGTATTTAACTGTAAGGGCAACAAAAGAAGTTATACTTCAGTCGTATGATCTAAAGCACACTCGTTTTTTTTAAATTTAAACTCAGATGGCAAAGAACATGTTATAGTTGTTGATCTTTTATTTATTTAACGATTAATGTGTTACAAATTAGTAAAATATGGGAGAAAAACTCACCCAATTCGTGACTGTGTCAACTGGATCAATAGCCGCCAGAATAATGGAGAACATGGCTAGGAGTACGCCATACACCACTCTGATGACGGATTCTGAAAGTAAGAGGTAATCTAGATAAACTTTTTTTGATACAAAGGTAGAAAACACGCGTACGGACCGCATGATGGTAGGCGGATACTATAGTCTATAAACAACAGCAATACCAGGAGCATTTCCATCGCGTTACCGACCCTATACCCACCCTCCCCAGGAGTTCTGGTCACCTTAATCGTCATAGGAACACAACAGTACACGAGAGCACCGTTATTTGTCTGTGATCTACTGTAAGGTTAAGGTAGACCCCCAGTATTTCCTGCTTACCTGCTTGCTACAATGAAAGACGATAAAAGAAGATAAAAAGTTAATAGATACCGTTTTATAGTAAGACTGATAATACTTCAATTAGTCATTTAGGCTTAGAAAAGAAGATTATCCTGATATAACATAGTCTGAACCTTATCTAAAACATAAGATCCTGATAGGTTTTATCATCAAGAGGCATTATATCTCAATTGACAACTAAATCTTTTAAATTTACAGTTTGCAAATAGAATTCTCTGTAGAATAAAGTTTGATGTTGAAATAGGAATAAAATTATAATTATAATATCCGTTGGATATATTGAATATAGTTGAAACAAAATAATTTTACGTCGAGGATATTTAATAAATAGTTCTTCAGCACTAAACGAAGAACATTACCCTTTGAACTAACGTTTACAAAAAATCAACATCCAAAACGTTCCAAAGTTACAATGCAGCAAAAAATGTCTAATTTCTCAATCAATTAAGAACTAAAAAAGATTCTGTCATAATTAACAAGTAACAAAACAATACTTATAGTTGTACAATTTTTGTGTAGAAATGTTTACGAGGTCTATTAAAATTTTATAATTGCACTCAGACTGTTTCAAATAGCCTTCCCGTGAATTATAGAATTAGTATTAAGGTGCTTTTTTGACAAAAAAAAAAGAAAAATTAGCAGACATTACGATGCCAAGTGGTCACTACCGCCATAGACATCTGGAACACTGCAGGAGTGCGAGTGCGTTGCTGGTCTTTAGAGAAAAGAAAGAGACAGAACAAAGGAAGAGAAGTATACGTTAGACTTTTGAATACTCCTAAATATTCGATTTTTATTTATGTTTACTTTATACATAACACTTATTTTAGATATTTATGATCACTTTTAGAATTTTTAGTCGTAAAATGATAATATATTATGTATTTACCGTATTTATTGTCGTTTTTTTTGATATCCGGATCTTTAGACACAATTTCAGACGCCATAATCACACACTAAATTCTATTTTGTCGTATGTTTAAAATATTTCCTGATAGATATATTCATCTACCCTCATTCTTGTAGCGAAACCGTTCGTTGCCACTATTATTTTATTACGATCTTACTCCTTTGTTAGAATGAATTTCGATTCTTTTCGAGTCAAAATTTTCAAATTTATTCATTTAATTGAGCTTTAATGCACTTTCGAATCGTCATTTTACGATGTACTTTTATATAAATGTCAATAAAAACAAGTTCGGTTATTTGCACTGCACTCAAGATTTAGTGCTTAAGATAACTAACATATATGGCTGAGGTTGGAATTAAGGTCTAAAACAAACTATCGATTTACAGTCGATTAAATAATTGAAATTTTTATTTCTATGTCATATTGTCTTCAAGCATTGCGGAATCTTCGAAGTGAAGATTGTGTGTTTTCGAGCAATGCGTCCTGCCTGTGTTAACATACGGAGCCGAGACGTGGACACTGACGAAGGGACTGGTCCACAAGTTTAAAGTCGCTCAACGTGCAATGGAACGGGCTATGCTTGGGGTCTCTCTCAAAGACAGGATTAGAAATGAGACTATCCGCGACAGAACGAAAGTAACCGACATAGCCCACAGAATTAGCAAGTTGAAGTGGCAGTGGGCTGGTCATCTGTGTCGCAGGACCGGTGGCCGTTGGAGTAGACGGGTCCTAGAGTGGAGACCGCATCTTGGCAAACGCAGTGTGGGACGTCCTCCGGCCCGTTGGACCGACGATCTACGTAAGATTGATGGTGTAGGCTGGATGAGGATTGCGGAGGACCGGGTTGTGTGGCGCGAACTTGGGGAGGCCTATGTCCAGCAGTGGACTGCGATAGGCTGAAGTGTGTGTGTGATGTCATATTGCCAAAATTATCTGCGCTCTTTTGATTCAATTGAAAGCGAAAAGAATTAGAAGTTGAAGAATATTGACATAATATAAACAATACACAATCCAGGTCATAGACGATTTCATAATTATATTACTAGTCGAAATTTTTAAACTAAAAGTGATCAGCAAGATGCTCCGCAGCTATATTATACTAGCTGTGCCCACGATTTCGTTCGCGTTTTGGGTATTTATATGTTCAACGTAACTGTTTAAATTGGTATAAATTTTTTATTTATGAACCGATTGACATGAAACAAATACTAGATATTAAGTGAAGTGAATTCTAGCAATCACTGTTTTTAACCGACTTAAAAAAAGGAGGAGGTTACTCAATTTGACCGTATATATTTATTTATTTATTTATTTATGTTCGGGGATAACTTCGTCACTTATGAACCGTTTTTGGTAATTCTTTTTTTGTTGGAAAGGAGATGTCCCTAGTGTGGTATCATGATAAGGAAACCAGGACCTGGTGATGGGATTCCGGAGAAATCGAGGGAAACTCAAACCGCATAACTTTTTACTGGGTGTACCGATTTTGATAATTTTTGATTTTTGACATATTTTTCGTCTACCTACGTTGTATTACTTGTTAATATAATCGAAGTTTGTTTTTTTTCGTTTGCCTGCAAACACAATTATGGGTGCTGTTTGCGTTGATAAAGGTCCCAATAATATTTTTTCTCATATATCTTCCATGTACAGACAGCGGTCCGTTACATTTCTATTATATATATTGATGATGATGACATACACTATCAGCTTTCGAATGGCCAAATCATGACAGTCATGTCAGTCATGATTCTACCCTCTGTTACCCATCTGTTACTAACATCCAAGTCTGAACCTAAACTATCATTTACCGCATGCAAATATGAGGAAAATATAAAATATTACGCAAAGAGGTTATTGCTGATTTAATCAGTTATATAAAAACATAGTTGTCCAATAAAACATGTAATTTTAAATTAAAGTCTATCTAACAGACGGCGTTGTTTTTTCTGTAACTAAGGATTTTTACAATAACTAACAGTTTTTACGATACTGGAAATGGTATTATATTTTAATTGTTTACCTATAATAATTACAAAAATACCAAGTTTGTACACTGAACGATGATAGATTTTATAAATAATAATATTTAGGGAGTTTCTTACCGATTCTTATTTTTTTTTTATATCACTAGGTCGGCAAACAAGCGTACGGCTCACCTGATGGTAAGAGATTACCGTAGCTTATAGACGCCTGCAACATCAGAAGCATCGCAAGCGCGTTGCCGACCAAATCCCCAATCACCCCGGGAGCTTTTTTTTTATAGAAGAGGGGGCAAACGGACAGTCGGCTCACCTGATGGTAAGTGAAAAACAACATCCACAGACACCCGCTACATCAAAGGATTAGCAGGCGCGTTGCCGGCCTTGAAGCTCTGGTCACCTTACTCACTAACAGGAACACAATACTGCTTGAATACAGTATTATTCTTTGCAGAATCTACTACATTCCGAATAAACAATTTATTTATTAAAAACAATTAGATACATCATTTCAATTTGTAGAATGACGAATCAAATGCCTATTTGACTAAATTATATTTTAATTTTGATTTTTTTAAAAAGTGTTTTGAACATTTTTTGGAGGGTATTCTATAATTGATATTAAAGCTAAAGGTATTTTAAATGTCGTCTGTCTGTATCTTAAGCTCGCACCACGGTGAAATAATCTGCATGTTTTTGAAATTCGATTCGGTGGTAACTTTATTTTTACAAAAACAATAATTTATTTTTAAAGTTATAAATATATATACTTGTAAAATGAATTTGAATAAAGCCGTTTTTGATTTTGATTTTGAAAATACATTAGGCTATATTACAAGCTATGATATTGAATAATTTTATATTCCGAGGGGAGAGGGGAGAGGCGATGAAAATCAAATATATCAATCAAAATAAATGTGAAATTGCAATCAAAGTCGCGGGCAAAGCTCAATTGTTTCTTATATTATATAAAATATTTAATTCATCATTCCAGCCTATTGCAGTCCACCGCTGGACATAGGCCTCCACAAGTTCGCGCCAAAAATGGCGTGAACTCATTTGTGTTGCCCATAGCCACCACCCGTCTTCGGTCTGTGTGTTTTAAAGCCAGCGGTTAGATTGTTATCCCGCCATCGGTCGGCTTCTTAAGTTCCAAGGTGGTAGTGGAACCTTGTTATCCCTTAGTCGCCTCTTACGACACCCACGGGAAGAGAGGGGGTGGCTATATTCTTTGGTGCCGTAGCCACACAGCACAGCACAGCATAATATTTAATTACATAATTTCAATAACTTGTTTCGGATTAATTTATGCTTTATAGTTTATAAACATCACGCTATATTACATCATACACGATAATAAATAAAATAAAAAAAAAATATCTAAACTTTGCGATAATATATATTTAACTTTTCGTGCAATTTTCTCATATAAATTTATCGGTATTTTTATCCTTTTAAGTCACAATATATAAATATTTAGCACGATAATAAACCACAATCGAGGTAAGTATCCCAAAAATCTAAGGAAACTAATCAAAATCAAAATCAAAAACAACTTAATTCAAATAGGACCCATGAGCGTTATTTTACAAATTAAAATTGTAAAAGTGATTATTATTTTAACTAAAAGCTACCACCGATTCGGAATGTAGATGCAGAGAAGAATCGGCAAGAAACTCCACAGTTACTCTTTTGTAAATAATAAAACAGGTTAATAAATAAACTTACGCCGTTTTCTCACTGTGAAACTCTGTAATCTTCGGATTGATATTTTCCCCTTGCTAGGTACATGTTGGATGGCTTTCTTTGCGCCGACCACCATTTTTTATCTGTAACAAATAATTCAAAAATTAAAATGATGTAAACGAAATAAATTTTATTATTACATAATTATTTTTGTCAACAAACGAAAAACACACATGTTACATGACAAACTAAATAGACAAGAGTCGTCGCTACAATTTTCGAGGGTTCCCCTCGATTTCTCTGGGATCTCAACATCAGATCCTGATTTTCTCATCATGGTACCAACCTTGGGATATCTCATTTCCAACAAAAAAAGAATTATAAAAATCGGTTCATAAACGACGAAGTTATCCCCGGACATATATATATATATATATATATATATATATATATATATATATATATATATATATACAGGGTCGAATCAAGTAAAGATAGATGTGATCTATCAAACGAAGGCATTTTAATCGTTATGTATGGCTTTATTTTTCATCCGACAATTTTCTTAGCCCAGGTGTTATCACACGTATGTGTTATCTCATTTGGAAACATTCTTAGGACCAAACGTCCATTCTGAGCCTTTCTAAATGTCTAAATCGTCGGCTCGCTCTCCGGTGACGCATTAAGAGTCAATGGACCCAAGAAAAAGGACATATTTCGAAATACAAATTTCAATGTTGTCTGCATATATGTATATATAGCTATATTAGCGCGTCATTTCGAAAGTACTGAATGGATAAATGTATAAATTTTATCCCGATATTTTGGAATTCACAATTTCAATAAATTGATTTAAACCGATTTATTGAAAGTTATAAAACTAATGGCTATAATGACTTCATTACTTTATCAGGCACGTGGGAATATGGATCACTGGCAAAGCACGCAAAAACAATAAGATACTAAAAAAGCTATCCCTGCCTTTTAAAGTTTTGATTTCGCCTTTGTTTGTTTGCGGTGCCCCGGTGCACTTGCCTTGCAAACAGGTTGTTACAAGTTACCGTATTTTGTCGAAACATGCTTGATTGCGTAAATCACGGTTCTAATAATTGTGTTTGCTCGCAAATGAAAAAACACCGACTTTAATTACACAGACAAGTAATATAACGTAAGTTGACCCACTAATCGTCACTACGATTTTCGAGGGCTCCCGTCGATTTCTCTAGGATTCCATCATCAGATCCTGGTTTCCTTATCATGTACCACAGCTGGGATATCTCCTTTCCAACAAAAAAAGAATTATCAAAATCGGTCTATAAACGACGAAGTTATCCCCGAACATACAAAATATATATATACGGTCGAATTAAGTAACCTCCTCCTGTTTTGAAGTCGGTTAAAAACTAAGAATATATTATTTCCACAATTTTATTATTAATTATTTTAAAGTTTAGTTGTTACTAATAATAAAGAGATAAGTATTATAACATCGCGCTAGACTTTAATTAAATAAATTTAATTTGTTTTTTTTTTATATGAATGCACAGAATGTCATAAAAAAAACAAGATTTGCTTCGTTCGTTTTCGTTAAACCGATTTGATTTGGTTTGACTTGAGTTTTGAATTAATTTCCATTAATCAATGTTGATAGCCTGTTATAGTATTATTTGATCAAATACTATAACACCTTAAACACTTGAAGGTATTATATTTTTATTTTTTTATGTGATATGTTCTTCACTGGGGTAGTAGTACACAGCAAGAAATATATTGATCTTACAGAAGATCACTGCTAAATAGCAGTGATATATTTCTGTGATGATTAGGTGAGATCCTGGAGGAATGGGGGTAGGGTTGGCAAAGCGCTTTTGCTTGCTTGCTTTTGCTGTTGCAGACGTCTAAAAGCTATGGTGAATGCTTACTATCATGTGGGTCGTACGCTTTTTTGCCGACCTAGTTGTATGAAAAATATCTTAATTATAATTCTCACACGTGTTTTAATGATTTCTGAAGGTTGGTTAAAATGAATATGTACTATATAATACAAAACCTGCTTGCGAACCTGATTAATAAATGTAAAAAAAATAAAATCATCGAATTAGCAACATCGTTTCGTGACGTAGGTAAGATACATTTAAGGAAACTCAAAGAAGGAAATCGGACAAAGTAAAATATAAAAGACGGCAGATTCGCCTTAATTTACGCATTTTACTTTCCGTCGTTCCTGGGTTGAAAGTGGAATTGAACCTTGAGAAAGTAACAGAAGAAGAAAATTATAATTTTTTTTTTTGTTACAAATTAAAAAAAAAATGTTTAATTTCTTCCGTTCTACCACACCATCGACGCCGTCATTATTCGACTTCGTTTAAAAAGCTATAAATAGCATTGAGATTTCACTTTAAAATTGTGATTTTGAAGTAAAGTAAGATCGTAATTAATTATCTTATCATTTTTGAATATCATATCAAAAACTGACCGTTCCAGCGGGGATCGAACTTGCGTCTCCGACTGACCGTGTCGGCGCTCTAGCCAATTAACCTATGGAACAATTTACCCGCTAGATCGAAATTTTTGATATGATTTTATTTTCGGTTTAAGCGAATCCCCGCTGGAACGGTTAATTTTTGATATGATATTCAAAAATGTTTAGAATTCCTAACGCGTGGGTAACACAAAAATAAAATCGTACATAATTATCTTATTTTATTATTTAGTACTATATTTATTATCTATGTAAATAAATAAAATTAGGGTGTTGATTTTGTAATTCTAATAAAACAGAAAAATTTCTACGTATATTTGAATCTATCGACTTCTAAGCTGATTCTCACCAGTCTATTCAAACGAGGAAAATGATGAAAACTATTTTATGACGAGTAGCACAAGCTTAGACCTGTTCTTTCCTCGCCGAACAAATGGTTGCGCAGACCATAATGATACTTGTCGTGATTTGGGCGTTTATGTTTGGTGTTCCTGACTTCTGACTCAAGATTTCATACATAAGATACAATATAGGTGATATGGTTAATAAATAGGAAATGATAACCAAAAATATGTTTTTTTTTCAATAGATAATATATTACTGACTAACCCGTTGGCGCAGTTTTTAGTGACCCTGCTTTCTGCTTCGAGGGTTGTGGGTGGGATTCCCACCCCGAGTCTGGGTGTAATATAAATATTTATTTATATATTTATATATGTACTAGCTGCTGCCCGCGACGTCGTTTGCGTGAACTTGCGTTGCGGATAAATTCCGTACTATGAGTAACGATCGCTATCAGGTATTTATGATAACAACCGGGACCGAAAGCTTAACGTGCTCTCCGTGGCACAGCGGGGAATCCCACAAAAACAGACAACCAGACCGGAAAGAAATATTTGTACAAATATAAATAACCATTCCAAGCGGGAAACGAAATCGCTAACCGTTAATGCATTAGTCGCCTACCGCACCACTACACCAGAGTGGATGTTATCATATTATTATAACTTAACTTCAGTATATGTCTATTATTAGCTGCCCGGACAGACTTCGTTCTGTCAAAAGTTATAAGTATTTTTTTTTTGTTTTATTTTTTTCTAATTAAACCTTCCGTAGGCCTTAAGGAACATACAACCGAATTGGTCGAGCCATTCTCGAGTTATGCACTTAGCAAAATTCATATTTATTTATATAAGAAGATTGTACTTCACTGCATAGTCTCTTCAATGATAATCATGACCTGTAGTAACCGCATCCGCCAGCCATTAATGTCACTAGTATTCAGAGCTAAAACACCCCGAATTCCAATCAGTAAAGAAGTCAACTCCATCCTGTGTCGCCATCTATCGGTAATCGTCATTATCGTTTTTCGTGCAGCCCGCGTCACGCGTTCTCCCGATTTAATTAAGAAAATTAAGGAAATTATTAATAATTTCAAATACAATGTTATGTCGGGACGTAGAAAACGTAAGAGGAAATCAAGTGAGGAAAGATTACAAAGAAAACTTAAGAAATACGAGCAAAAGTTAGAAAAAGTGCGCTCGAGGCGACGGCCGCCATCACCGGCGCCCACGCTGCAGACCGTTCATACAGACGATGACGCCGCCGGAATATCTCCGTCACCTCATCATAATGAGGAAAATAATTTCATCGCGGAACCTAACGATGACAACACAGGTATTTACTTAATTGCGTTTATTTTTTTGATTCTATTCATTAGTTCCGACATCTTTAGGTTGTGTCGGTATATGGCGACGCTAAGTCAAGCCGTTAGCTTGTCACCTATTTCGGCGATCTGGCTTTATTGTTAGTGCAAAACTACCAAAATTTACTGGATATTCATCCTTTCAAGCATGGGTATTCACCCACATAATACAGTTGTACTTTAAAAGTAGACATTAAACTCAATATATAACTTATTACTAATAAGAAATTACCTATTTAGCCTAAACTTAATGTGCTTTTATTTTATTTATTTTTGTTTTCAAAAATAAGCATTCTCATACACATAAAAAATTCTACTACTTAGTAGACGTTAGTTCTCTCACTACTATTAAGTAGTATAACGGTGAATAAATTTATTCAACCAATTATTTTATATTTATACAGAGAATGCGCTTGATGAGGAAATCATCAATATACTGGGCGATGCTCCAGATGAACTATCGTATGGGCCCCCCATTCATACAGAACTGGCACTGAGATGGATAAATGCTATCACGAATGGCTTACCCAAAGAAAAGAAAAAATAAATCATGAAAAAGTATCTTCCTCCCGAGAATTGCAAAACAATAGATGCCCCAAAGTTGAATTTGGAAGCCCAAGCAGCTGTCCCTGAGGCAGCAGTCAAGAGGGACAAGGCCATCGCTAGCAAGCAAAGCCAAATAGGCTCGGCGCTTACAGCGCTCTCCATGGCGTTTGAGAAACTATCCAAGAATGGAAAGGAAAATATATCAATTATAAATTATGTGAGTGATGCTGCTCGCCTACTGTGCGACCATCAAAACCAGGAGTCTAATATGAGAAGAAATTACAAGGATTAGAGCAAACTACTCGGGACTCTGTAAAAGATACAGAAATTGACCAATGGTTGTTTGGGGAAAGCTTTGCAGAGAAGCTGAAAGCTTCAAAAGCCATTAAGAAATCTGTCCAAGAAATAAGTCTAAATAAATCAAAGAAAGTACAGCAACAGACACAGCGTAAGCCTTTAAACTACAAGGGCCCGGCGATGAATCAATACAGAGGTCAGAGAATACACACTGGGTCACAACGCTACTACCAGAACAGGAAACATCGAGCGCAATTACCCCCACCACAGAAAATACAGCCCAAAGCACCACCGAGATCAACGAGCAATCGCAATTAACCCTGGTTAGTAAGCCATATTGTGGTAGACTAATTTATTATAAACATCAATGGACTCAGATTACATCTGACCCTACAATATTAAGCTGGATTGACGGTTACAAAATTCCATTTGCTAAGACACCTATTCAGTACATGGTACCAATGAATGATATGATATGATAACAATGAATGTTTTTCAAGCTGCGAAGCTGTTAAAATAGGCGAAGGTGTAGAAAAACTTGTCACTATAGGTGCAATTGTTCATTGTGAACCATGTGAGGGACAATATTTATCAAAATTTTTACTGTGCCCAAACCTAACGGTGGCAGTAGATTTATACTAAACCTAAAACAACTTAATAAGTTTGTAATCACTGAACATTTTAAATTAGAAGATATACGTACTGTAACTAGATTAATGACACCAGGTTGCTACATGAGTATTATTGATCTCAAAGATGCATATTTCTTATTACCGATTCATTATAGCCATAGGAAGTATTTACGTTTTTATTGGAAAGAGAATTTTTTTGAATTTACAGTATTCCCTTTTGGATTAAACACGGGACCATACGTATTCACAAAACTTTTAAAACCTGTCATGCAACATCTGAGATTAAGAGGGTTTGGGTTCCTTTTCGGAATGTCATAGTAATGTGCAAGAAACTATTCAATTACTTACTCATTAAGGGTTTAGTATAAACTATGAAAAAAGTTCTATAATACCTAATACTACTATTAAGTTCCTTGGCTTCTTATTCAATTCAAAGAAATTTATTATTACTCTACCACAAGAAAAAAGATTAACTATCGAGAATACCTTACAGAAATTCATTAGTCTAAAGTATTGCAAGATTAGGGAACTTGCACAAGTAACAGGTCTACTTGTATTAGCATGTCCTGCTATTGATTACGGTTTTTTGCACAGTAAAGAATTAGAGGGACAAAAATACTTATATTTAAATAAATTTCAAAACAACTATGAAAGAACCATGCCCTTGTCAGATAAATTAAAACCTGATTTTATGTGGTGGTTGTCTCATATAAGAACATCTGTAAGTAATATAAAATGTGGAAATTATGCACTTGAAATATTTTCAGACTCACCACTGACTGGTTGGGGATGTTCATGTGATAAAGAAAGTAATATAACCCTCCCACCCATTCTTATCTACAATAAGAATTACCCCCGATGTATAACAATTGGTGTAAAATAATCAAGCCTCTAGGTATACTTCCCGGATCCTAGACTTCTAAACTAAATGACGATTACCGATAGATGGCAACACAGGATGGAGTTGACTTCTTTACTTATTTGAATTCGGGGTGTTTTAGCTCTGAATACTCGTGACATTAAGGGCTGGCGGATGCGGTTACTACACGTCATGATTATCATTTCGAGACTATGCAGTTTGTACAATTGAAATTCGAACTTCACTTGGTAAGTTCGTTTAATTTCTAATTACATACGTATTACTTTTGTCCATTTTTTATTTGTTATATTCATTTATTATTATTATAATCAGTTATATGCCAAGGTATTAAATATATACATATAATTCCTCTTAAGCGTAGTTACAGCATACGCTTTAGAGAATTAAGTCGTCTGCCTATTCAAAACATTTTGAACGTACAAGATTTTAACAAAAAAATACATACAAAATAAAGAACTAAATACATAACTATTACTATTATAAATTAATATAAATTAATATTAGTGCTACACAGCTTTTGATTTGAGGAATCAAATGACTTTATATAATAGTTTATTCTTCAATACAGCTAGGTTATCTGCAAAGATGTCTAATGACTCGTTTTTAACTGTAAATTCTCTGTAGAGCCTACTCAGTCTAGGGATGAGGGAATAATAACCGAGGTTTGTTCTCTGGGTTTTATAAGTAAATAGTGAAATGGGATATCATGGTATGCATAGAGTTACATCTGATCAAGAACGATCAAGCACAGTATATAAGTATTTACAAGACGATATAAGTAAATAGACGAAATAAAACAAAATCATTTAATATTCATTAAGATCGAGAAACTAATAAAAACTTTCAAATTAAAAAATCTTATTTTCATAGACATTGAAATTTTATTACATATTGTTTTCTAATGTCTACGCGAACTTCGCTCATTACAATGAAAAGGAGACTGGCTATGGTGGCTGTAAAGTACACGAAACGTCGGGCAGATGAAATCCAATAAAGTTGTTTCATTGTAAATCTTGTTGAGGTCGTTTTTAAGCTTTATTTTATTGTTGTTATTGGTTTCTTAAGCGATTTATTGCTTGAAGAAAAATTCACATAGACTACAATGTTCCTATTGCGAAATACTTTGAACGAACGGTAAAATATTCATCGTACTTTTCAGGGACAAAGTTGACAAACTGTAAACCCTGTGATCAATTTTTTGTTAAATGTTGGGTGATACTATTCGACATAAATAAATAAATAAATAATAAATAATAATAAATATCTACACATTACACTCACGGTCGTCTGTTCCTTAAAGTAAGCAAGTTAATGCTTGTGTTATAGGTAACAGCCGACTGTTATAGCTACATATATATTTTTTTCATAAATATACATAGAAGTAATACATATATAAATACAAATGTCACACCCAGACTTAGACGGGAATCGAACCTGCAGCCCGTGGAGCAAAAAGCAGGGCCACACACAACACAACCCCCGGAGCAGAATTTTATAAAATGATTAGCGCCTCGCCCCGGCTTTGCACGGTTGCAAAAAATATCAGTGTGTTATTATGCATGTATTATACATATAAACTTTTTTCTGAAAACACTCTATTTACTAAAGTAAACCGCATCAAAATCCGTTGCGTAGTTTTAAAGATCTAAATATAAAAACAGCGGGAACCGACTTTGTTTTATATTATGTAATGATATTCCGTCTCAATATTACAAGGTGACAATAAAACAAGTGCTTCGTTAATCTCCACTTATTTCTATGCTACTATCCGCGCCCATCTATGCTACTGCAATAGTATTTAGGCTCATTTGTTCCGCTGTGCAGTTATCTGTGCATAATTGAAGCATGATTATCTGCATAATATATTTGACACGTTGTGCTGTCAAATTGTCAATGTATTGCTGTACAGCTTTGACGCCATTTCGTCTTACAAAATCAGTGTGTACACGTGCGAAAACTTTACTTCATACCAAAGAAACAGCCATGTTTAATTAATGGCGTGACTATGGTAAGGAATATCTACAATGACAGTCATAATTATTATATAGATGATATGATGACAATAATAATACAGATAATACAAAATAATATAAATTACCAGCTGACGCTATTAATAAATAGGGGTTGGTGGTAGAATAGTGAAGATTTAGCGTTGTATATATTTTTTAATTCCAAATCACAATAATAATAAAAAAATCTTGTAAAAATATAATAAAATAAAAATATTTGGGTGTAGTAATACCCTTATTATTTAGGGGTGTAAAAATAAATGTTGCGCGATTTTCAATCTTACCCAATATGCACACAAACATAAAAATCGGTCGAGCCGTTTCGGAGGAGTTTAACTACAAACACCGCGACACGAGAATTTTATATATTAGATAAAGTATAAAGTTTATTATCCGTTGTTTTATATATATAACAAGCCGTTTTAAAATAAACTTTACTTTTTATTTTATTTTTTACGTTTCTTGAAAGCATACGCTTTTTATTTTTATGTCGATATGCCCTTGGTGTAATTATGTTGGTTTTTTCCTAAAATACGTAAAAGAGTTCCGTCCACAAGAATGCACGACAAAGAACAAATAAAAGTTGCGCGGTCACATCAACACCTCGAAGGAATACTACGCTAACAGCTATATATGTATTTCCAATTAAGGAAAACCGCACATTTATTAACATTATACCCGAATTATTATGAACTTATAAATCATTATACCCTAACTATTATGAACTTATAAGTCCAAATATTTTATTCATATTTAGTGGAAGGTCTGCGATAAGTCAAATAGCCGTGTTTCTTGGAGCTGCAAGTATGTTGGTGAGGCAAATGTTTCTGTGTCTACTAATTCCAATTAACTAACTAATTTCCAAATGAAGAAAGCGATGGATAGACACCGTGAAGTTATGAGAGCTTATCCACAATTGGATGTTAATCTGAAGGTACCTGGCAATAATAATAATGAGAAGAATACTTTATTTGAAACGCAAGATTTGGATGAGGTATAGAAGTCATTTCCGCCCCGGGAGCCCCACACTCCCGTCGCCTTCGGGCAAGGGGATGGTGTGTAAATTAATTTCCCAGTGTTACAAAAAAAGTATGGAAGTTGTTAACTAGCTGACACCGTAAGCGTTATTTTGCATTATATATATAAATATATATATATATATATATATATATATATATTGTATGATCTTATGAATGTTATTTAATTAGCTTTTTATTTTCAAGAATCTGTATATTATCTACATTAATGCACTATCTTAGCTTGCTATGTAACATTAGTTCTCACCATCACAGGTTGGCTGGAAGAGATCTCTTTTAGAGATAAGTGCACCGTTACTTACTTAATTTGTACATAAATAAGTGTACAAAAAATTTAAGTGCAATAAAGAATATATAAAATATCGCAAACGATTTCGCAATTGCCTCAAAATAAATTCAAAGTTTGTTTAAAAAAGAAATTAATAGCTACAACTGATTAGTAGGTATAAGATTATATAGATTTTAAAGATCGGTCGTTTTAGTGACGCTGTAATTTACGCAGGATATTACCAACCTTAAATTAAAATATAGTTTTTTTTAAGGGGTAACTTAGAAGTTTTTTTTTGACTCTATTCGTTGAATCTGTATTCTGAATCGTCGGTACACCTTTAACCATAATTAATAATTATAATGAGTGTTTGAATCATATTTTGACAACGAAATGAAATCATTCGTGGTAATACACTTACAAAAATCAATAAATGATATTAATTAAAAAATAACTCTGTAGACATTACCTTCCTATTGTATCCTCGGCTTTATACATATTACAATTAATAAGATAAGGTAATGTCACAGCGTAGGCCGACAGAAAGAAAAATATAAAGTCACCTACAAGACAAATCGCAACAGTATTACCATAAAATGATCAGGACAACACGTGACAGCCAATCGTGTGTGTCGAAACCACCACATGCCACCTGCTCACAACATTTGTAACTGTATTTAGTTACAAGGCGGGTACGGCGGGGTCATAGACATAGCCTGGTCGAGCTTTATTCAATCCCATACCTTTTCATCATTAAGAGAAAAGGGTACTTGAAAGACTTTTGGAAAATAGGTATTTTAATAAAATGTTCCTATCTCTAATACAACTGCAGCTCGGACCGTTTCAGGCAGATAATTATTGACCAAAACAGCATTTCGTAGTTGTCTATTTCCTCCCCAAAACATGCTAATTTCGTTTTGTTTTTATTTTTATTTTTATATATAACCAAAAAAAAAACTTTCAACTATGCCCTTATGTTGCTTGCTAAATTTTGTTGTTTGCTAATTTTTTTTTTTTGTTGTTTGCTAAATATATGGCACTACGATTAACAAATAAATGCCTTTTTTCCGTATGTACATTACACTTTTATAAATGTACTGCGATACAAATGTCAGGATGTTGATCTCTTTAAGTTTCTCTTTCAGAGATTCTTTACGTCTCATTTTGTAAATAAAATGGATAGCCCTTTTTTGCAGAATAAAAATTACATTAATATTAGCCGTATTGCCCCATAACAAAATGCCATAGGACATTATACTATGAAAGTAGCTGAAATAAACTAATTTAGCTGTATCGACATCCGTTAATAACCGTATTCTTTTGACCGCGTATGCTGCAGAACTCAGTCTATCCGTCACTTTTTTTTTAATATATATAAGTGATATACATCCACGGGCTTTTGAACCCATGTCCTTTTTTATTCTAAAACATGCATTTTTTTTTTAAATCAAGGTAGGCGTTACTCTACAACATCGCTGTTCAAGTTAGATTAACTCGATGTCTCCAAAAGAGACGCGAGTCCACCGACCGGATCTTATTCTAATGTATGATACAATTTATCTATGTTTTTTTTTATTATTATTATTATATATATTTTTTTCCTTATAATAATATACTTATATCTTGCCATCCGTCAATTGATAGATATGGGGTCCCCACTGTAAGTTTGAATTAATAATAATGAAGTTCAATTTATCACCATCGAGTTTTGGTTGCTTATAAATTTATTTTACACTTGGAGCTGGAAGTTTGATACATTTTTTTTAACATTAAGCTGTTGTCATTATAATGACTGCAACCGGTCATTTTGCACTTTTTGCACTATTATACAAAGGATAAAAAATCTAATTTCAGAACAATATACAGTAACAATTTTGAGTAGTCTTTAATGTTTTCTAAATTACTTTCAACCAAATGTCTTAAAAACCTAAAATACTTTACAGTCGTTACACTCAAGTAGCAAAATCACTTTTAAATCGTCTTTTTATACATTACAAGCTTTTACCGCGACTTCACCCGCATTTAAAGCTATTAAATAAGTATGAGAGAGAGATTTTATCTTTCGCATCTTTTTTTTATAAAAAGTATCCTATGTTACTTACCTCCAAAAATATGTATATAAAGTTTCATGATGATCGGTTAAATAATTTTCGCGTGAAAGCTTGCTTAGTAAAGCGTGATTAGTAAGGAAGTAGGGATGATAATAAGAGTCCGTATATATATATATATATATATATATATATATATATTTTTTTTTTTTCATCACGTCATGATCTTTAGCAAAGTGTTATATTATTTAGCTGTGATTTTCTGTAAGGTCGAGGTACTAGAACCAGTCGAGCTGCTCCATATTTTGAGCAGAAAATTTCCTGCTGTACCCTACCTCAGTATTTCCAATCTATATAACTAAAAATGAATGTTGCTAAGCACATAACTCGAGAATGGCTCGACAAATTCGGCAAATTAATTTTTTTGTATGTTCCCTAAAGCCCACGGAAGGTTTTAATACAAAAAAAGGAAAAATGAAAAAAAAATACTATTAACTTTTGACAGAATAAAGTCTGTCCGGGCAGCTAGTTTAAAATAAATCTTGAGACAAATAATACGATTGTGCTATTAAATACTTTTTGGTATAAAAAAAATATTTAATATCTGTTAAAATAATACATAAATATATATCCGTATATACAATAAACTGTAACAGGTCAAATTATACGTCATTTTAGGAAGTAGTTTTTCATATACTTAAAGTAATGTATTATATTTAAAACTAAAAAAGAATGCGGACATTTTTATTGATATCGTATTGCGATGTTGGTGTAAATGTTAAATGTTTTATTATTTCAACTTTTATGTTCAACACACGCACACAGTCGTCTGCACAAAAATTAAACAATTTAAAATCTGTGGTGTAGGTAACAGCCGACCAAACACAATTAAGAACTTTCGCCCCACTGGGGACCACTGAATTTAAACGATTTTTTTTTTGAGACATAGTCTCTCCATGACTATTTACAGAATAAAAATTACAAGGAAATAAACTGAAAAATATTTTTTTTGCATATCATCGTGACCTTTTTTTTACGTGGGGAAAATCCATCATGGATACCCTCCAGCGCGGGGCGCCAGAGGGTTATATCAGACTCCTACTGACTAAAAACCACCACGTGTGAGCAGTCGTCCGCCTGGGAGGGGCGAGATGGGGTCGCGTTAGCATTCGCCACCTCAAATCATCATGACCTAAGTTAGCCTAACATATTAGATATTTATTGCAAATTTTTGTTAAAAAATATTAATTTATTGATTTGATTTAAAGGCTTTTAATTGTGCCAGTAAACACGGTCTTCTAGAAGTATGTGTAGAAGACCGTGCCGTACGTCGGCTTAATGGTTGCGCTTTAATTTCAATTTATGGCCGCCAGAGCCATGACGACAGATGGGTGCTCTGTGCAACGAAGACAGAATAGCATTCTATTTTTCTAGCACACGTAACGCATTTACGATTAAAAATATAACCAATTATAATAAAACGTCACTCAACCGGTGTGCGCAGTGCGCACTGCGCACCGCACCACGTGACCGCACACATCGAAAGCAATGACGTACAGAGGCGTTGACGCGAACGAAAAGTTTATGACACTATCGTACTAATCTCTGACAATTGAAATTGGGCTCCGTTGCAAGACCTGTATTTAAGACCGTGTGTGAAGTGAAGCCCGGTTGATTCCGCCAATGTCACTTAGAGCGGATTATACACGAAGGAGACTGATCGGTACAGTTGAGATAACAGTCCCAAATTAATTTTGAAAACAGGCCAAATAGTCAGTATTTCATTGTTACGCTTAAAAAATCTTAACATAAGTCCCTTCGTCATCTTGGCAAATGACGACAAAAAATACAATTAAAATATAAATGACATTAAAAAACACATAATATATGCAACGGTATAATAAAAATTAAATATATTTTGACGCGCAACTGACGCGATTTGACACGTCAATTTTTAATTTCGACGCAGATTTAAGCTACAAACGCCATTACTGACCTTGCCACGGGGCTTTTAATCTTAGAACGAAAATTAGTTTTAAATTAGTAATTTAAGATTGAAAAAACCAACGACCACGAGTTCATTTGAATTCACGACGATAGTTAAACGGTGATTCGCTAAATTACCTCAAAATTGTTATTTCTTTGTGTCTGAATAAGTTAGAAATAACGTGAATATCTATAGTGGGTTATCTACAATTAAGTTTTAGGTCACGTTTTTTGAGTGGATAAGCTAAAATAAAATCTGTAAAGTAAATAATTGTGTTTGCTAGCAAACGAAAAAAACTGACTTCAATTACATCGACAAGTAATACAACGTAGGTAGACGAAAAAATAGTCAAGTAAATACGCATTATCAAAGATTACTCCAAGACGAAAGAAATTAACAAACGCACTAGTCGTCACTACGATTTTCGAAGATTCCCCTCGATTTCCTTGGGATTCCATCCTCAGATCCTGGTTTACTTATCATGACACCACCCCTGGGGTGTCTTGTTTCAAACAAAAAAATCAGCAAAATCGGTTCATAAACAACGAAGTTATCCGCGATCATCCATAAAAATATATGTATGGTCGAGTTAAGAAACCTCTACCTTTTTTTAAGGCGGTTAAAAATAAAATAAAAAATATTTTAAAAGCGAGACCATCAGTCAAAGTAATTAATATAAGCCAGACCAAATACAAAAAAAAATGAATTTAGCCTAAGACGAAATAACCGCAGAGTTTTACTATTAGACTGCCCACAACACAATTGTTCACACAAAGATCATTACCCTTGGCCACAAAATTCCAAAAAGTCATTTCATTTTTTGCAACGTCAAATAATAACATAGTAGCATAACGACGTAATCAAGTGACAATACATAAACATAACAAATAGGGAAAAAACGTAAACGTCGTCTATACGTCTAAAAAAAATAATAACAGGTCCGTTTTTGTACATTGAAGATATTATTTAAAGTCTTTTTTGAGTGGTTTTCTACAGTTGACAGAGATTAAAAAAAAAATACCTTTTTGTCAGTATCTTGGCCGCGGTCTGAAACTATAAGACGCAATTAAAACTTCACATGTTTCGTGACCATACTACGAGCTAGGATAACGAATACTTCATCACTTCAGCCTATTGCAGTCCACTGCTGGACATAGGCCTGCACAAGTTCGTTTCAAAAATGGCGTGAACTCATGTGTGTTGCTCACCACGGTGGTTGGTGACCACAGGGCTGGCTTTGTCGCACCGAAGACGTCTTCGGAACGAATACTTATTATTCATAAATTAGCAGATACAGATAAAATTAGTAGGAATGAACGTGAAAAAATGTGTGTATGTGTGATATCAAAACCACATCATGACGCTAAACGTTTTTTTTTTAATTCTCGCCGCTATGGAGCTGAAAGCATGAAAAGCCATCGATCTCGGTTGTATCATGTTAGAGATACTTTCACTATACACAATCAGCTTGTAATATCCCACTGTTGGGCATGGAGCTCTTTCTTCATGTAGGAGAAGGATTGGAGCTTAATCCAACACGCTACTCTACTGCAGGTTGACGGATATGTTCACTATGGATAACGAGCGCCATCAGGTATTTATGATAACTACCGGGACCAACGGCTTAACGTGCTCTCCGAGGCACGATCGGGAGACGACCAAATCGGAAAGAAATATTTGAACTAATAAAAATATCCATCCCGGGGGGGGAACCGAACCTGTAAACCGTCGGTGTTTTAGGCGACTACTCCCACCATTACACCAGAGCGGTTGTTACTTTAACGGTAATTACATCATAATAAGAATATATGGTAAAGATAAATTCGCCCAGCAGTGTGATGTTATCAGCCTGCGTCAGTTCAACTCAGATGGCTTAAAATTTTAATTAAGCGCGACCGCACGAGACGTATAGTCCGTAATACATTTAATAATCTAAGATTATTTATCTAAGTTATATTAAATTATAAATCATAAGATAATCACGTGTGAAATCCGACTCTTAAACGTTATTCAAGTAATCTGTCTTATCTATAAAAGATATCTTTGATTGCTTGTATAAATATGTAGATGACACTTAGATAAGTACCGATCGACGAGTTCAATCGCTGATAAGATAAATATTGTAATTATACTAAACCATATTAATTGAAGTTAATTTTAAATTTTTTTAGTATGATTTATTTATTTTTTAGTTAATATTTACTGAAATGAAGGACTTTTATGTATTTTGAATAGAATTTAAATAAAAATCGCTTTAACCTGTAATATCCCACTGTTGGGCATAGGACTCTTTCCCCATGTAGGGGAAGGATCAGAGTTTAATCCACCACGCTGCTCCAATGCGGTCCCTATGCATAACGATCGTTATCAGGTGTACATGATAACAACCGGGATCGACGGCTTAACGTGCTCTCCGAAGCACGGTGGGGAGACCCACAAGGAAAAATAAACACCAACGCCTAAAATACTAATAGAAGCTCAAAGTATCAAAATTTATATTGATTTTAACCAACTTCAAAAAAGGAGGAGGTTCAATTCGATTGTATCTTTTTTTAATGTGTTATACCTCAGAACTTTTAAATGGATGAACCGATTCCGATGATATTTTTTTTTTATCAAAAGGTGTCTGTGTCATGTGATCCCTGATCTAATATATATTTTGTTGTTGTTGTTGTTGCATTTAATAATAATGCGTATTTACTTGACTAATTTTTATGTTGACCTACGTTGTTTTCCGCATAAGTTTTCACTAGGTATACCGATTTTGATGATTCTTTTAATCGGAAGCTGATACTTATCTAATATTAATAAGACAACATTATTTAAATTGAACGACATTTAATGATTACTTTTTTAGTAATCTTTGTTAACGCTTATTCATTTGCAATTAAACACAATTATATACTGTATGTGACATTTAGGCATAACATATGGTATAACATCAACATTTCCCTCCAGACGAAGTAACAAACAACCCTAATTGTAAAACAATAATTGATGACAATTCCAATCTTTACGAAGGCTCTAATACTTTTTCCCATCACTAAAAGCTATCCTAAACAAACAATGTCTTAACAGGCAGTTCGCATACAGACCCATTGAACTTCATATAAATTATTCAAAAAGTACCCCCCCCCAGCTATAACTTATATAAAGATAAGTTTATAATAAACTCGATAAACATTATATATTTTTAAAGGTAACCTTTTCAATGATTTATCGTAATAATTGTTATTCAAACTCCTTCGCTATTAAACATCTTTGAAACTACAAACGTAAATCGAATTTAAAATAACTTCGTAGGCATTTTACACACGATATTTAAAAAAAAACGACTTCAATTTAGAGTGTTGTTTATGAGTTTTTTTTTTTTTTTTTGAGGACACAAAAAATAATTGACCTACTCATTTTTTTGGAGTCCATCGATAATAAGTAAATAATAAAATCAGTTTCTTAAATTTTATAGTTGAAGTGTATATTATTGGTATTTTTAAAAATAATACCCGATCCATAATTTCTCCATATAGATACATTAAGCTCCATTTTTTTTTTTTTCGAAATGACTGTTGCTGTTGGTCCTGGTTGGTACTGGCCTTTACAGCGTCACCGGTGAGAGGGGCCGGGTACTATAGACACCGGCCGCGAAGGAAGATGTGGGCCCTTGAAGGGTACGGGGGTAAATTAAGCTCCGGTATATTAAGCTCTCATATATGGAGAAAGGGGCCTTACCTACCAGAGGGATGTTATAGGCTTAAAACAAAAATACAGAAAAGCCTTTAAAGTATAAACGTCATATTTCATCGTTTAGGGTTTAGCTCTGATTTTAATGTTGACATAGCATTTCGTTTACATAGATTGATGTGATTAATTTTATCTTATATAATGGAGAGCCGGTTTTATTGTTCGGATATGTTGCGAAAACGTCGAAACCGATCGGAATAACACTCGTATATGAAATCTTGGTGATTACTTATTGTGTAAAAAAATATGAACGGATTAAGGTCGCTAGTTACGTTATCAAAATAGATCTTCATAAAAATGACTTAATATTTTATTAACTTCAATATTTTATTAACTTTTGCCTTAACTTTCTTTTATTATTGTCGAGTTTTTTTAATTTATTTGTATTATTATTTTTGTTAATGATATTATTTTGACTTTCGTTAAGTGTGTATATCACCTTATGACGAAATAAATGTTTTCATTTCACTATCTTATATATAAAATTCTCGTGTCACAATGTTAGTTAGCATAATCCTCCGAAACGGCTGGACCGATTTTTATAAAATTTTGTTGCATGTCGGGTAGGTCTGAAAATCGGCCAACATCTATTTTTCACACCCCTAAGTTCTAAGGGGGGAGAGATTAAGGGGTTTATAACATATATGGCAAAACAACGTTTGCTGGGTCAGCTAGTAAATATACAACGTAATGTGTAAGAATGTATTCTGCATATATCATGCATCTAAAATGACTTACGCGCCTCGTCTTAATAAGAATGCGAACCACGCACTGACTGTTTTTGAATGAACAATTGTTTTAACACTCGGATCATAGTAAAGCTACATAATTTTAGAATTGTTATTCTATTAATTTTACGTATGAGAATATTTGAATAGATATTTACTAATAACTGAAATTTAACTCAAAGCTTTTTTTTAAAATAAATAAATAAATATCTTATAACAAACACACACGGTCGTCTGTTCCTTGGTAAGCAACTTAGTGCTTGTGTTACAGGTAACAGCCGACTGTTATATCTTTTTTTTTTATATAAATATACATATAAATAATACATATATAAATATATATATATAAATACAAATATTACACCCTGACTCAGGCGGGAATCGAACCCGGAAACCTCGGCACAGAAAGCAGGGCCACTACAAACTGCGCCAACGGGCTAGTCAAAAGCGCCGCAGTAGAAACCATAATCGTCGTTACGATAGCTCTCAAGACTATTTGTAGTATTCGTAAAATTCATACATAATTTATAGGTTTGATATATAGACATTCTTACATATAATAAAAACCTGTTTTTATTTAATTGTATACAATGAATCAATTCCATTCCATCAAAAGTTCTGTATCTGCTTCTATATATATTTTAAACAGAAACGTTGTTCTTTAATATATTTGTAAATATTAAAATTCATCATCATCATCATCATCATCAATTCAGCCTGATATAGTCAACTGCTGGACGTAGGCCTCGACAAGTTCACGCCAAAAATGGCGTGAACTCATGTGTTTTGCCCATAGTCACCACGCTGGGCGGATTTTTGACCGCAGAGCTGGCTTTGTCGCACCGAAGACGCTGCTGCCCGTCTTCGGTCTGTGTATTTCAAAGCCAGCAATTGGATGGTTATCCCGCCTTAAGTCGTCTTTGTAAATTCCAAGGTGGTAGTGGAACTGTGTTATTCCTTAGTCGCCTCTTACGACACCCACGGGAAGAGAGGGGGTGGCTATATTCTTTAATCCCGTAACCAAACAGCAGCTATAAATTCATTGCATCAAAAATTTGGTATATACTTTTATATACATTCTAAAAAGAAATGTTATTTTTTAATGTTATTGTAAATATTAAAATTCAAATGTAATTAAACATCTTACGTTAATACTTCTTATAGAAAAGCAATTTAAAGTGCAAGTAAACATTATTTTAAACGATACTTTTTCATTTGCTTAAACTGCTAAAGATAAAACACATTAGTAAATAAATTTAAGCGTATTAATAATTATAATAACTTAGTATTTTAATTCCACAAAAACACCAATCAAAACATTGAAATACGCAATCACAAATTAAAAACTAGCTTCAACTTTATCGAAATACAGGACTTAATTGGAATAATTATGATTAATTTTTCTTATTATAACAAGTTGCAAAACTTTAATATATTTATGTATTAATGTATGTTCTTAAAACGCTACTAAGCGATTATAAATTTTACAAACAAGATTACTTCGTCCAATTTCATAACCATACATAGGCTATTGCTCTGCTACTTTGAGTTATTTCTTGATTTTTTGAAGTAAAACTTATTTAGGCGGAGGGTAAAATTATTACGGATGAAACGGCAACGTTTTGATGAAACGGCAACGTTTTGATGAAACGGCAACGTTTTGATGAAACGGCAACGTTTTGATGAAACGGCAGCGTTTTGATGAAACGGCAACCTTTTGATGAAACGGCAACGTTTTGATGAAACGGCAACGTTTTGATGAAACGGCAACGTTTTTGTGGATGGCGCTGGAACGAAAATCTAAAGCTTTATATTTGTATTGTAAATATCAAAGAGACTTGAAAATTAGTTGAATCCTTATTAAAAAATATGTAAGCTTTCTAATTTACATAATTATGTTTGTTCACAAACGAAAAAAAACGACTTTAATCACATCGATAAGTGACACAACGTAGTTTGACCAAAAATATTCGTAAATATGCGTTATCAAACATTACTCAAAAAGGAATCATCAGATTTAAATCATATTGATATAGAACTACATTACAAGCGTAAAAAGGAACACAAGACAAGTATCAGCTTTCGATTAAAACAATAATCATCAAAATCGGTACACCCAGTTAAAAGTTATGTGGTTTAATACAACATAGATTGATCAGAAAATAGTCAAGTAAATACGCATTATTAGATATAAGTCAAAAGTACTTGTTAGATCTCAATTATATTTAAATAGCATCACACGACACGCAATACCTTTCGATAACAAAAAAATCATCGAAATCGATCAACAAAGTCAAACGTTCTGAGGTAACATACATTAAAAAAAAAAATAAAGTCTGTTAAAAATGATTCCAAAACCAGAAAAATCGGAGAAAGTTGAAAGAAAATAATTAAAAAGACTGTGTGTGTCAGTCCTATTAAATGAATCAGAATATAATTGAGTAAATTACAAAAATTCGGAATCAAAAACTAAATTGACTATTCCTATTCGTGTCGGCCCAAAAAAGCGCTGAAGAGCATGACTCGCCGTCACTGTCCCACGTCATTTGTCACACAATTTCACATCCTAAATATCTTGTACCACATCGTTCCTTCAGAATTAGGCTTTAATAAAATCTTAGTATTTCGTTCCATAGTTTACTCGCACTGAATATAAGTGTTGTTGTGTTACTAACTATTGAGTCTAAAATATTATTATGTATTCATGAGGTCATTCACATTAAAATGGTCATCTTAATTTGTAGTCGTTTGCGACAATTCGGAATGAGTTATCGCATAGTTCACAATAATATATCACCGGAAGAGACTTAAGGTCAATTAATCATTAATAGTCATAACAATGTTCTTTCTAGAAATAGTAATAAAATCTTCAAAGCTGTACTATTGAAGTTAAGAATTGGATTTGTATGGAAATTTTGAAGATGAATCCTGTTGCATCCCATTACTGGTTCTAGACCTATTTCTCCTTATGGAGATGTGTCGGAACTTATTGTTGTGTTTGAGGATATTCCCTACTTCTTCTCTTCTTCTTCAGGTTAAAATGGCTTTCAATATTCCCTACTTCGAGTAACGGAGACACAAGTTATTTATAGTTAGTTAATATATGTATAGTAGCTGACCCCGCAAACGTTGTTTTGCCATATTTTTTTTATTATTATTACCATACAAACATGTAACAAAAGTACAATTTACACATTCACAAAAAAACCAATTAGGTTTACTTAGGAATATGTCGTTCAACAATCATTCGCAACACAAAAATCACAATACAGTTCTTAATCAAAACAAAACAACATAATTATGAAGGTAGTATTAAAAGAAATCCGACTCAGTAAATACAATAAAAAATATACATATACAAACATGTTAAATATACAAAAACAATATTGATACAGGCTGTTATAGCTTTTTCAAGAAATGCGTCTTAAGTTTGTATTTTATATTTGTTGGAGTTATATTATTTCTTAATTCTAGATCAAGATCGTTTAAGGCGCTGGTACGTTTGCCGTATATATTTTACTAACCCTCTTAACCCCATAACTTAGGAGTATTAAAAATAGATGTTGTTCGATTCTCAGACCTACCCGATATGCACACAAAATTTCATGAAAATCGGTCAAGCCGTTTCGGAGGAGTTTAACTACAAACACCGCGACACGAGAATTGTATACATACATATAATCATTTTATATATTAGATTATACAGAAAATACATTGAATACTTAACTGTAAAACGCCTAGCTAGTGCGTAAATCAACGTTAAAAACTCCGACCAATAACCTGATACGACCAATCAAGAATTAATTTAAACTGATCGACAGATAATACAACGTAGATAGATGAAAAATTATCGAGTAAATGAGTATTATTAGAAATAACTCAAAAATAACTCGTCAGATCACAATTAAATTGACATGGAAAATTATGTCAAGCACCAACTTACTTAAGAAAGAAAAATTGGAATCGATCCACTCAGTCAAAAAAAATATAATATAAAACACATCTATACAAATAAATAAAATTGGAGTGTCTGTTTGTAATATTCAAATAATCGCTTTTTACTAAATGCATATGGATGTATACACGGTATACATACCAAAATATCATTTGTTAAAAATTTTGTCTCTCTGTCTGTCTGTCTGCTTATTCCGGATAATCTGTGAAAAGGCTGGACCGATTTTGATGGGACTTTCACTGGCAGATAGCTGATGTAATAAGGAGTAAGTTAGGCTACTTTTATTTTAGAAATTTATTTATTTTGTAACTGAGCAATATTTTTTTAATTCCACGCGGACGAAGTTTTTTTTTTTTATGTCACTAGGTCGGCAAACAAGCGTACGGCTCACCTGATGGTAAGCGATTACCGTAGCTTACAGACGCCTGCAACACCAGAAGCATCACAAGCGCGTTGCCGACCAATCCCCCCAGGAGCTCTGGTCACCTTACTCACCAACAGGAACACAATACTGCTTGAAAACAGTATTATTTAGCGGTGATCTTCTGTAAGGTCGAGGTACTACCCCAGTCGGGCTGCTCCGTATTTTGAGCAGGAAATTCCTGCTGTGCCCTACCTCAGTTAAAAGTTGCAGCACAGCTAGTAAAAAATAAAATTTAATTCAGAAATTCCTACTTTTTTTAAGTAAAAAAGTTATTCATTAGAGATTAAACACGTCTTTCTTTAAGTTTACCACTTAGTATATAACGTAACGCATCACAGCGTATCATCTAATGTTTATGTAACTGTTGCGTTTGATGTTACATGAAGAAGAATGTTAATTGAGATAATCGAAGTTACACATTGCTTGTTGACTTCCAATCAATAATTATTTTTATGTTTAAAATAGGACACGGCATGAAATATCCTGCTCAAAATCTGGAGCAGCCTGTCATAGGAAGTATGTCAACCTTACAGAAAATCACAGCTTAATAATGTTTTCAAGAAGTGTTGTGTTCTGTGTTACAATGTAAACATTATCGTAAACGAAATATTCGCTTCTCACTCAACCATCACTGGTAGAATGAATATAGGTAATATGAGGTCCAAAAACACGTAACAAATACCTATTGATGATAATAAAATAATTAATTAATTATAACTTGAAATTTATAATAAACTAGCCGATCCGTGTCCACTTCATGGGCGTTAATTATTTTAGTGATGCAAATATATAGTAAAGTTTTTCATCTCGCTCGTATTTTCTCCGACTTGATTTGTGTATACTATTATTTTTCAGTGATTTTTTTGTTCAGTAACAATAAAATATAGCCTATGTCACTGCTGAATAGTGTAGCTTTCTGTTAGTGAAAGAATTTTCATGATCGGATCAGTATTTGCGAAGATTACCCCCTACATACAAACAAAGTTAGAAACTATTCCTCTTTATAATATTAGTATAGATAAAGAATGAGAGAAGTTTGTTCAATTGTTATTATTTTTAAAGTGACAAAGGTTATAAAAACAATTATCTAGGAACTAGAAGTTCAATGGGTATCATTGTTTTTTAACAAACACGCACGGTTAAAAAAAAACAAGTGTAGTTTATTTTTTTACGATTAGACGACCGTCTAATCCTAAGAGAGACTGTACCCATAACCCCGTAACCCCCTTTTTATATAACTTCCGTCTGATATGGATGCTCATAATATCACTAAATATAATTAATATTTCCTTATGAATATAATTTTTTTCTCATTTATTTATATTATAGATAAGATTATATATACATATAAATATCTATTTTTTTATTATAATAACATTTATTAATGAAATACTATATATACTATTTGTATTCATCATTACAGCCTAAACAGTCCACTGCTGGACATAGGCCTCCACAAGTTTACGCCAAACATAACGTGAACTCATGTGTTTTGCCCATAGTCACCACGCTGGGCAGGCGGGTTGGTGACCGTATTACTCTATTGTAATCTAAGAATATTTTTTGCAAGAAAGCCTTCTTTGTATTGTAACGCTTACTTTTTGTATTTATATATATATATATATATATATATATATATAAAGTTATGTCCACAGGCTTATAATGCCCATGCTATTAATATTTTTGTTAGTGATCGTTTATTTGGTACCCTACTGCAGCTTACATTAAGAAAACTAATTATGCTGTCTTAGTATCCCTAATGCAGACGTGAGTCCACCGACCAAAATTATGCTTTACTTAATTGTATTTTTGATTTGAATGTATTTTAGTTTATACAACTTGTGATTTGGCGTTAAGTTACCAGTTTTTGTTTGTTTATCACAAATTTTCGTCCACATCTAGTAGATCCGATTGTATACACATGCTTTTTACGATTTTGTACTATCGTGTAACGACTAGTGCTTTGAAACCATGAAGTTACCCGCGTCGTTGTATAGCTTATAATCTTCTTCGAGAAATGGACTATCCAAAACCAAATTCTTAAAAAAAACGAGTGTACTTTAGAACACACGACTGAAGTAAAACTTCTGCACAACAGGCCTGCACTGTGTCTTAGATATACGAAACGTAACTATGAGAGAAATATAGAAAGAAAATGTGTCCGCACCTCTCTCTCTTGCTCCGTTCGCCTCACCCGATCACAATTTTCGTAACGCTCTCGTTACGCATTCACCAGCTTACTCCCCAAGTCAAGCTTGCGTAGTTTTTCATTAATAAACAAACAGATTTTTTGTGTACACAGTTTTGTGGTCTACTAAATTTTCCACCTTCTCGTATACCTGGGAATCACAATCGAATTACACTGTTTATCGCGTAATTCGCAGTTAGGCGCTAATATTTACTGTTGATATTTTTAAGAATCTATATTGACAAAGAATTATGAGTTCCAATTATCATGTGCGTGTCGATTGAATTAATTAATGAATCATTTTAATGAAGATATACAAAGTCCCTAGCCTACACAAAAGTAAATAGTTTTTAATTTTATTTTTAATTAATCCACTACCACAATAGGTATATTCTAAAATTATAAAGCTGAAGAGCTTGTTTGTTTGAACGCGCTAATCTTAGGCATTACTGATACGATTTGAAATTTTTTAATTTTGTATTGGATAGCTTATTTACCGAAAAAGGTAGACTATATCAAAATCGATATCTAAAACAACTTTATTCAAATAGGCTTTAATGTCATTTTCGAATCGTCATTTTAGAAACTAAAATTTAAAAGTAAAGCTTCCACAGATTCGGAATGTAGATTCTGAAGAGAAGAATCGGCAAGAAACTCCGCAGTTACTCTTTTGAAAATAATATGTAAACTGTGTTTTAGTACAAAATTAGAAACATGTTGCATGAAATACAGCGTCACTAAGTCCACACATCTTTATCATCTATGTAATGTTGCACCGAATAATACGCTTTATCTATTAATTTCTTTTTGATAAAACCTTTAAATTTATGTTGAGACAAGATTGCAAAATTGTTTTTGGGATTTTAATATACATGCGAATAGCATAACCCAGAAAGGAGACGTTTACTTTGCGTAGTCGGAAACTTGGAGTGAGTATTATATTTCAGTGCGTTTTGTATTGCATATTGTAGTGCTTTTTTTTTCTTAAATTAATGCGGGTCAAACCGCGGGGCACAGCCAGTAATAAACAAATCGTTTCAAAGCGACAACTAGTTCTACTACGTACCTACTATGATTAGATTTTTTTTTAATTTACCATTTTTTTTTAATCTGTAGCGTAGGAAAAGAAATAATTATAGCAAACAATGGCATGCTTTTTTACAACTATAAAAATTATTTGTGTTATTTTAATTGTTTATTGAAAAACAACTAACAGTAATTAAAGAAAATTATTATTATTATTTATTATTAAAGTTCAAATATCACGTTATTCAGTAAAAATATTAGTTAACATTGAAATTATCAATTTTCAATTAAGAAAAAAATATATAAGTTCAAAATAAATAAATAAAATCCAAGGCTTCGATATTCAATAGCAGGTATACATATAATTTATTCGAAATAAATATTAACAATTACTGAAAAAATATATTTTAAATAATCATAAATCAATTTACCAACTTTTTTTGTAATTTGTAAAATGTTATATAAAAAGTATGTTTATTAAATTATTACATTTATCATTTTAACATTGTTTCCTTTGTTTAAACTTTTAAATAATTTAATATCATATATTTGATAGTCTTTTACATATTTATTTGAAATTCGTAATAAAATATCACTAAGTTAATAATTAATTCAATAATATCAAAATAAAAACAAAAATCCAAATAACTAATATGTAATAAAAAACTAAAAAAAAATAACTAAATAAAAGATAATAAATAACTAAATAAAATAAATAACTAAAAATCACGTGCGTAATCAATAACAATAACAACAAAAAAAAGAAAATAACAAAACAATAAAATCGATAAATCGCTAGAACTTACATCGTATTTCACGTATCGACTGTCACAACACTAAATCACTTGACACTTCCAACGTAAGCTACCACTCATACTGCGCGCTGTCATTGCACTAAACCGAACCAACAAACTTATACTATATAAGCACAGCTCTGCTTCAGAATTTCGTCCTAGCCGTTGACGTAAAACTCGAAAAATATCTCAAATATCACGAATTTTACAATGTTCAAATACTCTTTGTATCTATGAGTATCCTGCTATGTTTATTTTACTGATAAATATATTTTGAAATGTAATATATAAATGTTAGGTCATTCACAGAAATAAGATATTTTACAAAATATTGAAAGTAACAAAGGAGATTGGTAGGCTATTTATAGGCTATCAAGGATGAACATAAACAATATTATATAAATATATTAATTAGATTAATATGACATATCTATCATTTTAAATATTGTATTTAAATAAAGACATTTAATGACTAGTTTTATACATGAACATCATAACAAATTAAACTTGACTTTTTGACTAATTTTATTTAAAACCAGTCATGAAGATTTTAAATTAAAATAACTAATTATACTTTAATTCAGTTTGATATTTACATTTTTTATTAATTGTAATTGTAAACAATTTTTTACTAGTTAAGAATTTAAATATTAAATTGCTGAGAAAACATGGACAGAAATTGATTATTGATTATTAACAGTCAACATTTTGTTTTTTCTCTATTACTTCGCCGTATCTATTTACACATTTATTCTGCTTTGATTAAAAAAAAAGTAATAAAAGAATTTAAACAAAAACAAAGAGGAGACGTTTTGAACGCTGAGGGAAACTGTGAATAACAGGCGTAATAGGTATCGTGAAACATCTAATTCTACCAATGGTCTGACACCGGTTTAAGGAACCCTCTAACGAAACTCTACTATTTAACGAAAATGATCAAGTACATAAGCCATATAATACATATATCAACGTATATATAATAAATTGATTAACGATATCTGGGCCAAACTTCGTAAATGTATTAATGAATTAAAAACAATTAACAATGTAACTTACATTACTTTAAAGTTAAGCATTAACCGTTCAATGAGCGCGGTTATAATTCATAATGAAAGGGCGGTGTACGCATAACTTACCTTTATCAATTATTTAACGCTTTCTGTTACACGATAAATTATAATTAATTAAAAACTATTCAAATTGTAAACAATTAAAACAATGAAACTAAAAATAAAACATCATAAATTGACGCTTCACATCGGGTGAGTAAATGACTTATATACCTATATCTTGCTAGCGCTAAGGGCGCTGTAAAGCGCCACTCTCAGCGTCACTGCTGTTTCGTTTCGCACGATTTAACTGAACTACTTAAGGATTAAACACCAAAATCACAGTCTCCGCGAACGCTCCGATTGGATCGCGTGCTTGATTAACAATCGTATTCGATTATACTTACGCTCGACTTGCGATCATCTCCCGCCAAACTCGACTTTGCGCAACAGCTACGTGTCGGCTCAATCCGGCGTCGCGTATTATGAAATAAAATTGGGGTACCGCGTCTGCAACGTCTACTTGCAGCATGAGCGGGGGAAAATCATATCGGAAATACTAAATTTGTTTTTATATGTAAACCTTTATTAATATTTTATTTGATATTGATAGAGGACAGTTATTCTATACAGCTAATTATCAGCTTGAAACATGTATCCATAGCGTTCTACCAGCTTCATGAATACATAATACTTTTAAAACATCTCAACAATTTCAAACAAAACCTGAAGGCATACAAAGTAAAATTTTAACAATTGTGTTTGCTAGCAGTCGAAAAAAACTGACTTTAATTACATTGATAACTAATACAACGTGAATAGATGAAAAAAATTAACAAACGTACAAGTCAACACTACGATTTTCGAAGATTCGCCTCGACTTCTCTGGGATTCCATAATCAGATCCTGGTTTCCTTATCATGGTACCACCCTTGGGATATCTCCTTTCTAACAAATAAAGAATCAGCAAAATCAGTTCATAAACGACGAAGTTATCCGCGAACACACAAAAAATATATATACGGTCGAATTGAGAAACCCCTTCCATAACCATCCTTCCATTCCATCCTTCATATAACTATGAATTAAAAAACTATTATAATATAATAATAAATCAAAGGATATTTCCTGCCGTACATCGCCATAGAAGGTAACATCCGGCTTAAAATTTGGAGCAGTCCAACTGTGGCAACACCACAATCTTACAAGAGAGAAATGACACATTTTAACTAAAATCCAAACAAATCCAATAAAAAACAAATATGTCATTATATTTAAATGAGCAATAAATATATTCAATTTTCTTTTATTAACTTACAATAAAACTGTAACATGACATAACTTCTATCGACAATGCTCTGAGAACTTTTTAGAGAGAATTCACATCATCATCACAGCAGCCTTTCGCAGTCCACTACTGGATATAGGCCTCTACAAGTTCACGCCGAAAATGGCGTGAACTCATGTGTTTTGCCCATAGTCACCACGCTGGGCAGGTGGGTTGGTGACCGCAGGGCTGGCTTTGTCGCACCGAAGATGCTGCTGCCCGTCTTCGGCCTGTGTATTTCAAAGCCATATCATCAATAGAGAGAATTGCATAATATTAATACTGAAATCAAAATATAACGGATTTTATTATGCCTGTCTCTCTATATCTAAGAGCCATGGTAAACTACTTTTTGAGTTTAAATTAAACTGGTAATAATTAGAATTCATTCAACGTGCTCCGCAGAACTACACTACTGCTAGAACACTTTTTTATTTGGGTAATTTAACACGGCTCCATTGAAACAGTGTTGAAAGTAATAAAAAAAGTAGGTTGATTCATCCCTTCTTTTTTAATTAAAAAATAAATCATTTTAGCGATTTAACCTTTGATTTTTTCTATGCCTTGTGTTTTATTAGTTTTTCTGTTAGTATTTAGTAGTATTCTGAAAGTGTTTTTGTAGATAGACGATCGTAAACTTATGTCAATATTTCTTTTCAATTGTACATCGTCTATAATATATTTGAAAAGTTTTTATTTTTTTTTGTTTTGTATTTTTATTTTATTTTTTTTTCTACGGCTCTTTATATTGCTATAACTGCTCCGCAATAATTCCAAAAATATCAACGTAAAAGAGAGCCAAATGTTGGAACATTGGAAAAAATTCTGTGTGATATAACAAATTTGTAAATATAAAAATGTTAGTATTTTAATTTTTTTATTGTATTAATGTTACTATTTTAAATTAGTAATTTGTTATTGTACTAACACTAGGTTATAAGAAACATTGTTACTAACACTATATGGGCTAGTCCCAAAATAAATTTTATTATTATTATTTTCTTTTTCTCTTCTCTTGTTAAGAGAAGGTAATAATCTGCCATACGGGCCTTAACCAAGTATGGCAGATGGTTCAAGATGGTTCTGCGTTGGAGGTGATTGTCGAGGCTGTCAGAAATTTTCGAGTGATACGGCAAGTGTTGAGCACTGTTGCTTTTTGTAAGGTGTATGTTAGATTGGTAGACATGTTTAGAATTTTTAAGCTGTTGTTAGTAAGAGTTTTAGGTATGATTCCAGTTGCGGAGAGTACAGTGGGAACAATATGAACAGTATCTGCATTCCACTGTGTTTTAATTTCTATTATTATTATAAATTCAGAAATTGCGGACATCTTAACCATCAATCAGGTCCAAATAACTTGAAACCCGAAATGTAACAGAAACCTTTGAACAAACGGCTCATATTAAACTAGAGAAAATAAATAAATAAATAAATAAATAAATAAATAAACGTTTCACACTCAACGGCCCCCAGTAGGATTATCTCCTGTGTCGGGGGTCCGGAAACATACGCAATACACAAGCACAAACGCCCAGACTGCGACAAACATATGGCCAATATAAATGTCAGTCGTGAGCAGGGATCGAACTCGCGACCGCCAGCGCAACAGCAAGTGCTGTGACCGCTGCGCTAACGTCAAGTACATACAATATTTTTAGACTTATTAAAATGCAATTGTGAATAGCGTGCTTTGTGGCTACGGCACTAAAGAATTTAGCCACCCCCTCTCTTCCCGTGGGTGTCGTAAGAGGCGACTAAGGGATAACAAGGCTCCACAACCACCTTGGAACTTAAGAAGCCGACCGATGGCGGGATAACTATCCAACTGCTGGCTTAGAAATACACAGGCCGAAGACGGGCAGCAGCGTCTTCGGTGCGACAAAGCCAGTACTGCGGTCACCAACCCGCCTGCCCAGCATGGTGACTATGGGCAAAACACATGACTTCACGTTATTTTTGGCGTAAACTTGTGGAGGCCTATGTCCAGCAGTGGACTGTATAGTCTGTAATGATGAATTGTGAATAACGTCGCCAAACTCGTGTTCTCTAAACCTCGACATTAATAAGTAAAGTTATCAACCTTATCGAAAATCGACTTCGTCAAACTACGTCATAACTTGTGTTTTACACTTCGAGAACAATCAAATAAATACATATAAATAAATAGAAACAATAATAATATTTCAGACAATGGATTTTTTTAATATTAACGGAAGCAAAAAGACATCTAAATAAAAGAAAAAAAAATGCCATCTAACCTTCGCACCTCGAAACCGCGTAAGTGTTTATGCCATTAATAAAACTATGTAAATGTTTTGTTATTTTGAATTAACAAGACGTAATCATAATTCCAAGAAAACATTAAAAACAAAATTTAAAAAACGAGTGTTTTTTAAGTCACGCGACTTTAGTCGTAACTTCTTTAGCTCCATCCTTATTATATATATCTCTCAACTTCCGTTCGTTTCGCCCGATCACACTTTTTGTAACGCTCTCATCACGCATTCAACAGCTTACTCCCCAAGTTAAGCATGCGTAAAAATGTTTTACTTTAAAAATTCTTCGAAATTACGTTTGTACAACGATGAATATACACGGGAATATTTTTTAGAGAGCATTACTAAACTCATTTTCTTTCTCTCTTTCTCTCATAGCCAGTTACGTTTCGTATATCTAAGACACAGTGCAGCCCTATTGTGTAGCACTCTTGTTTTTCTTCTTTTTTTTCTATACAACTAGGTCGGCAAACAAGCAAACGGCTCTCCTGATGGTAAGCAATTACCGTAGCTCATAGACGTCTGCAACACCAGAGTCATCGCAAGCGTATTACCGACCTTTCAATCCTTCCCAGGAGCTCTGGTCACCTTACTCACCAACAGGAACACAATACTGCTTGAAAGCAGTATTATTTAGCTGTGATCTTCTGTAAGGTCAAGGTACTACCCCAGTCAAGCTGCTCCAAATTTTGAGCAGGATATTTCCTGCTGTGCCTTACCTCAGTTGAAGGTTCCTGCGGAATGAAAAATTAAGGATATTCGTTAAAAACTTGAAAAATTAAAAAAAACTTATAACGATATTTATAATTTTATGCGTTTGACAGTCCGGAAGACATACCGTGTGTTGAGACGGGTAGCTTATAATAATAACCTTGTACAACTACAAACGAAAAAAATAATAATTAAAAAAAAAAACAAAAAACCCGCCTGCGTGAAGAACAACTAATAGAAAATCAACTGAAAAAGCTGGAACAAGATAAAAATTCAATATGCACACAAAGTCAGCGAAATAAATAGAAACAATATCAAACATTTTGTGCTGTACATTTAAAATATATTAATACGGTAGTCTTTCGAAACTTTATGCAACGTCGTACATAACATGCAGTCGGAGACATGCACAAAGAGAGAATGATTTGACTTATCCTTCAATTTCATGCCTCCGACTGCATATTATCTACTACGTTGCATAAAGTTTTGAAGGACTACCGTATTAATATATTTTAAATGTACAGCACAAAATGTTTGATATTGTTTCTATTTATTTCGCTGACTTTGTGTGCATATTGAATTTTTATCTTGTTCCAGCTTTTTCAGTTGATTTTCTATTAGTTGTTCTTCACGCAGGCGGGTTTTTTGTTTTTTTTTTTATAATTATTATTTTATTTATGTCTTTTTAGTCAGACAAATTAGGTAATCGGTTCAATTCATTAAAACAGTTTACATCATGTGGTTGGTTAAGTAATTTTTTAGGGTCAAGAGAACTGATAGCAAGCCCGGGGAAAGATCTCACTCTGCTCAAAGCAACGTAAGTCTGACCTTTAGCAAATAGGTGACTGCTTAAGTCAACAACTATTAGTTTTAATATAATAAAATTATTATTAAAATTATTTGTTTTTATTTGGTATTATGTATTTGTTATTGATTTTATTAATGTAATTGTAAATTGGTGTGACATTTATTAATTTTTATTTGTAATTTTAATTGTATGTTTTTTTAACCATTGTATTTTATTAGAAAGGCTACACCCCGAAGTTGATCGTCGCCTAGGAGGCGAGTTTGGCATGGTATAGGCGTGGGAAATAGCAAAGTCCACATTTTTTAAACTTTAATATTGTATTTCTTTATTAGTATTACGGTAATAATAATCATGATATACCTTTTTAAAATCCTTGTATTGTGCCCTTCAATTTGATACCCATATTGTAGTAGTCGAGAAAAAAATTTTTTTTTCATTAACTACAATGGCTTCGCGCAGCCGCCATGTTTGTTTTTTTTTAATGTCACCTATCTAAGAACACTTGGGCAGCTAAGATGAACCTAACGATACCTCAATTATGTAAATCCGTTCAGTGGTTCTGTAAATATGAGGTAGTAAAGAATATTACATACAAATATACATACATACAAGATACGCGCGAAAAACATAACCCTTCCTTGGCAGTCGGGTAATAATATCCTTAAAATTAAATTTGTACTTAAAAAGTAAACTCAACTGAACCGAAACAAGCTTCGCCTACAGC
Source organism: Melitaea cinxia (assembly GCF_905220565.1). NCBI lineage: Eukaryota > Metazoa > Arthropoda > Insecta > Lepidoptera > Nymphalidae > Melitaea > Melitaea cinxia. The sequence continues at coordinate 707,939 of NC_059404.1, read as the reverse complement.
CAGTATTCAGCACACCTCTTCTCGTATGTAGGATAATTATTCATTTCAAGCAAAATAATTCTTTTCTTATTTTTATAATAATAATCAGTCATTATTCACCAGCTGACTTTATAGGCTTTCATGGATGAAGCGAAATCCATAGGAAGAGTGCTAGGAGTGCGTGGAATAATGGAGTGACAAGCGCCAAAAAAGAACTTGAAAGTCCCAATCCCCAAAAATTGGCAGTTAATAAGTGAAAATTAATACTTCTATTTTCGCTGATAAATAAATAAACAAATGAATGCCTCACGGTATCGGGATCCGGAAACACAGACCATACACAAGTACATATCTGTATGACCAATACAAATGTATATATACCATGCGCGGAGATCGAATCCGCAGAGCCAGCGCTAGTCAAAAGCCAGTTCTGTGACCATTACTCTAACGCGGTCAAAATTATACAAGCCTATTCTGAATTTCAAATAAATATTGCTACAGTACATAATACATAAAGTAATGTTGTAAAGGAGTAACTCCCGGTTAAAACAATTTTGAATAAGTAACACACTTTCCAGAGTTCATCACCAGATTTTTTTAATTATTGGGTAAACCTTAACAGCATGGGCGTACTTACCTTAGGGCCAAACGGGCTATTACCCGGGGACCAATGCTCAATAGTAACTATATAGTACACATAATTACAGTTTATAATAGATAATCTAAACAGATTTTATTTTAGTGTTTCCACACATTAGGAATTCTAAACATTTTTGAATATTATATCAAAAATTGACCGCTCCAGCGGGGATCGAACCCGCGTCTCCGACTGATCGCTCTAGCCAATTATTAAGCTATGGAACGATGTACCCGCTAGATCAAAATTTTTGATATGATATTCAAAAATCTAAACAGAATCAAGTAATTTATATAAATATATATTATGTTCAAGGTTCCCACGATTCTTCTGGAATTTAATTAAAAAACGAATGATAACTGGTATCATTAATATTCATTACTTTTATTTATCGATAAATAAATAAAAATAAAAAATTAAATGCATCAACATTTACAATACTTCAAAAAAAGAAAAATAGGTATGTTATAAATAAGAGGAAATACAATTTCGAGTTACTTTATAAATTTTGAAATATACATATAATTATATCAATATCTTTACATTAAATTTATTTCACTTGTAATTTATTTCAATACTTAATCAATTCGTAATTATTACTCAATTAATAAAAAAATATAAATATATTTTATATATTCGATACTTAGAAATATTAGTCACTAACTGCCCGGACAGACTTCGTTCTGTCAAAAGTTAATAGTATTTTTTTCCTTTCTTTTAAGTATTAAAACCTTCCATGGGCTTTAAGGAACATACAAAAAATAAATTAGCCGAACTGGTCGAGCCATTCCCGAGTTATGCGCTTAGCAACATTCATTTTTATTTACATACCTTATTATAATTATTCAAATTTTAAAAAACTAAATACATTTATAATTTCTAGCTTTTATTGACAAATATTATTTAAACTAATTGCTTACGTTAACGAGTCCTATCTATACCTACTAATGTTATATCGTTGAAAAGTTTGTTTGTTTGTTTATTTAAACGTGGTAATTTTAATTATTACTGGTTCAAATTTAAAAATTATTTTTATGTTGTTATATAGTAGTCTAGTAACCGTCCACAAGTTACCGTAGTACCTCTCAATTTCTCTCTGATCCTCAGGTTTAGACGAAACTATGGAGCAAAACCCCGTCCTCTACGTCGTCAATTGACTTTGCCAAATACGCAGTTCCCTTGCCAACGCTTTGGGGCTTTTGTTCCGCTCGATTGTATTTCGAATACGCTTCGTGTTGTAAGCACACAGATCGCGTCGTCGGCTGCAGGAGATCATCAAGAAACTGCAATTTAATATAATGCTTACTTTTTGCCATCACCCGAATTTAGCAACTTTCATTTCGATCAAGAAATACCTCTCCCTCTTTGAAGTATCTCAACTTTACAGAAGATTACAACTAAATAATACTCTCTTAAGTGGTGTTGTATTTCTGTGATGAGTAAGCACATTACTGACCCTCCCCAGGAGCTCTGGCCATTTTCACCACATGATCACAACAATACTCGAGCAATATTGCTTCGTTGTGATCTTTTGTAATGTTAAGGTATTTTTAAAGATGGGCTACTCCAGATTTAAGCAGGATTTCGTCACTAACTCAATAAATAGTTTAACGTGACAACGTCATAACAAAACATGTTCTCGGACGCATACGCTAATCGAGTGGAAGAGAGGTAGATGCGGCGCAAGCGTACAATGGGCATAACGGGACAATGAGCGTAACACTACAATGAGTCATCCAGCCGGCATGCAGCCGGCGTTCATCGATTTATTAGACGTTGTCACGTGAAAAGTTTACGCTTACCATAAAGTTAACCACCAACCCGCAGCGGAGCAGCGTGGTGGATTAACCTCCAATCCTTCTCCAACATGAAGAATGAGGCCTTTGCCCAGCTGTGGAATGTTGCAGGCTGAATCGTCGTTCGCACCATAAGGCAGGCAATACGTCTTGTATACCAAGTTTCTATGAAAAAAAAATAATGCCCCATAAAATTATATAAGGCAAGTAAGGCGATATGACACAGGTTTTGTTAATGACACCTCGAGGTAGTAGCAAAAACGTTCTGACGCATGACGTGAAGTGACCTTCCACCTCGTGACTAGTCAGCTTTTTTGACGTACTTAAGTAAAATTATTGTATTGTCAACTAGTTTATGAATAGCATTTTGAGTGTAAATATTTTTAAGAAGTACAGGATTTTTTATTTATTTATTTAAAAGATCGCCAAAGGATGATATAGAAAAAAAATACAAGTCAATATACAGAAAATAATTTCACACTGTACTCATCCATTTACAGGCAACCACAACTGGAACAAATTACAAGGCATATTTTGCCATATTACTTACCCCTACTACTAAATACACTTGCAAAATAATCCGTATCCAAATCCTGCAGTTTCGTAGAAATTAGCGACTTTTTACGTTTCGACATAAGCACTAGTCATAGCTAACATTCGCTAAAAACTCGTAAAATACATACGCTGTCATACATTATAACTAAAGGAGACCATTCGCAACACGACAACTACCGAAACGACCTTGAACGCATACACCTTTTTACGATTCACGCGCTTACAAACGAATTTGTCGCATAATCACACAGTTTGAACGACGTCACGTGAATGGCTTTCTCAATAAATTGTGGTAGAGGTTTGACAAACAAGTGACACACAAATTAACGTATGTATTAAAGCCCAGAATAAATATGGGAAAAATTGAATATCATGTTGATGTCATAATTTAAAAAAATATGTCTAAACATTTAACCAAACCTCGCAATTATACTCGTAAATAAAAACCTTAATGGTTAAAATATTTGCGATAAACAAGCAATTATCGCGCGATCAATTGTTATATTATATCACATTTATTTTACTAAACTAGTTGGTAGTGGCAAATACGGTAGCGATAAATGATTCCAAAATTTTGTTAACCTTTTTTTTATGTCACTAGGTCGGCAAACAAGCGTACGGCTCATCTGATGGTAAGCGATTACCGTAGCTTATAGACGCCTGCAACACCGGAAGCATCGCAAGCGCGTTGCCGACCCAATCCCCAATCCCCCCAGGAGCTCTGGTCACCTTACTCACCAACAGGAACACAATACTCCTTGAAAACTTCTGTAAGGTCGAGGTACTACCCCAGTCGGGCTGCTCCATATTTTGAGCAGGAAATTCCTGCTGTGCCCTACCTCAGTTAAAACCTATAACCTATCGCTAACTATAATTAGCGATATCGTTTTGACAGCAATAATTGTACATTTTCGACATCGTATTCACGTAACAGTTCAATCGATCTTTCATAATAATCTACACCGTAAATCCTGCATTTATGTAGTTCAATAAACCGCATATTATTTATATCTCAAAAGGTAGTATTATAGAAATAAATATAAACCACATAGAGAGAGTTTTCTGTCTTTAATACCTTATATTCAGAGTTGAAAAGCTATTTCGTTTATCTCAACAATTAAATCGGTGAATAAAATTCTTTTTCGCCTATAATTCGAACTTGAAACTTAATTATAAAAATGTATAAAATTCTCGACAAATTCAACGAAATTCTACAAACACGCAAATATGAATAAATGTAAGAGTTAAAAATAATATCACGCTTATCCATCCGGAAATAATTACAGCTTAATTGCTACATGGACTATCAATACTACATTTAAATAACTTCATTGTTGTTCATCTGGTCATCTCATTCATGTGGTAAAAGCGCTTTCTGATTCGTGTCAGGGATCATTTTGAGCCAAAAAAGCTGTAGTAACGGCCAATGACTGCATGTTACGTAACGTTCGAAGTGCATATTGCGACACCAAGCTATAGTTATTATGCATAATATATTAAAAAAAATTTTTAATTACTCTGGATCGTAGCGGAAAGGTCACAATAGCCGACAAGAAAACAAGCTTAACTTGTTTCGTAATATTTTTGTTAAATAAATGAGAAGATTTTTAGAGATAAAGTGTATGCGGAATGAAGATTTTGAAGTAAAACTTCTTCACGCACGTTTGATTTAGGGAGTAAGGTGTTGTAATGCGTGACGAGAGCGTTACGTAAAGTGTGGTCGGGCAAGTCAAACGGAAGTTGAAGGGAGAGCTATGTTTCGTAAGTTTACTTTAGTCGTGTGGTCTAAGGCACACTCGTTTTTTTTTAGACGACAAACAAGCGTATGGCCCACTGAATTTGACATTTACCATAGCTTATAGACAGACGCCAGCAACACTAGAAGCATCAAAATTGCGTTGCCGAACCTACTGCTGGCGCTCTCCAGGAGCTCTGGCCGCCTTACTAACTACAAGAGCTCAGCACTACATGAGAGAAGTATTACTTATCTTTAATCTGATGTATGTATGTATGTATGTATGTATGTATGTACGTACGTACGTACGTACGTATGTATGTATGTATGTATGTATGTATGTATGTATGTATGTATGTATGTATATATGTATATATGTATGTATGCATATATTTAATTATTTGAATATTTATTATAAATTTGTTGTAACTTGTATACCTATGCTGACGTTAGACCATTTTCTTTGCCCCAAGGTTGCCTGGAAGTGATCGCTTTTTAGCGATAAGGCCGCCCTTTGAACCTTTTACCTAATGAATATATTCTTCATATTTTTTTCTTTCTTTACTATGTATTATTTCTGTTTTTGGGGTACAATAAAGTTTATTGTTATAATTATCTGATCGAGGCTTAGTTACTGCCTTTGTTGCCTACTCCAGATTTTGAGCAGTTTATTTCCTCCTGTGTCTGTACCTAAATAAAAATAAATTAATAAATATCATATAACATACACACACACGGTCGTCTGTTCCTATTGTACGCAACTTTATGTTTGTGTTATAGGTAACGCTTGACTACTATAGCTATTTGTTTTTTGATAAATATAGATAGAAACTAGCTGACTCGACAAACGTTACCTTGCCGCTAAACGCTATTTAAAAATAGGGGTTGGTAGTAGAAGGGTGAAAATTTAGGGTTGTATGTATTTTTTAACGCCAAATCATAATAAAATAAAAAATAAATAATTTATACTATATAAATATAAAAAATTTTGGGTGTACTACCCTTAACATTTAGAGGGATGAAAAATAGATGGTGTTCGATTCTCAGAGCTACCCAATATGCACACAAAATTTCATGAGAATCGGTCAAGCCGTTTCGGAGGAGTTTAACTAGAAACACCGCGACACGAGAATTTCATATATTAGATTTACGATTACAAAACGACTTGTTTTACATTAATTTACTAAGAAAGCTTTTTTCTGGGAAATTTAATTTCTTTTAAGAATTCGCATCGCTCAAAATTTTTCAGATTGATAATTGAAGATTTTTGACTAAATAATTATGTTTGCTCGCATTTCATTACTTCGATTTGTTTGCATTTTGTAAATCTATAATATAAAAATGAATCGCTGAATGTGTTGCTAAGCGCAAAACTCGAGAACGGTTGGACCGATTTCGCTAATTCTTTTTTTAAAATATTCCTTGAAGTACGAGGATGGTTCTTACGGAGAGAAAAATTCAAAAAAAAAATTAAATTTCCTGAAAAAGTCTAAAAACAACACTTTTCTATACTCCCATACAAAAGATTTGTGATAATACTTAAAAGTCATTGTTAGGCGTTAAGAAGTACGCCGGGTCAGCTAGTTTTTAAATAAAATCCAAAAATGTTTATATTTTTAGATTGTAATGAAACAACTGTTACGGATTTTATCGCTGTTTATTAGGTTTTTTAGATACCCGACGTTTCGAGTACTTTACAGCAACCATGGACACGGGAAAATTGTAAAAACAAACATTAGATTTCAACCAGTTTTTAAATTCATTTTTATTTTTATTTATTTTTGATGTAAAATATTTATACGCGTTCTTTTATTTGATTTATATATTATTTCCTGTGATCAAGTTTTAATTTATTTTATTGTTTATGATTGTGATGTCAGCCTATAAGTGGTTGTTGCATTTGTTTATATAATGTATTATTTGTCAATGTTAAATATTTATAAATTAGTGTAAACAACTGTTGACTAACCTTATAAATAAATCAATTAATGCATGTAGTTTTAGTGTACAAAAAGTAAAAAATAACTAAATGAAATAGTTTACAAAAAACCTACACTATATAGGTATATAGTCTGGCCATAAATACTGTTACAATTAAAAATAAACAAAATATTACATTTGAATTTGGAATCTGTAATTTTTATATGATTGTTTATGTGTTTTCTTAATTTCGCGCCAATACATTGTAAAATATTTTGTGATCTTAAAATAGAGTGGCGCGATAAAGAGAACCGAATCGCTGTGATTACATTACACAAAGTAGGTATGGAGCCAAATACAATTTTTAAAACTTTTTTTACGCTTGGAATTAGTCAAATGTTTGTGTACGAGGCTATTGATAGATGGAATGAAACCTCCTCTGTTTGTGACAGAAAAAGATCTGGCCGTCCAAGTACTATTCGTACGTAATCAAAGTTGTAAGGGAAAGAATTTGAAGAAATCCTGTCCGCAAGCAGAAGATTTTATTTCAGGAGATGAAGATTGCACCGATAACCATGTTACGTATTTTAAAAGATGACTTAGGACTTGCAGCCTATATGAGATGCACTGATGGGAAGCATTCCTTAACTGATAATATAAAAAAGAATAAGGTGATAAAATCAAAATACACAAAATGAGGTCACAGAAACATTTTGTTTACAAATGAGGAATTTTTTACAAATGAGCAATATTTTAACAAACAAAATTTATGTATTAATGGTCGCACCTCTAAGTAAGCTTCCCAATTAGTCAACAGAGTACAACGTGGGCATTATCCAATTTCAGTTATGGTTTGGTGAGTTACCTATGAAGGAGTGACTGAGCCATGTTTTTGTGAAAAAGGTATCAGAACATCGGCACAAGTGTATCTAGATATCATTCTTGAGAAGGTAGTTAAGTCCCTTAACAACACCATGTTTAATAACCAAGAATGGTTCAACAAGACTCGGTGCCAGATCATAAAGCTCGATCCACCCAATCTTGGTTAAACACCAACGTTCACACCAACGTTTTGGACTTCACCAGAGCTGAAGACTGGCTAATCCCGATCTTAATCCGCTAGATTATCATTTATGATCATATTCAGAGAGTATGGCTTGCCCTAAATGTCATAATAATTTGGAGTCCCTAAAATATCCATACGATTGGCAGTGAAGAATTTTGCCATTGAAAAGAGTGCGTGCTTCTATTGATAACTGAGTTCAACATTTAAAGATAAGATAATAACCGATTTTGATAATACTTTTTTTTTGTCAGAAAGGAGATATCCCTAGTTTGGTACCATGATAAGAAAACCAGGATCTGATGATGGGATCCTAGAGAAATCGAGGGAAACTCTCGAAAATCCGCATAACTTTTTACTGAGTGTACCGATTTTAATGATTTTTATCTAATCCGATGTTTATCATGTGGTCACATTAAAATTTCATCGAGATCTGATTACAACTTTTGCAGTAATCTTTGATAATGCGTATTTACTTGACTATTTTTTCGTCTACCTACGTTGTATTACTTGTCGATATAATTGAAGTCGATTTTTCTTCGTTGCCTGCAAACAGAACTATTAATGGTTTTATATTAATATTTTAAACTAACACGCTATAATAGTAATAAATGTTACGTGGAATAGAAAAAATATTTTTTTCTTTGTAACAATATTTAGGGCAAGGCTATGTATATATCTATAATATATAATCTTACGGAATTTCATTTATTTAAAGTTTAACTTCCTTATTTATTTTACATTTTAAAGATAAGTGTTTTTCGATGTTTTCAAGTTTTAACGTGTTGTAGTACAGAACGCTCCGTTTTGCGCGTTACTAATTCTTGGCATATTTTTTATAATCTATTTTTTTTTCTAAGCGATAATAACGCCTAATATTTCGAAAGTCCTGCATACATATTAAAAAGTAATGTATATATTAACACAATCGAACTTACAAACAATGTTACGCAACGTGTCTGTCTCAGACAAAAACATAAAATATTATTCCTTAGACCTTGAATTTTCATTCCTTTGTTTATATAATGACTTTTGATGGTGCCGAAAGAGCAGATGATTTCGCCACTGTCACGTTAGATGTAGAACACAAGAAAGGTTGATTAAAATTGTTGTGAAGAAGAAATAATATATGCAATTATGAAGTAGTGATATGTATGGCTTTTGATATATCCTCATACTATAGCGATCGTTACTCGTAGTAGGGAATATATCCGCCAACCCGCATTGGAGCAGCGTGGTGGATTAAGCTCTGATCCTTCTCCTATATGGGGAAAGAGGCCTATGCCCAGCAGTGGGATATTAAAGACTGAAGCTTTATTTCTCAATCATATAATATTGGCTCTGGAGGCGTCTGGATCGGATTTCTTCTAAGTTTTTTAATCTGGGTTCAGTCAGGCTTAATGCTAGTATTAGTAGTTGACATGGCCTTACAATATTTGCCGCTAATTGTATCTCATTAGAAGCTTTTATTTAACTTACAATGTTTGCAAGTATGTTTAGGTTAAATTTTGCAAGCTGTGTTTCTTATTACAAGCGCATGTCAAAGCTTAACCGTATAAGGTGAGCCGATAAGGTACGCGTACTCGTTTTGACGTAGTATCAGTTTTAACCTTTGTATTAGATGATTATTAAAAACTAGAAAACTTAGAAATGCAATAAAAACTTATTTTTGTTTTATTAAATAATCGTTAATGTCGCATATGTTTCGAAATAGAAAATGTAATAAATCGATGTAAAAGACGTGAGGTATTCATTATCATTGGCAACTGTATGGCCTTCTTAACAGAGACGTCTTTACCTATAGTGCAGGTTGTAAACTTTTTTATGCTGATGTGACTTCTTTCAATGGTGAAATAGGTTACAAAGATTGGCAGCATTTGTCTATTGCTGTAGAACGTCATGAAAAGAGCTTAGGGCCTATAATGTCTTAAGAAAGAAATCACATTGAAAACTATTATTTTAAAAGAAAAGTCGGTAGATTTTTTGCACCAAAATGAAATTGAATGAGAAAAAAAAAACCTTGGGTTGCAGTACTCGACAAATAATTAACATGATTCATTTTTTAGCTAGGCAATGTCTGGCTTTACGGGGAAGATTTGAAAAACTTTACGATTCTGATAATGGTAACTTTTTAAAGCTGGTTGAATGTACCCAAATCATTATCTTGGTCATAATATTCAGAATGAAATAATACAATTATTAGGAGAAAAAAACAAACAAAGCTAGTTTTGGAATTGACACAATTCAAATATTTTTCAATTATTTTAGATTGCACTCCAGATATTGCTCACGAATAACAAATATCGTCGTCGTACGGTACGTTCTTTTAAATGCAAGCAACAACAAGGCTGAAGTAAAAGAACACTTTCTGGGTTTTTTCCTATTACAGACCTGGCCTGGGCTTAACTCAATTTTTGTTAAATTTTTTAATTTCAAATGAAATTGATATCCAAGATATACGTGGTCAAGGTTACGATAATGGTGCAAACGTGAAAGGGAAAAATATAGGTCTACAAAAACGAATTTTAGATTTAAGCTCGTGCGCATTTTATGTACCTTGTGCGACACACAGCCTAAATTTGGCAGTGAATGACGCAGCTAAAAGTTCATTAGAAATTTTAAATTTCTTTTCAATTGTGCAAGAAATTTGTTTTTTTTTTTTCTGCGTCAACAGCACGTTGGCAAATACTTGCTAAAGAAGTGCCAACTTTAAGTCTAAAACTACTCTCAAATACATATAGGAGAGTAGGGTTGAAACAGTAAAAGTTCTACGATTTGAATTGGGAAAAGTGTATGATGTCTTGTGTATCATATATTCCGATAGGAGCAAAGATTCGGAGTCAAGAAATATAGCAAAATCATTAGTGGCAAAAATTAAGTCGTTTAAATTAATTTGCTTTCTGCTTATTTGGTTTGAAATTTTAAGCAAGATAAATGTAGTTAGCAAGGCACTTCAAAAGTCAGACATTGTATTGTCAGAAGCGGTGAAAGTGATTGACAATTCAAAAATAAGTTTGTCTGGATTCCGCAATGATTCCGCTTTTGAGGACTTCTTAACAGCGTGAAAACTGTAGCGGGAGAAGTCTAGGCAATAACAGAATTTCCCACACTTGCACGCCCTTGCACTCGTAAAAGGTTTTTAATTAGGAGGCGGAGGATGAACCGATAACAGACGCCAAAATACATTTTAGAGTTAATTTTTACTACTATTTATTAGACACCGCGATTACTAAGTTCGACGAACGGTTCGAACTTTTGAATCAAAATAATGTAAATTTTTCATTTCTTCAAAAATTGAAACACTGGAAGGATTTGGACTCTGATACAAAAAAGCACATTGTTCTAATTTACAAAATAAACTTTGCCATGCCAGCTCTTCAGATGTGGAAAAGTTCGAGCTCTTTAATGAAATCGAATTATTACCGATGTTTATTGATGATTCCACTACGCCATTTGATATTTTAATTTACTTGTTTACGAATAAATTGATTTCAGTATTCCCAAATCTGTCCACGGCACTGAGGATTTACCTGACACTTCCAGTCACTGTAGCTCACAGCGAAAGATCATTTTATAAAGTAAAATAATTAAAAATTATCTTAGATCAACATCGTCGCAAAGTACATTGACAAATTTATCGTTAATAAATATTGAACAGGAAATCAAAATTGAAGTCAGTGACATTGTTAAAGATTTCGCTAATGCAAAAGCACGAAAAGTAACTTTTTTGTAAATACATTTGTGTTTGTGTGTGTGTGTGTATATATCTGTGTGCGATGATATTTGGTGTGCGAGCATCCTTCAATATATGTTTTTAATTAAATATTTTAAAAGAATTACAAAGTTGTGATTTTTTATTGTCGTAACTCCAATCTTCCTAAAAAACACTTTGCTTCCCGACATCATTTAAAATTGCACTCTTTGCACCCAAATTTCCGTTTGAAAATATAACTGTAAGTATTCCATTTTGACCCCGCGCCTACTAGAGGGCGCCAGAGTACTTGGTTGCACACGGGCGCCACAAGGGCTAGAGCCGCCTCTGCTTCTTAACATGATTAAAATATGAGTTGTGCCAATCGTGCCAACTCAAACTCAAAAAGAGAAATAATCGTGTTTGCTAGCAAACGAAAAAAAACCGACTTCAATTACATCGACAAGTAATACAATGTAAGTAGACGAAAAAAAATAACAAACACACTAGTCGTCACTACGATTTTCAAGGGTTACCTTCGATTTCTCTGGGATTTTATTATCAGATCCTAGTTTCCTTATCATGGTACCATCCTTTGGATATCTCCTTTCCAACAAAGAAAGAATTATAAAAATCAGTTCGTAAACGACGAAGTTATCCCCGAACATATATATATATATATATATATATATATATATATATATGGTCGAATTGAGTAACCTCCTCCTTTTTTGGAGGCGGTTAAAAATTTTACAACTTACGAGAAACTGCCTTCTCGAAAATGTCTTAGTCGTAGAGAAAATGGCCAAGGAATGGAACGCTACAAACAGTTTAAGGAGTTTGGTGCAGTCCAGCCTACATTACAAGGACGGAGAAAGGCGGAAAAAAAATTATTGTAAGTGCTATTGCGTTATATACGAACCACATTATTTTTAAAAAATGTTCCTATATAAAAACTGTGACTGTGGCTAATCTTTTCAAAAAACTAGTCATGCACACACAGACTTGACCCCGTCACAGTTTTATCAAGAGAATACAATTTTATCAAGTATTTAATTGGATTTTAGTTTTATTGACTAGGTTTTAAATTTATTTATTGGTTTTAATTTATTTTATTTTTATTGAAAATTATTGAAGTGATGAAATTATTATAGTTTTTTTATTAATATAGATTATGTAATTTGACTATGTATTGTGAATTTTAGTAGTAATTTAGTTTTGTTTTGTTAAATGAAATAATGGAATTGAATTTGATGTCAATTTTTGTATTTTTATCTTCATATGACATGTATTTAATACGACAACGACACTAACGCATTAAGATAATATCCTGTAATGTTAGATGTAAGATGATGGAATAAATAAATAAAGAAATCTTTAAATAAACAAGTTACGACATCGTGTGTAGTGTCAATAATTTGATGATGACTGATGCATTACTATGCAATATTATCGTCCTTATTTAACTGTGTGTAATGTATACGAAATGTCACCGTAAGCCGGTTGGAATTCGATTGTCCGTTATATTTGTATTTACACAAATATTTGTTTCCAGTCTGAGAAGGGGAGGGAAACTGCCTTTGAGATAGGATTTGGTTCAGATGTTGTACTCTTTCAGGGTTTACTTTCCAAGTAACTCCAGAACGACCAGTCATTTTGGTGATAAACGCCCTCGAAATTTTCATACAGAACTCCCACCTTGTACCCTCTCTATGTCATTAAGAATCTTCCTGCCTCAGAAATACGTAATATGATATATGATACCATTCTTATAAGGATAATTATGTTCGTAGGCAAACGAAAAAAAAACCGACTTCAATTACATCGACAAGTAATACAACGAACGACGAAAAAATAGTCAAGTAAATACGCGTTATCAAAGATTACTCAAAAAGTAGTTATCAGATCTCGATAAAATTTAAATGTGACCTGTGACCTGATGATAAACATCAGCTTTTGATTAAATTAAATTATCAAAATCGGTACACCCAGTAAAAAGTTATGCGGATTTTCGAGAGTTTCCCTCAATTTCTCTGTGATCCCATCATCAGATCCTGGTTTCCTTATCATGGTACAAAACTAGGGATATCTCCTTTTCAACAAAAAAAGAATTATCAAAATCAGTACATCCAGTAAAAAGTTATGTGGTATAATACAACGTAGGTCGACGAAAAAAGCGTCAAGTAAAAACGCATTATTAGATATAACTCGAAAAATAGTTGTTAGATCTCAAATAAATTTAAATGGGACCAATTGGCACACACCACCTTTCGATTAAAAAAAATTTGTCGAAATCGGTCCACCCGGTCAAAAGTTCTGATATAACATACATAAAAAAAATACAGTCGAATTGAGAACCTCCTCCTTTTTTGGAAGTCGATTAAAAATATTGAGATATCGTTCACAATAAGGTCACTGAACCGAACCTCGACGATGGTAATCAGCAGCTTCTGCAGAATTATATAAAAAAATAGCTATTTAATTACATTTCATTGGAGAAAATATATGATTACATTGTGATAATTGATAACCCTACTTTTTGTATATAAAATAAAAATATGTAAAAGAATACAATTAAAGTAAATTAAAAAATAAACGACATTTAAATTATAAAGAGACTGTCCTTTGCAAAGCGATTTCCTTAAAACGTTAATTCGTTTCCGATATAATCGATAAGTATTAAATTTATGAAGCGTTGCAAAACCGGTTTCTTTCATACCATTATATTATCAAATAAGTGTACGGTCCACCTAAATAATGGTAAGCGGTAACCATAACCTATTGACCTGTAACCGATTACTTCCGCTGTCAATAAAATCAATATAGAAAATTATGTGGTGTCATGGGACACCAGGTAGGAACGAAGTTCCTGCGGATAGTATAGACGCAACACAATTTCAAAAAAAAAATGTTGAATTTTATATATATTTTGTAGTTTTTGATTTTTTTAAATTTTGTTGCTTGTTTTTTAATTAAGTACATAAAAGTATTTAGGAAATTTAGTATATTAGAAAATATCATATACCGTAAAATAAAATAAATCAAACAAAATAATAATAATTCATACTATTAAGTGAATTAAAAAGACATATTGTGTCTTTATTTATTTTTGTCGACAGTATAAAATTACATAAATAATTTAAAAAGAAGTTTACTAGTAATATATATTTTTAGGAGAAACAAACTTATTTATTTAAAAAGAGATTATGCTAACAATATAGTTTTATAGTAATAATTTAAAAAAAAGTTTTAGTTTTACAAACGTCATATTATACAGTCGTGTGACTGATATTACGTCACTTCCGTTATATGTTTTTCTTACGGTTTTAGTATCACATTTTTTTCGTTCGGTCGCCCAGCCAAATGTCAAGCCTGCCGTAAAGAACTTCGTTCCAAAATAAACAAACAACTTTATTCAAAATATGCTTCAAAAGTACCTTTGAATCGTCATTTTACGAAACTTTTTTTTTTTAATAAATCTACCAAAAAACTCCGCAGTTACTTAGTTAGTCCGCTCTTTTAAAAATAATATATAAACTTCGTTTTAGTACAAAATTAGTAATAACTATGTAATTCTGCACCAAATAATATACAAAAGAGATTGGAGATAATTATTTTAATTAGAATTTGTTTTTCAATTATTATACTTACAGTGTATTCCAAGCACCTTTGGCTTCGTTACTTACTGAAACTTGACAGCATTACTGCTGTGATCTTTTCGTTTTTCCTTCATAGTAAACTTTGTTTTGAATAGTTCAATTTTAATAATTGGTTAAATTATCAATGTTTGACTTTGTTATTTACTATTTCAGTTCCGTTTATAGCGTGAGGTTAGCCTATTTTCCTTAACAATAACGATGTTGTTACTATCGCTAGTTCATTATTCAGTAAATCGCATACCCACTGCAAATATTTAAGAATACATTCTGATGTTGTAATTCTCTTCATTATCACTAATTCACACAAAACACGTCACGCATTCTTATACGTATTTCATTCATTCATTCATTCATACATTTGATTTCAGCGTTTTTGGTTGTGCCAAAATTGAACGATTATTTTTTAGTACTTAATCTGAATTAAAATTCTTATATTTAAAAAATAAAACTGTAATAACGGAAACTAACGAAATAGACATTTTACGGGTACTATTGTTCCGCAACAGAGAGATGCCGAGGCTTCAAGAGAAAAAAATAACATTTTTTTTTAGTTCGGTCTAATCTGTAATTAATTTTTTATCTTTAAATCGAGTCAGTTAAGTTTTAGAGAGTGGAGCTGCGTGGGGAATTTAGTTACGGTCCTTCTCCAATACGGAGAAAGAGGCCTATGCAGTGGTTGTTATAGCTTGAATCAATTCACTTCAAAAAGTGTTTAGAACAGTCTTTCCAATCAGAAAGGCATATTATTCTGCCTATTGTATACACTTAGCAATTATTCAACACACAGAACTTCGTTTAATAGCTAAAGTAAGTTAATAAATCCTTAGTATGTTATTGACATTTCTGGAGTTAACTTCTTAAGAATTGATTTTCACATAAGGCCTCCGGTATGAAAAAAATATGAGGTGTAAAATCTATTGAACGAATGACCTCGTTACGCTTTTGTTAACCCTATTGGGTTCCGATAGATGGCGTTATTCGATTCGTTTATTTACCATTTGATAAAGTATTAATCTTCTTCTTAGACTAGTAAGCCTTTTTGTGACAGACAGTCGATCTGAAGGAGTGAACATCAGTCGTTGGTCGTTATACACACTTTTTTTTATAAATATATATTATGTGTGTGTGTTGTTGTATGTATAAATCGAACCCACGACTTTGATGGAATACAGGATCACAGCAAACGCACTAACGGTCTTTATAATAATTTTAATTACTTTAAGGCATCTCTTATATTACAAAAAAAAAACCATATAGCAATAAACTGTAAGTTATTATAACATAAAATTTTAACTTCTCGGTAAAAAAATTAGCGTCCTCATAAACGACCAGAAATCGTCTACCAGAACCTTTTTTTTTTCGTCATTTTCAGATAATTTTATGGCAAAACATACCTATTATATATCCATAAAAGCAATTTTCATACAATAATATTTTATGGTTGCATAAATGAGATTTTAAAATGTCATGACGTGTCGGGTTTCCTTTAAAAATTGTTCAAAGTCTACTAAAGTGTATTAAGTAAGGTTGTATCGCGCTATTTTAAATAAACTATCAATTTGTGATTTCAGTAATTTTTAAAGGAGGGTATTAAAAAAAGGTATTAATTGTCTACTTGAAATGCATTTATTTTATAATTTTATTGGGTTATGGTGTGGTTGTTGTGTACTGTGTGGCTACGGTACTAAATAATATAGCCACCCCCTCTCTTCCCGTGGGTGTCGTAAGAGGCGATTAAGGGATAACACAGTTCCGCTACCACCTTGGAACTTAAAAAGCCGACCGGTGGCGGGATAATTATCCAACTGCTGGCTTTGAAATACACAGGCCGAAGACGGGCAGCAGCGTCTTCGGTGCGACAAAGCCAGTACTGCGGTCACCAACCCGCCTACCCAGCGTGGTGACTATGGGCAAAACACATGAGTTCACGTTATTTTTGGCGTAAGCTTGTGCAGGCCTATGCCCAGCAGTGGACTGTATAGGCTGTAATGTAATATATAATGAAATGTATTTGAATATGTTCTCTGGTAATTCAATGTAATTTAGACAATCAATTGACTTTCTTCAAATTATATGAATACGTGTTAAGAGTAATTGTGAACACCTATATATATGTATGTTCGGGGATAACTCCGTCGTTTATGAACCGATTTTTATAATTCCTTTTTTGTTGGAAAGGAGTTTTCCCTAGTTTGGTACCATGATAAGGAAACCAGAATCTGATGATTGGATCCCAGAGACATCGAGGGAAGCTCTTGAAAATCCGCATAACTTTTTACTAGGTATACCGAGTTTGATGATTTTTAATTTAATCGAAAGGCAATGTTTATTATGTGGTCACATTTGAATTTTATCGAGATCTGATTACAACTTTTGGAGTAATCTTTGATAATGCGTATTTACTTTGGAAACAAATGGTATTACAATAATATACAGAATGACAAACAAAACGGTCATCACTCGACCAAAAACAGTTTCCGATATTAGAAAATATATATAACAAAGTTAAAAAGAGATGCTTTATATTATTAACAGTTCCATATCTATACGAATAAATAAAATTGGAGTGTCTGTTTGTAATATTAAAATAACCGCTTTTTACTAAAAGCATATTGATGTAACACGTGGTTCAATAAGTCCCGAGACTAAGTACTAAAAAAAGGTCTTTTTTATAAAATTAATTTTTATTCATCAACATAGTCTCCTCCAAGAGCGATACAGTCCCTCCAACGCTTTTCTAACTTTTCTATCCCATGTGTGTAGAACGATTTGTCTTTGGCTTCAAAATAAGCCTCCGTTGCTGCGATAACTTCACTATTTGAGTCAAATTTCTTACCCTGAAGCATTATTTTGAGGTCTGCAAACAGCCAGTAATCGCTGGGGGCCAAGTCTGGCGAATAAGGGGGATGAAGAAGCAATTCGAAGCCCAATTCGTTAATTTTGGCCATCGTTCTCACGGACTTGTGACAAGGCGCGTTGTCCTGGTGAAACACCACTTTCTTTTTGTTCATGTGAGGCCGTTTATCCGCAATTTCGTACTTCAATCGCTCTAATAAGCACATGCAATAGTCACTATTTATATTTTGCCCCTTTTCAAGGTAGTCGATGAAAAGTATTCCATGCGCATCCCAAAATATAGACGCCATAACCTTACCGGCCGATTTCTGAGTCTTTGGACGCTTCGGGCGGCTTTCACCAGCCGCTCTCCACTCCGCTGCCTGCCGATTGGATTCCGGAGTGAAATGGTATATCCAGGTTTCATCCATTGTTACATACCGACGTAAAAAATTCTTTTTATTATGATTCATCAGCGCCAAACATCGCTCTGAATCATTGATACGTTGTTCCTTTTGATTAGTTGTAAGCAAACGCGGCACCCACTTAGAAAAAAGCTTTTTCATGGCCAAATTTTTATGTAAAATAGTGAAAACACTACCAGCTGAAATCTTCACTATCTCGGCTATCTCTCGCACTTTTACCTTCCGATCTTCCAATACGATTTTGAGGACTTGGTTAATATTTTGTTGAGTCACTGCTTCATTTGGACGACCTGAGCGTTCCCCATCATTGGTGTCCATGCGACCGCGTTTGAAGTCGGCATACCACCGACAAATGGTTGCTTTAGAGGGAGCTGATCCTGCATAACATTTTATAAGCCATTGCTTTGCTTCAACGGTATTTTTTCCCATTAAAAAACAATGTTTTATCAACACGCGAAACTCGTTTTTTTCCATTGTATCGAAATTACAACCGTAGCGTCACTTAAATGTTTCAAAATCAATAATTTTATTGTTCCATTTTTAAAAATTTGACACATATTCTTGTATTGATAGCCAGTACTTTTTAAAAGTCAAAAGAGTTTTTAATATATGCGCCATTTCCAGGTCAGTCTCGGGACTTATTGAACGATCTAGTATACTCGGTACTGTATATACGATAAATATAAATATACATAACATTTTTTTTATTTTTGTCTGTCTGTTTGTTCCAGCTAATCTCTGAAACGTCTGGACAAATTTTGTCGGGGCTTTAACTGGCAGGTAGCTAATGTCATAAAGAGTAACTTAGGCTACTTTCATTTTAGTTTTTGTTTTATAATTTTGCGAACTGAACAATAGCTATTTTGTTAAGTTCCACGCGGATTAAGTCGCGGGCACAGCTAATCAAATAACAATAATTAAATTAATTTTAAATATTGCTGGATATATCGATTATTTGTACGTTGACATTTTAGCAGTCTAGCTTATAAGGCCGTCGCTAATCTTAAACACATACGTCTTATACACAAAAAACCTCAAAACAAAAAATGAAACGAAAACTAATTTGTTAAATTGTTACTTAAATTGCGAAATACATTTTTACAGACGGAAATGATCACGTTCTCTCGTCGCAAAGCGTTTTTTTTTAGTAAAATTATACGTTACAATACATTAATATTTAATATTTGTACACCGTAAGGTACTGTACTGTGTGGCTACGGTACTAAAGAATATGGCCACACCCTCTCTTCCCGTGGGTGTCGTAAGAGGCGACTGAGGGATAACACGGTTCCGCTACCACCTTGGAACTTAAAAAGCCGACCGGTGGCGGGATAACCATCCAACTGCTGGCTTTGAAATACACAGGCTGAAGACGGGCAGCAGCGTCTTAGGTGCGACAAAGCCAGCCCTGCGGTCACCAACCCGCCTGCCCAGCGTGGTGACTATGGGCAAAACACATGAGTTCACGTTATTTTTGGCGTAAACTTGTGGAGGCCTATGTCCAGCAGTGGACTGTATAGGCTGTAATGATGATGACACCGTAAGGTAGAACATGTTTGAACCATACTAATGTTAATCTTGTACAACTTCAACACCATGGTCTTGCAAATGAACAATTATTATTATTATTAATATTATTATTAAAAACAGCTTAAACGATTTAAAAAAGAAAATGTCATTTCGACTTTTTTATGTATATTAAATGGTATGTTAATTTTTACTGGATTGTCTGATTTTGATGATTTTTTATCGAAAACTGGTGCAGTTTAACTGGTCCCATTTAAATTTAATTGAGATCTGACGAGGCCTTTTTTATCTCTAATAACACGTATTTACTAGACAATTTTTTCGTCTACTTACCTTGTATTATGGTCGAAGTAATTGAAGTCGGTTTTTTTGTTTGTTTTATTAAATTTACCTTTATTGATTTACTTTTTTTATTTGCAGATTTTTGTACACTTTTCAAGGTAACTCGACTCGAGATGATTCGATATGATTGTAATCGAGAAATGTAAATGTAATATGTGATTTAGAAATCTATACTAATATTATAAAACAAAGAAGTTTGTTTATTCGTTTAAACGCGCTGATCTCAGAAACTGTTTTTGGAATGGCACAGGAGTAAATCCGATGCCCGTTAGATACAAGTCACCTAAGTACATCTTAAGCACGAAAATATTTGTTTTTATGATTGTTTGTGATGAACACTTGAAAAACTGACCGATAAAACTATAAAAAATACTAAAATACTACGTTACTACAAAGTGAAATAGGCAAACAGGACAATGTGCCATATCATGTAATATATAATAGGCTAACAGTACATAATGTGCCATATCATGTAATATATAATAGGCTAACAGGACATAATGCCCTGCCATGTAATCAACGTCGACAAGCAGCTCCAGGCAGGAACATAACTTAGTTTAGTAGGCTGCGTTTTTTAATGTTACTTTAACTTTGTGTGTGTATAACCCATACACTCGTCTATATTCTTGAAAACACTTTAAAGTTTGACAACGACCAATTTATCTCTTAAAGAGATCTCTAGCAGTCTAGCCGTTGTGAGATGGTCTTTTACCGCGGGGCACATTAGTGCAAACGAAAAAATTATAGACCTCAGTTAATCGTCAAGTAATACAACGTAGGTAGACAAAAAATACTCAAGTAAATACGTTTTATCAAAAATTACTTAAAAAGTACTGGTCAGATCTTTATCAAATTTAAATGGGACCAAATGACAAGCACCACCTTTCGATTCAAAATGAGTAATCGAAATCGATCTACCCAATTAAATGTCATGAGGTATAATAATATAAAGTATATCGACGAAAAATTGTCAAGTGAATACGTATTATTGTTAACTGTAACACAAAAGGTACTTGTCAGGTCTCAGTTAAATTTAAATGGGATCACACGACACGTAACACCTTTCGATGAAAAGAAAATCATCAAATTCGATCAACCCAGTCAAAAGTTCTGAGGAAGCATACATCAAAAAAGCAATAACGTTGTATATTACAAACAATCAACCTTAACATGAGGAAATACATACATATCTGTATTCTGTTTTTTTTTTTTTTTCTAATAAACTAAACCTTTTTGGTCATTTGACAAATAAGGTATTTGTGGATGTCAGTGATCTCATACCGACTTTTTTCTTGTCAATAAACTAAGATATGCTATTAGTGACGCAATACCCCGCGAGCTTTGACGCTCACTGCGTTAGACGTATTTGCATAACGTGAATAAATATTGGAACTAATTGATACTTTTTAGTACTTTTTCTTATACATCTAGGTCGGCAAATAAGCGTACGGCTCACTTGATGGTAAGCGATTACCGTAGCCTATAGCACCAAAAGCATCGCAAGCTCGTTGCCGACCCCATCCCCAATCCCTCCAAGAGCCTTGTTATAAATATTAATTTTATACTAGATATGCACGCGGTTTCGTCCGTTTTTGTTAGTATATGAAGTGATAGGGGGTTTTGTATTAAATACGTTTGAAAATTAGGGGGAAGAGGGAAAGGTTGTTATATATTTGGAAAAAAAAAAATTAATCTGTATGCTTTTTTTTTGATAAAATAATTTATGAGGGCAGACATAACTTTTGTGACGTATCATTTGCTAGGAAGGCCTTCTAAGCGGTCACTGAAAGTTACTCTAAGTCACAACTCACGATGATAAAAGGTGTACAAAACGGTAAAATTCTGCGTGTCGTATTTTGTGGACGACCCCTAATTAAATCGTCATCATTTAATAAAATATCCCTACAATGCAAATGTAGGCACTAATTATGAATTTATTAACAGAAAAAATGAATTCTGGTACAAATCATGTCCGCGTCGCATGGTGCCAAGAATGCTGGCGGCATTTCCTCCTTTACCGGAACTTTTGTCTTTGCAAAGAATGCACCTGCCCTCCCGTGTATTGTGTACTATATCTGTACTATTGTAAAACTTCAAAATTAATTTGAATTTTAAATTTTATCTTATGTCTCAGACACTACAACCCATGTGGTAGATTATGAGTATCATTAACAGGAAAAGATATACCAACTTTAATTTTAGATCTAAAAACAGTTTCTTAAGATCTTCATTTACTCGTAAAAGCGGCAGCTTTTCCATGCCATTCGTCAAAAGCTGTATAAGTCACTGATTATCAATCCGGCAACCATTAGTATGTTTTGACTTTGAAAGTATCACTACGCTATCTGCTTATATATTAAATTATTTACATATAGCGTGGTGGTGGGTCGATATGCGCTCGCAACGATCTTTCCGCCAGTGTGCGGAAAGCCTTATTTGAATAATACTAAGCTAGATTTAAGTGCTATAATTTTTTGTACCGGTGCAATGACCTTGAATCTGATTTCCTTACGTTCGTTTTGCCCTTGGATCTGCCAAACTAGAAATGAGTAATAGGGCAAGAAAATGTAGGGAAAGATAACGACGATCACACGACTGTTACAATATGACGTAGATATGACGTTTGTAAAACTAAAATATTACTAGTAAACTTTTTTAAAATTATTTATGTAATTTTTTTATACTGTCGACAAAAATAAATAAAGACATATGTTTTTTATTTCACTTAATAGTTTGAATTATTATTACTATTGTTATTTTGTTTGCTTTATTTTATTTTACGATATTTATTATTTTCTAAAAAATTAAAACACCAGTCAACAAAATTTAAAAAAAAATCAAGAACTAGAAAATATATACAAAATGCAACCCTTTTTTTATATTGCGTTGCTTCTATACTATCCGAAGGAACTTCGTTCCTACCTGGTGTCCCATGACACCACATAATAATAACATAAAAATCGCTCCAGCCGTTCTTAGTTATTTATAGATATAAATTATTTAAAACGACATACAATTTAGACATTAAGATCTCCTCTAAAGATAATTACGAACTACCGTCACTTTTAAAACTCGCAAAAAGTCTTGTCAAACGTCAAGTAACCTTCAAAAGAAATATATTTTTTTATTAAAATACATATTTAGAGATTGGTTCTCGAGATACATGTACGCAACAAACTAATATGCGCTTCGATTTCAAAAAAATCAAAACACTATGGACACTTCTATCTATATAAATAAAAATTTCGCGTCACGATGTATGTGGACGATAAACTCCGAAACTACTGAACCAAATCAATAAACATACATATAAATAATACATAATTCTAAATAAATCTATATATTACACCCAGACTCAGGGTGGGAATCGAACCCACAATTCCCGGAGCAGAAAGCAGGGTCACTATAAACTGCGCTAACGGGCTAGTCCCCTTTACACAAGTGGTCAAATTCGATTGTTTTTTTATGATTTTTTTTTTGATGATTTTTTTTCAATCAAAAGGTGGTGTCATGTGGTCCCATTTAAATTTAATTGCGATCTAATAAGTACTTTTCGAGTTATATCTAATAATGCGTATTTACTTGACTATTTTTTCGTCGACCTACGTTGTATTATACCGCATAATTTTTCACTGGATATACCGATTTTGATGATTCTTGTCTTAATCGAAAGCTGATGCTTGTCACGTGGACTCTTTAATGAGTGAGATTTAATGACTACTTTTTGAGTTATGTTTGCTAACGCATATTTACTTAACTATTGTTTCGTGTACGTTGTATTACTTGTCTATGTAATTGAGGTTCTTTTTTTTTGTTTGCGAGCAAACACAATTATTATTTTTTTTTTAGTCACTACACAAACTAGTTATTACAAGTTAATAACACGCTGTATCTAGACATTTCGGTACTATTAGATTTTTTTCTCCAACATGCAATTATAACATTGACGTATTCATTCTCGACATGATGAAATGGCCAACTCATAAATAATATCAATTTAGCAAAATATATGTTATAACGTTTTTACTTTGACTCACGATAAAATTGAACGCAATATAAAGACTACAATATGGAAATTGTAGTATATTTGTAATTTTACAAAAACGGACTAATCTATACTTATGTACGGTATTTACTGATGACGCAGAACATCGAAATCGATCTTTTATGAATTAGCAAAAAAAAATCATTTTCGTGTTTATATTTGGGGATACTAGCTTATATTATTTTTATAAAATTATCGAGGACAAATTCTGTTCAAGCAAAAAAGTCTGAATTTTTTTTTGAAATCACATATATTTTGGGGAAAATTGAGTCCATACATAAGCTAGGATTCTGGATACTTTTTATCTCATAATTCAGTGCAGTTCCTTAGATAATCAAAATTAAAATACGTAAATGCAAAAGAATTACCAGGCAAAGGTTTTTAATATAAAAAAACGAGTGTGCTTTAGACCACACGACTGAAGTAAAACTTCTAGCTCCTACAGTAACGTACGAAACGTAACTCTTCTATCTTCACTAAGATGTATGTCCTATGGCCAAAGGTTGTCTGGAAGAAATCGCTCTTAGCGATAAGACCGCCTTTGTACATCTTTCTTTGCATGTATCACATTTTTTGTGTAATGTTTCTTTGTGGTGTACAATAAAGTATTTATTATTTTTATTATTATCTCCCTCTTAACTTCCATTTACCTTGCTCAATCACTTTTTTCGTAACGCTCTCGTCACGCATTTACCAGCTTACTCCCCAAGTCAAGCGCGCGTACAGAAGTTTTATTTCAATGATTTTTATTAGCTACTGTAATATTACAGTAAACACCCTATATTTTTATTAGCAACTGTAATATTACAG